>NC_090941.1:738173814-738519679 GCF_040938575.1 Ambystoma mexicanum | reverse complement strand
GTCTCATAAGCTCCAGAGAAAGGTGATCAAGAGAGTCTAATTTTTCATGAGTTAACCTATGTTTGAATAATTTTTCCTTGTTTATTCTTTAGAGATTGAGAGGAGGGTGTTATGTAGCTCCAGGGCTTTTTCAAAATATCGACACACCGTTCTGGGTTAGGATGTTAAAACATTCCTCTTCCTGGTGACCTGTACATTTCTGTAAAACCTGCTTAAAATCGTTGTCAGAAGCCATCTTGTGATTGGCATATTCAATATGTTTCTGTGCTGCTATTGAATTGTTGGCGTGCACAAAGCACAGCAGAATTGATGTAATTGGCTACCCAAACATCTTGGAATGGCCCCTGATGTAATGCCAAACTCATATGTAGTTTGGAGTTCTTATTTGAGGATTCTTATTTAAACCAGATTGCTCTTAGACAATATTGCATTTTAAACAACTTGGATCCATGTAGCTAATAAATATGGGAGGGATTGGCTGGTATTAATCTTTGACAACGCACAGGACATTTCTACACAGATTTTAGAAGAACTAAAGAAGATTCTGACATTAAAAAAACTGGTTCAACTAGAAATGTTCAAGAAAGGCTTGATGAAATAGACAATACTCCAGATACCACTCAGTATGAAAGGAAAGGGGCAGGTAGAAAAAACAAAGAACATTGAGATTTAGAGAAACCTCTTATCGGTGCAGCGGCAATGCATCCGGGAGTAACTTGGAAGAAACATCAAGCATGTCTACCTACCATAGTGATGTTAGAATTAAAGGAATAGTTTGTTCAGAAATATTATTGGCCAAAAAGATGGCCAATAATAAAACAAATACCTAAATTATATATTTTTTTAAATTCCCTATGCAAAGTTTCGAGCAAATGAAGCTCAAACTTTAAAATTGCAAGCACTAGGGGGCATCCATTTTGTGAAATGGATGCCGCCTGTGCTTGCGTTTGCGGCACTAATGAAGCAAAAGCCAGCCAGCTGTAGTAAACAAAAGCTACCACTGGGTGGCTTTTGCTTCATTGGTGCCGGACTCGGAGGACGGGGACCAGAAACTACAGGCAGGAAAGCTGCCGCTGCATCTCGGTAAGTGCTATTTATTTATTAAAATAAGCACTAGCTGCAGTTTTTTTTCTAAGTTTTCCAGGCTGGAGGAGCCTGAGAAACTTAGAAAGAAAAACCGCAGTGTTTTTGAAACAGAACCGCATTGTGTTTCTGCCTGCCGTGGCTATCGCTTTGGGTCTCCGGTGCTCCCGCAGGGAGCAATGGAGACCCAAAGTGAAAGCCAAGGCAGGCAGGAACACAACACAGTTGTGTTTCCATGCCGCAGTGTTTCTGCCTACAGCGGCTTTCACTTTGGAGCTCTCGGGCTCCCCGTCGGGAGCCCGAGAGCTCCAAAGTGAAAGCCGCTGCAGGCAGAAACACAACACAGGTGTTTAGAAATGCTGGGGTGTTTCTGCTTACATCAGCTTTCACTTTGGGGCCCGAGAGCTCCAAAGTGAAAGCTGCTGTAGGCAGAAACACAATGTGGGTGTTTAGAAATGCCGCAGTGTTTCTGCCTACAGCAGCTTTCACTTTGGGGCTCTCGGGCTGCCCGGGGGCAGTATTTACAAATCCAAAAACGTTGTTATTCTGAAAGCTGCACCTTTCGCTGAGAGTCTCCTGGACTCCCTCAGGGTTGGGGGAGCCCAGGAGACTCCCAGCAAAAGCTGCAGCATTCAGAATAACAAAGTTGTATTTGTGATTGCTGTGGTTTTCCAACCACGGCAATCACAAATACAACAACGTTATATTTTTAATTGGTGCACCTCTGCTTTTTGCCTTAATCTTACGTTTTCTGTGCTTCTCTTGGCTTGGGGAGCACATAAAACGTAAAGTGAAAGTGAAGGCAGCCTCCTCAGCTCTGCTTAGGCTGCAGTAAGCAAAAGCTCCCAGTAGGGGGCTTTTTCTGCTTGTTTAGTGCCTCAAAGGCAGAACCGAGGAGGCTGCCTGAATTCACAAAATGGATGCCCCATAGTGCTTGCAATTTTAAAGTTTGCATCTTTATATACCAATATTTCCAACAGAGGGCTCTAGAGATCATCCATGCACATTTAATGAAATTTCACCATACAGTAGAATAAGCCATTAATGTGTGCATTATGTGGTGCACAGAAATTGATTTATCAAAACTATTTTTCAGGTTTAAATAACAAATGTTTACACAAATAGAAAGCACAGCTATGAGAGCTACACTAACTCCAAATTCAACAAATCTATAGGTGGAATCCATTGAAGACAATTATTTTAAAGTCATAGGGCCTCATTACACGGTAGGCGGTAAGGGTTTACCGGTACCGGTATTTTACCGGTACCGGTAAATCCTTACTGCCTTACTACGAGGTCCCTTTGCGGGTTGGGGATTTTAACGCCTGCTTTTTGCAGACGTTAAAAACCAACCCGCAAAGGGACCCAGGAGCTAATTACGGTACCGCAATTTGCGGTGCCGTAATTAGCGCCTTCCCCATTCCCATTATGCCCTATGGGGCAAAAATGGGAATGGGGAAGGGCAATGGTAGAAGGGGGAATTACCGCCCCTCCAAGCTTGGAATGGGGTGGTAATTCCCCTTTCCACCAAGGCGGTGCCGGTATTTTACCGGCATGAACCATGGCGCTAATTGCGCCATGGTTCACCGCCTACCGTGTAATGAGGCCCATAGTCATCATTCATCAATGCCACCTCATAATCTGGATGAGAATTATAGATGATTACAGACGATAGCTTCAAGCCTTTGTGGGGTGGCTTAATACTATAGATCCACTTTTGAGATTGAGGCATATTTTCAGCAATAGAGCAATAAAGAAATTAACGTTTTAGAAATCACCATCGCTTGTGAAGATGAAATATTGAAAGTAAAACAATATACAAAACTACTGACAGTAATTAATTGTTACACTACGATAGTTTCCATTCAAACCCTTTACTAGACAACCTAGCATTCAGACAGTTTCTAAAGTTGTAGTGCAATAGCACTGATAAAAATAACTTTGAAAAAGAGGCAAATACATTGCAGAAAAAAACTGATAGAGAAGGGATATCCAGCGCAAATAATCGAGGGCAAATAAAAGAGCAAGTCATAGTAATAGACATGCTCTGCTGGAGAGCAGAATAAAAACAAAAGAGACAATGCTACCTTCACGACCTATACTCAATTCTCACATAAGTTTAGACAATTTATATTAAAGCATTGGCACACTATGGAAAAGGGTCCTCTCCACTTTAAATTAAGCAATATACCTTATCTAAGTACTTTCAACATGTGAACATATACTTAACCTTTACAGACCACGCCCATGGGCTCTAGCGGGTCATGGTCACTGAAGACCTTGTTAAATGCCCTTGCTGTGCTTTGGCCTTTAACTTGGTCTTCAGGGTCCATAACCTCTGGTACAGCCCTGGGGCTAAGTCTATAAAGGTTAAGTATATGTTCACATGTTTAAGCACTTAGATATGGTATATTGCTTAACTGTCCCCAGAGTTCATACCCGAATATGACATGGACAATGAAGAAGCTGTACACTTTCAATAATGAACTAACAATTCCTAGAAGAAAAGGTTCTTCTCCACTTGTACTTATGGCATGGGGTTTCTGTATACAACCAAGCGTTCCCAAAAATATGATAAGCCAGATTACTTTCTCTTCCCACAGGAAGCAAATGACCACTTCCAGAAATTAAAACAAACTGTTCCCACTGAAGAAAACCCAATAGACATAGAATGTAAAATATAGGGGTTAGCAATTTCCCACTTGAACATCAGAGACTGCATTCAGACAGTAACAAATATTAAGCTATATATTGTACAATGTGTGGTGCATGTATTATTTGGTTAGTTGGTCATTCTTATATCGAATCTTTGTTGTTATGTCCATGTAAATGTAAGTCATACTTGCCTGATCATTTGTTAAGTGTTCATACAATGACAGTTTGGATCAATTGTGGTCTGTGCCATTTTGTAAGTCTTTATGGTTGAGTCATTCAATAGGGTAAGGAGGACTGGAAAACTGTTTTTAAATGATTTCTACACTAGCGATCGCTGTCAATGTTTGTCTATAATTCAGGAGTTGTCAAGGCAACAAGCAAGGCATCAAGCAGAAGTAGCGAGAGCTGGTGCAAGATTTCCTGTTCTGATGAAGTGACATTTTTAAGTGCTCCAACCACCCAAATATTACCATTCCCTTCGTCTAGTTTTCAGCTCAGCAACCACTGACATTCACATGCCCCTTGCCGATCAATGAGGTACAACACCCCATTTATTAACGTTTGTTGGATGCCACAAGTACACTTGATGGATTTGTAAAGACGATTCAGTTAAGTACACTGGGTAAAACTCTATATAATGTAATGACTTCTTTAATAGGGTGAAGAAAGGTTTATGGTTGTCTCCAAAGATATTCATAGCAAATTGAGTGCAAGTGGCGAATTATATAGGAATGTGGCCATACGACATGATAAGATGCGACAAACACGTGGACCCATTTCATGGAATATTTGCCCAGTTCAAAGTGAATTTGCAGTGCTAAAAAGTGACTTTGCACTGCCGACACAAACCCAGATTCTGGAACTGTACAAAGTCTATTTTTGCCGTGCCAATTCCAGTCAAAGTCCCATGAATCAGGGTTTGTGTCAGCAGTGCAAAGCCACTTTCAGCAGTGCAAATTCACTTTGAACCGGGCAAATATTCCATGAATCGGGCCCAAAGTGTTTGGAGTTCTCCTAAAAGCATTACTTCTAAAACTCTGTGATACATGGATAATATTTGAGCATGCATTAGTACTATTTGGCAAAACATGCTAAGTGTTGAAGACAATGGGCTAGTGCTATACCCAGCTCATTTTTCCAGAGAAAAGATACAGCCAGTTTATACATTTCCAGTAACATGTACTGGCAGCAAATGGATGCCAAGTACCACATACTGCTAATTTCCGCATACAGATTTACAGTTACCAGTTGGTCCTACCAGCTTAGCTACCTCACCGTCAACAAAAGGTATAAACTGGAGAATAGTTAAACGGGTGACACATGCCCAGCACCACATTTTCGTAGCCTTCACATGCCTAGTAGAAGGTACTTTGAGATCCCATATGTTCATTAGCAAGTTGTGCCACCATCCAAATGACCATTAACAGGTATAGCAAGCTCCCTTCTCTCCATCCCTGAAGCAACATTTACCTTTTAATCCGGCACAGGAATCCCTGTTGGCAGATAACCTGGGAGAGTTAGCCAAGTGGAGTAGGGACCCTGGGAATGGTATTTGTCTTATCCTCTGATCTGCATCAGTGAGTCCTCTTCTTCCTGGGGAGGCGAGGAGAGGGATTTTGGTTGGCAGCCATGTAACCTCCACATCCATTTACCAGTTGACCATCAATCATGAGGTGCACGAAAAATGAGGCATGTAGCCATTGCTAAAACCCCAATACTGTCCACGTGTCCTGTTAACCAATAGGCGATGCATTGGATTTGGTTATGAAGCTAATGTATGGATTAACAAAAGAGTTATGTAAGCACGGTACCGTGCTATGAACGTGTAACATCAAATGTATTGAAAAGCTCACTTAACTGAGCAGCATTTTGGCACGTGTCAGGTAGGATCATGTGACCCAAACATATAAATACAAAAACATACTTAGACATTTGTCTGTAATTGTTATGAGGATTATTATTATTATTATTAGTATTAATTTTATCATTATTTGTATTATTATTAATATTATTAACATTATTATTTATCATTCGTAATTAGTGATTGTTTCTGCTATTATTATCAATAATATTAATAAACATAGTAGTAATAATAATAATAATAATAATAATAATAATAATAATAATAATAATAATAATAATAATAATAATAGCAGCAACAATCACTTTTATTATATTATAGTAAAACCAGTAACTGAGTCACCTCAGGGGACTTTTTGGCTGAAGATGTGACACTAGATGAGTGGAGGCATATTTTCAATTTCTTTCAGTATATACTTAGTTTAACTCAAAATGGTTGTTCCATTCTTTGAGGCTTTTTTCTTCTCTGCCTTGTCATTGTCTGTCCTCCTCTGTGTAACCCTTTCCCCCCCACCCTTTCCATTGGAATTTCCAAATGTGCAGGTGTGCGTTTTATTCCACCCTAAATAGTGAGGGCTTTGATTCAGGTTGCCTATTTAAGCAATGGAACCTGGGGAGGGGGGCATTACCAGTAGGGTAGTGCTCCCAGTCCGAGAGTTAGAAACCCAAGCAAATCGAGGGTTATTCCCTTCCTCTGAGGGTTCTATTGCTGGCACGGTGCACCGGGGTACTAATAGCATTTTCTCTTGAGTTAAGAAACAGTGATGAAACCGTTTCACAACTGGAGAAAAAAAAGAAAAAAATGGCTGCCAGGGATCGGGCATGTAGTCCCTTCTCCCTTTCCAAGGCAGCCATTAAAAATATAGAAAAAAGTACTCAAGCAAAATGGCCGACACGGAAGGGAGCGAAGGGATTACACATAGTCTCTTCTGCCTTTCCATGGCAGCCATTGAAAACAGAATTAAAAAGTAAACAAAAAAGATGGCCGCCATGGAAGGTGGAGAAGGGACTACATGTAGTTCCTTCTCTCTTTCCATGCAGCCATTGAAAAAAGTAAACAAAAAAGATGGTCACCATGGAAGGGGGAGAAGGGACTACACATAGTCCCTTTTTCCCTTTCCACGACGGCTTGGACGCAGATGCAAACGGCCCGACAAAGGCTTTGAATAACTTGCTAAAAGCTCATGAACCCTCACCAGGTACTAATGTTTGTTAAAAGGTTAAATCAACATAAAACATTAAAAGCAATCACAAATTGTATTATCTCCATTTATGACCAAAACATTTCTAAGTTTGCATGTCTAATGATGTCGACATTTATTCAAAAACTTTGAAAATTAAGGCCACCTTTACTATTTCAAACATATAACCTATTTATCATTGTTCAATCCTTCTCAAACGTGCATCTTAATTATGCAGGTTATTCAACAAAAATAGCTTTTTGTATCAGGAGTTAAACTCTACGCAGTACATTTAGCCAGGGAGTAACATAGGGCCTCATTACCAGCATGGCGGTCCGGGAATGACGGTACCGGTAAGCATGCCGATACCGTAGTTCCCGGACCACCATACTACGGGCTGTGCTCGCAGGTGCCTGTCACCCCACCAGGTTTTTCCTGGTGGGCTGACCGGAACCCGCGAGCACAGCATGTCGGATGCACCGGCACAACTCTGCATATCGGGATCCCTATGGGGCCGAATGGGGATGGGGAGTCCCATGTTTGTGGCACCCGCAAATGGGCAATTACCGGGTCCGCCGAGCTCTGCATGACCCAGTTCTTGCCCATTCACGGGTGCCGGAAAAAATGCAACTCCGGCGGCAGCCGTGCCGCTTTTAACGGCACGTCTTCCGCCAGAGGTGTAATGAGGCCCACAGTCTATTTGAATCATCCATAAGGGGGAAAACAAGAGCATCCCTTGCATTCAGAATGCCTTGGTTTGTAAATAAAGGAGTGAATCAGATTACTCCTAATTAAGGCCATCCCTTTAGATGCATACAGTAAGTGAGCTAATATTTCCCTTCCAGTCCCACATAAACACAATGGGACTCATTACGAGGTTGCCAGTCCGGTAACAACGGTACTGGTATGCTTGCTGGTACCGTTGTTACCAGACCGGCAAACTCCGAGTTGTGCCGCGGGTGCCTTCCATTCCGCCAGTTCTGCCCTGGTGGAATGAAAGGAACCCACGAGCACAGCATGCCTGTAGCACCAGCACCGTTATTACAATAGATTTCTATGGAATCTGCCTGCTTTATTCTGGTGTAAAAAGCACGCAGATTCCACAGGATCCCATGGGTTGTATGCCAGCACAAAAATGTCATGCTTGCATAATACCAAGTAGAATTGGAAGGAGTGAGGGGTGAGAGAGAGGCTGTAAATGTAGTTCCCACTCCGCCACCCACCCTACTCCATAAACCACAGAAAATGCCTCTGAGCATGAGTGAAAGTGTTAAGACAGACATACTCCTTTTACTCCTGTCTTTAGTACCTTCATTTACGCTCCAGCAATTTCGAAAAATTAGCCCCAATCTGTTAACACTCTTGATATTCAACCTTCCTTAGGGCTCTGACAAGGGGCATCAATATTTATTTGTGGTGGATTTAGCTGGATGATATATCTATCTATTCTATATATTACACGGCCCGCGGTAGCAGCCGTGTAGTTATGTTTAAGTTGCTAAACCCATAGGAAGACCAGTTTTTCAGCGATTTATAACTTCGCTCTCCCTAGAGGAAACAAGGTATATGGCCCCATCTTAATTTTATCGGCAAGTTTGGTGAGATTTCGTGCAGGGGTGGCAAAGTTATAGGGGGTCTCAATTTTTTTTTCTCCATAGACTGAATGGGGAAAAACTTTGTGCACGGCTACAGGCTGAACGACTGGACGGATTTGCACCAAATTTGCGGCAGGGCTTGAACCGAAAGCGTGCTTTTGTGTCTTTGGTGGAAATCCAACTAGTACTTTTGTTGAAAAGAACTGAAATGTACGTCTCAAAAAATGTGTGACATCTGGCTTCGCTGCAGACCCATTTCCCTGTTCGCTCCACGGACAGAAGTCTCATTGGCTTGCAGTACGCTGGGCTGTCGGTGAACTTTGGAAGCGACCGGTGTTTGTCTGGTGGGAAGCGTGCTGTGTGTCAAAGTTTTTGGGAAACGAAAGCCATGATGTATCGGAGGAGAGTGTTGTGGCAGAGGGCAGAGAGTACACGCAGGCAGATTTAGAACAAGGCTGTTGCAATAGTCTATCCTAGAGTGAGCTGTGGAGAAAGTGAGCTTTTCGCACATTACTTTAGGTTGATAACATACATTCATGGTGGTTTTGGTGGCATAATTTTATGATTTATATAGGAGATGTGTTAGTGTGGAAACACATTCGTAGTATTGTCGGAAGGAAAGAAGAGAGTTCATATTTCACTATTACAATGGGTGATACGGGTAAATGGAAACGTTGCAAGCATATACAATTGAAGTGCCACTTGACGATAGTGGATGGGAGAAAAAAACAGTAACCTTTTTAAGAATGTAATGGACGCTCACTGGCAGATACTGTGCTCAAAGGCACTTATGACAGAGCTGTAAACATACTGCAGAAACAGTTTTCATACCTCCACTTTGTGGTTATGGGTGCTCATGTGGATGAATGTTGATGCACAAATCACTAAACTTTCCACTGGACGTGCTCTCCCATGACATCACACTTGGAGGCTCAATGTGCAACGGTACATATGCAGTGTTGTACAGAAGTGACAGTGTTAGATGCAGAATTTTGGATGCCATTGGTGGATGTGTGTGTGACTATTTAACAGTACCCAATGAGGTAGTGATGTACAAAAATAGTGGTAAGTGAAGAGGGACTGCTCCTGCTGTACTGGGGCGCGGCCCTCACGGTACTTGGGGAACTGCACACGCCACATTCTGCGCTTCTCATCAAGCTGGCCAGTGGAAATAGGACTGTCGGAATTGTCCAATCAGGTGCTCAGGTTGTGCGTCACGGGAAAGGGCGGCAAGATTTTTTTTCATTACTCTGTGTAGTGTGGGTGGCAAGCAGAGATGGAGAGACGCACTGTTTTGATAGTCGGTGATGCCTTTGTGGAAGATCTGCTGTTCCAGTATCCCTTCGAAACAGGCTTTTATGGCAATTTCGATTTAGAGGGAGTGGAGGCTTTGTGGTGCTGTGTCTATGTGTGCAGTTTCAGTGGATTGCTTGCAGAATGTCGACGAGTGGCCACTTTTGTACTGTACATGGTGTGGTCATGCACTATGGAGCATTGCATTTGAGTTTGATGGCTTGTTGCTGTGTGTACTGTCAAGTGAGGAAGTTGGTGAAAGCAGTGAATCTCATTTTTCCCACTGCCAAGGTGCTTTTCTCATGTATAACACCGAGAATAGTATGATACTATTCCAATGATTGCTGTGGCCAGACGGAAGGGTTCTCATCAACAGAATCATGTGTGACTTCCTGAGTGCCGCTGGGATGTTCTCCTGTGAGAATGACAACATTGGTTCTTGATATATACACCTTCTCAAGGCAAATAGTGGCAACAACATTTTGTTTCACAATCGACAGACTGCACTGAAGACCCTATTGTAAGAATGTGAGCTGACATACAAAACACAAACATACAAATTCCAAAAAATGTGTTTCTATGGAAGCACCTTTAAAAAAACAAAACAAGGCTCTTTTCAGAGCCAACTCTACTAACCAAGTCCCCTACCCTGTTTGAAATGTATTCCCCCACTCACACGCCCGCACAGCATGAAAAGTCTTCAGACATTGCGATAGTTGCACATGTCACATACGCCCCTTTTGCAGATGGCAGCCATAGACATAGGAATGGGCCTGTGGAGGCTACAGGATTGGTCATTTAACAAGGGGGGTCCTGGGAGTCCCTCTGCCAGACATTAGTCCTGGTTACGAGGGACTTACCCATAGTCTTTAGCTCACTATCTTTCACAGAGAAGAAATATCCCAAACATATCAGTCTTTGTCCTGCCCTGGGGCAGTCCAGCACCGAAATGCGAGGCAATTCTCCTCTGAACAAGAGTACCAACAGAAACCCCAGACACGTGTTTCGGTCTTGCTGTTGGTACTCTTGTTCAGAGGAGAATTGCCTATCATTTCGGTGCTGGACTGCCCCAGGGCAGGACAAAGACTGATATGTTTGGGATATTTCTTCTCTGTGAAAGATAGTGAGCTAAAGACTCTGGGTAAGGCTCTTGTAACCAGGACTCATGTCTGGCAGAGAGTCTCCCAGGACCCCCCTTGTTATTTGCATATTTCAAGTAACTTTGGGTCTAACCCTAAGTTACTAGGGGAATCCAGACGTGGACCCCTTGCTCACTATTCTTAGAGAGACACAGCTACACCCTACTGATGAGGTTTAACCAGACCGAAACACGTGTCTGGGGTTGCTGTTGGTACTCTTGTTCAGAGGAGAATTGCCTATCATTTCGGTGCTGGACTGCCCCAGGGCAGGACAAAGACTGATATGTTTGGGATATTTCTTCTCTGTGAAAGATAGTGAGCTAAAGACTCTGGGTAAGGCTCTTGTAACCAGGACTCATGTCTGGCAGAGAGTCTCCCAGGACCCCCCTTGTTATTTGCATATCTCAAGTAACTTTGGGTCTAACCCTAAGTTACTAGGGGAATCCAGACGTGGACCCCTTGCTCACTATTCTTAGAGAGACACAGCTACACCCTACTGATGAGGTTTAACCAGACCGAAACACGTGTCTGGGGTTGCTGTTGGTACTCTTGTTCAGAGGAGAATTGCCTATCATTTCGGTGCTGGACTGCCCCAGGGCAGGACAAAGACTGATATGTTTGGGATATTTCTTCTCTGTGAAAGATAGTGAGCTAAAGACTCTGGGTAAGGCTCTTGTAACCAGGACTCATGTCTGGCAGAGAGTCTCCCAGGACCCCCCTTGTTATTTGGCTACAGGATTGGTCAACAAGGTTTCTGGGTGTGGTGTGCATGCACAGATTGTGGTATTTGTTGACAGAAATGCAGAGGGTGCGGTTATGGCTGTGTGTTTCACGAGTGACAGCGTATGGTTATTGGGGTAGTTCTAAATACATTGATTCAAAGTGAATGGAAAACACTGTGCAGTGGCTGCTCATTTTGGATTCTATCATGTAGATGTGTACTGCTATGGAGTACTTACAGTGAGGTGACTGATTCTGTGTGAGACTTTGGTGACGCGCGATCATGCCGACAATATTGTTCTTCATGGTGACGGGAAAATTGCAAAGCATGTAACACGAGTTTCAGTGCCGTTTGCGATGCAGGAGGCACTTGCCCAGGTCATGCGTCTGTTTCCGATCTCCTGCATAACTTTCTTTCACATTACGCAGACACCGATGTGACTGTGTTATTTTTCATTTGGTCTGCAAATGGATAAAGCATGGTACATTATGAAGAGGTCTATCTTTGCCTTTTTACGACATGTGCCAATGGCGTACTTAAAAAATGGGAATATGACGTTTCACAGCACAAAGAGTTTTCCCCACCAATAACGTTCATCTTACTATTCCTGCCATCCCGATTTCTGCACGCCCTATTCAAATTGACTTGCTGCCCTTCTTGAAAGTACAGTAAGAATTATTGTAGTAATTGTTGCACACTAAAACTTGTAAAAATTCACTGCAACACATAAAGAAACCTCTTTCTACAGCGATCGCTTTCTATCCGATTCCACTACACTGTTTTCCACAGTGCCACGCCTCCCTTTATTTTGCGCACATTCTGTGGAGCGTATACGGTGCGCGGCACTCTGCATCCGTTCATTGGCAATTCCATTGTTCAACTCTGAAAGGAGCTTTCTTTATTTAACTTTTTTCATTTTCCAGTTCATTTCTATTTATTTTTGTCTTGTAACACAGGCCACGGAAGGCAAGGCCCGCTACGGAAGGGGCAGCACTGGCATGGATAACATAGCGGACGTGCAGAGAGAGGGAATTATTGGGTGGCCCTCACCTAAATAGGTGCCAGTCATTGTCATGCTCCCGCACTGACCCTTCCCAAGCACTTCCAAGTAGCTTCCCACTGTAGAGTAGCACGTTGCAGTACATGCACAATACAATGCCCTTTGACGGGTAAGGGTCTGTAGCCCGGCATATGGTCTGCAAGGATGTTTTAGAGCTCCACTGCACTACAGGAGTGCCCCTGTTGTTGGCCGAAGCAGATGTGGAAAATGCTGTACATGAAATTACCCTACTGAATTGTTGGAAGGGCAGTAGCCTGCACACTGGTCCCTTGTGCTTCCATTTCAGTTCTCATCACATGCAGTATGGACACTTCATGGTACGCCATTAGCCGTAGGACTAACATTCACAGAGATGAATATATTCTGAAATACAGGAATGCTTAAAACAACGCGAAACGCAGCTTCATTACGGGGCACTGTAAGATAATTATTCAGTGCAACCCTTGCGGCTACAGTACTTTTCTTTTTTTTTTACTTCAATTTTTATTAGCATTTTATAATAATTATAACAGTAACAACTGGTCCAGCTTCATAACTGACTCCTTGAGCATCAACTGTTCCTACCCTCCCACAAATGTCACTAGATGACAAATCCAGGCCTTGGCAGTCTCTGATCTTGTTTTTAGATGGGAAGATAGTTTGCATGTGTTGTATTCCCTTCTTCCCTTGGGTTTATTTGCCTAATGGTTCATCTAGGCAGTCACCTTGAGTTGTTGAGTTCGTGCTGGGTTGAGGCTCGCTTCCCTCTAAGTATATGGCTCTTACTCCTGACACGTTCGTCCAGGTCCCCTTCGCTATCTCCCCCTCCCAGAACCTGTTCCTACAATGGTATTTGGGTTTCAGTATACCTTCCATCCCCAAGATTGCTTCACCCCATCCCAGTTTGTCCTGAAGGTTTCCAGGTCATCGTTGACCATCGCTGTCAGTTTGTCTATAAGGAACATGTGTTTCAGTTTATTTTGCTATTCCTTTTTACTGGGGATATTTGCGCTCTTCCATTTTTGTGCTAGAGCTACCCTCCTGCTCGAAGCTTCATTTCCCACATCCTGGGATACCAATACACATCAGAGTCCTTCTGTGGGAGGCCGAGTATCATGGTTAGCAGATCGTGTGGTAGTATGTCCCCAGTGACCTCCTCCATCCATCCCCTCAGATCCCCCAGTACTTTTGTATCAACGGACAGTGCCACCACATGTGTACCCTTGAACCCACCTGGCCACATCCCCTTGGGCACTTCGGTGAGACCCCTGCGAACATCTTTGACAGCTTTAGCGGGTCTCACTGCCATGCCTGCAAGACTTTAAAATTATGTTCCATGTCAGCCGTAAATAGATTTCCGTGAAAGACTATTTGGAATACCATCTTCCACGTCTCTTCTGTAAGGTCCGCCCTTGCTAATTTGTTCCTGTAATGCCGGAACCCTCTCCTTTCTGTTAGTTTATTGGTGTTCAGTAGTTTGTAGAGTTTGGATACCATGCCCGTCCTAGAGCTAGGGTTCTCGTGAATTTATGCTCCCATTTTTGGTCACATAAAATGCCCTTCACCGGAGGTATTCAAATATGGAGATCATTCCTGGGCCCAGTATCTCAGCTATTTCCTCGTGTGACAGGAACTTGCCCACCCTGAACAGTTGGCCCACCCTTTCCATGCCTCTTTCTGACCAGAGCTGTGCCTTTCTGAATCCCGTGTTCCCGAGGCTGATCACTGGGCCCCACAGGGAGACCAACGGGGAGGGCCATGTTGTAAGAGGCTCTGTGTGTTTCCCTTCCCACCAAATCGACCACAATACCCCTAGGGTCGGGTGGTGTAATAGTTTACCCGGGATGGACCTTTGTGGTGCCCATAGAAGATCACGCACTTTGAGGGGGTGTGTGTCCATGTCCTCTAAGTAAGTCCATTGTGTGTTTGTGCCGCCTTGGATGTGTTCAAAGAGTACCCTTAATTGCCCACCCAAAAATAGAGATGGGGTCAGGTAGGCTGAAACCCCTTTCCTTGTGTATAGGCGCGTTACAAATACCATATCATATCATATCATTTCCTCCCTCGGGAGAGTGAGGGGCGCTCTCTTGGTCGTCAGGGTTTTCCCCTGCCATATGAAAGCCTGGATTGCTTTCTGGAGATCATTAAATATCGGGTCAGTGACTTGTGATGTGAGGGACATAAACAAGTAGAGGAGTCTCGGTAAGAAGTTAATCTTTACCGCTGTCATGCAGCCGTACCACGACAAAATCAAGTTGTTCCATCTGGACAGATCTGACTTGATCTCAGCCACTATAGGGTCGTAGTTGGCCGGTGTCATTTTCGCAAGGTCTCTCGTGAGAAGGATGCCCAGGTAGTGAATCGCAGTCTTCTCTACGTTTATCCCCAGGATCTCATTTACGGGTTCGAGTATTGGGTCTTGCGCTCTAAGTGGGAGTAATGTGGATTTTGATTTGTTAATTTGATTTGTTAATTTGATTTGTTGATTTTCATGCCAGAGAATTTCCCAAAGGTTTCTATTAACGAGAGTAATGGGGGGAGAGACTTACGCAGGTTTACAAGGTATCCCAGGATGTCGTCTGCGAATAAGGAGAGCTTGAATTCTATGTCGCCCCTCCGTATTCCCCTGATGCCTGGGTGTGTTCTTATGCTATGGCAAAGGGCTCCATCGTTAGGGCATTTATTAATGGGGATTAGGGGCACCCCTGCCTCGTACCCCTGGTTAGGTTGAATGGGGCTGTGAGCTCTCCATTCACCTGCACCTTTGCCGTAGGGGCTCTGTACAGAGCTGCTATCCATTTCCGCATGTGTTGCCCAAAACCCATCTTTCGGAGGAGTACCATCATGTACCGCCATTCGACTCTGTCGAATGCCTTTTCTGAGTCCATAGACAGCAGGCACGCATCAAGGTCTGACACTTTTGCATAATGGATCAAGTTTATTATCTTTTGGATATTATCCGAACCTTGTCAACCCCTCATAAATCCCACCTGATCCCTGTGGATTAGCGATGGCATGATTCCTTCCATCCTTTTACCAAGTATTTTCGCAAGGATTTTAACATCTGTGTTCAGTAGCGATATTGGTCTGTCGGAGGAACATTAGGCAGGGTCCTTCCCTTCCTTAGGTATGACCACTATGATTGCCCCCATCATGGTTTCGTGCAGAGTGTCGCCCGCCAGGACAGCGTTGAATACCTTGGCTAGGTGGGGAGCTAATGTAGACTGGTACATTTTATAGAATTTCACAGAGAATCCCTCTTCCCCTAGGGAGCTGCCTCCTTTAATTCCCTTGATTACCCTCACTATCACCTCATCCGCTATCGGGGCCTCTAGTTTCTCCAATACTACCCTCGCTAACCCCGGGAGAGGGATCGTTTTGAGGAAATCCTCAATCTGTGCTTCCTCCCCCTCGAATTCCAACTTGTATAATTTCTCATAGTATTTTTGAAAGGCCATCCCTATACCCCGTGTATCGTAACTCAATTTCCTGGTCTCTGATTTTGTGGCTCTCACCATCTTGTTTTTCTGAGCCTCCCTGTGCTTACACGCCTGGATCCTCTCCGCTCAATCCCCTTTTTCGTAATATTTTTGTTTGAGCAGGCGGAGACTTCGCTCCGTTTTACTCAACAGAAGTTCTTTCAACTGGGTCTTGCTTTTCTCGAGGGCTATCACTTTTTCTGGGGACATGGAACTGCCTGGGGTGCGGCTTGGCAGTAGCTCCGCTATTTTCCCCCTGAGGGTTTTCTCTTGCTCTTCCCTTTCTCTTCGCTTTCGTGCCCCCGTTTTAATAAGGACACCCCGTATTGTTGCCTTGAAGGTGTCCCATACGATGTGCGGGCTGACTTCCCCATCATCGTTTAGGGAAAAATACTCCACTATGTTATCGAGGAGCATTCTCGCTATCACCTCGTCTTTGGGAAGGGCATCATTACACTTCCATCGCCCCATTCTTTTTTTTCCCCACCCCCCTAACAGTTTGATTCTCACCAGGTCGTGGTCAGACCAGGGGACTGGTTCTTCCCTATGGTCTGTCACATAGGGAAGGAGTGAGTTATCTATTAGGATGTAATCGATCCTGGAGAAGGACTTGTGCGTCTTTGAATAGTAGGTGAATGGTGGATCACATGTGGTGTCGCTCGGGAGCGTATCATCTAGGTCCAGCTCCTGGTTGACCCTGCAAAAGGGTTGTGGCTTGAGGTCATCGGGCATTTGGGGTGCATGGGGTTTCAAATTCGTTCTGTCCCTCGTGGGATCTAGGACCATATTGAAATCCCCTCCCACTATCAAGGTACCATGTGTGAAAAGTTTAAGTTTATCTTTAACCCATTCCCAGAACTATGCATCAGCAGGGTTCCCTGAAGTATACCCTTCACAAATAGAAACCGTCCTTACGGGTCCTTAAGTGTGGTCTCTGCTACAAAATCTGTGTCTTTTGCTGGTAGTATTGCCACCCCTCTCTATTTACATTTGTGAGAGGTGTGTAGAATCTCCCCCATCCGCCCCCCTTCACGGAGGGTTCTTTACCTCTAGCCCAATGTGTCTCTTGCAGGAATAGGATGTCCAAGCATGCCCTGTGAAACTCCCTACTGATCAGAGATCTCTTAGTGGGGGTATTCAGCCCTCTGACATTAGGGGAGCTCACCTCCAGCACTGGAAATCGATCAACCATTATTACGGATAGTGTTTCCCTTGACCTTGTTCCCCAGGGGTCCTGTTAGTCTTATTTCCTGTCTCCCTTGGTCCTCCTTTGAGGAGCAATGATTGGCCGTGTTCCTTTGAAAGCTATTAAGACCCCTCTCTTGCCCCTTTCCCCTCCCTCGGCTGAATTGAACTTGATCCCCTCTTCCCTCTGCCCCCTTGGTTAGGCATGCCCCCAACTGCCCCCCATCTCACCCACAATGCCCTCAACAAGAACTAACTCTGTCCCCTCTGCCCCGTTCCCTGGCACCCAGCCAGAAGGTGCAACCAATTCTGGTTCCTGGCCGGACCACCAACTTGATCGCCCCTGCAGGGCTGCTGAATACTCTACTATTTCCATAGAGCCCCCTTGCCCACTTCCACATCTATGGGTACTCTCCCTGGTGAATACCCCATACTGCTGTGTTCTGGGAGCATTCTTTTTTTTCTTCTTTTTTTTCTCCTTTTCTCCACATCCCTGAATCCACCTCCAGGGCCAGCCCAGCTTCTCTCATCGCTCTGTGCTCCCTCCCCATCTATCTCTTGCCCGGTATCCTCCTCCTCTTTCTTGGTTTCCCTGTCCCAGACGTTCCTGGTGCTGCTACCCCTGTCGGGCCTCTCCGGGCTTCCGGGTCCTCTACCTAGTCTTGGATCACTCCTCTGATGTCTTCCTCTGTGATTAGAGTTGTTCTTTGCCCCCTATATTCAAACGTCAGGGAGAATGGGCATCCCCACCTGTATTGCACCCTACTTTCCCTCAGGCATTGGGTGAGAGGGCGGCACAGCCTCTGTTTAGCCAAAGTGTAAGCAGAAAGATCCTGGAAGATCGTAATCCTCACGTTATTATATATGTTGTCTCAGGCCTTCCTTGCCTCCTCTAACACCTTTGTTTTTTCTGTGTAGTAGTGGAATCGGACCAATATGGAGCGGGCCCTCCTGCTCTGCCCCCCCGCCTTATGCGCACTGTCTATATTGGGTTCTGGAGTTGATTTGTTCCCAGAGAGGAGGCTGATATCTCTAACCATTCTGCATATGTCTCTTTCTGTCTCCCTCTCCGCCTCTGAAAAAAAGCGGAGGTTATTCCTTTGCTTCCTATTTTCAAAGTTGTCCATTTGCCGGGCCTTCTCCTTGTCTCTCTTCCCTAATGCTGCTAGTCTCATCTTGGTCTGTCTTTCCTGTATAGCTGTCGTTGACTGGTTGGTCTCGAGCTGGAGCAATTTGTCCTCCACTTTGTCCACCCGCTGGTCCATTATCGCGAATTTCTGGGCTATCTCCGATCGCATGTCTCTTATTTCCTGCAGCACTGAAGCAAAACCTCTTTCCATCGCTGTTGTAGTTTCCGGCGTTGCTCCAGACCGTTCCATTGTGCTTTTCCAGTCCGGGCTATCTTGGGTGCCTGTTACCTCCTGCAATCGGTATACTTGCAGGGCTGCCTTCCAGCTCATGTGGCCTCCTCTTGTGACGTGGTGGTGGGATGGCGGCTATCCGTGTGAATGTGCCATCTTTGTCCTGGGTTCAGGACTGGGTTCCACAGAGGATGACTGCTGATTCTAGAGCACTGTTTGTGGGGGGTTCACCTCAATACTGGGGAAGCTGGTGTCAAATGTAGGTAAGGATGCTGCGTTAAATTCGTCGTCCATATTTAGTGTCAATTGGGGAACTAGATGACCATTGTTATTACCTGCAACAGCCTCCTGGCAAAGAGGCTCTCAATACAGTTAGGAGGAGAGAACCTGCAAAGCAAAGTGGACCCTAAAGTAAGGGCCCGGTTATTACTGCCCAGCAGAGAGGAACAAACAGTCATATCCATAGGTCCAGGAAAATTGGTACATCCCGGTTGTAGGTCTTGGTAGATTTTAGAAAGGCAATTCAGTAAATCCAGACTAACTGACCCAAAACATGTAGTTAATGCTTACTACAAACCAGGGTAATTTAGAAACTAATCAAGTATATATACAGCTTTGAGATTTGAGCAGGGAAGAGTGTAGGTATCAAGAGTCCAGACTCTTGCTTAAAAAAATCAGCTGTAATTCTTCACTGCAGTCCAAAAAGAAATCAGCAAATTACATAAAAGAGCAGACAAATATGTGGGGTGAAGGCACGCCATTTTTCCAAGCCGCCCGCAAGAAAAGCTAACCCCAAACCCAGAACAAAGGGAAAACCAATGACTGGCAACCCTGTAGTCTCTGGGAGGGCGACTGAAGACAGCTCTTCGTGCTGGTTTTCCAAGTTGCTCGCCAAATAGCCAAATAGCAATAGCCCAAGAACCAGATCAAAGGGAAAACCAATTACTGGCAACACAGCAGTCCCTGGGAAAGCAGTTTGCCCAAGTCTTTCATTTAGCTTCGCACACAAATGCTAATAAAGATGAGAGTTTGCCAACCGCAGGGCAGACAGCCAGGCGTGTAAGAGATAAGGTGGCACTTACCACTTCGGCACGGACATCCGACCCATGGTTAGGAGCCAGTGGCATGTGTCCATATAGCAGTTAGTGACTCTGTCTCCGCCTCCGTAATGCAGACTGCAGACTGCTCACTTAGCTCCTCGCTTCCTGCTTTGTGGGGGAATGTTCTTTTAAATGAATTCTTGCTTGTGGGAAACGCCTTCCAATGGTAGAAAGTGAAGAGACACTGACAAACACAATCCTCTGAAAACACTGCAGACTGCTCCCTTAGCTTGTCGCTTCATGACCCGCTTCACGGGGGTATGTTGTTTAATTGACTTCTTGCTTGTGGCAATCACCTTCCAACAGTAGAAAGTGAAGAGACACTGCCAAACACAATTCTCTGCAAACACTGCAGACTACTCCATTAGCTCCTCACTTCGCGAACCGCTCCGTGGGGGGATATTGTTTAATTGACTTCTTGCTTGTAGGAAACGCCTCCCAACAGTAGAAAGTGAAGAGACACTGCCAAACACAATCCTCTGCAAATACTGCAGACTGCTCCCTTAGCTCCTCGCTTCAACAAGATGTATCAACATCTCATAGTTGTCATAGACACTATGCCTTCTAATCAACAGAATTATTTATAACTAATGTCCCATCTTTGTCAACTGGTTTAAAAGTTATCAATTTGTTATTTAAAAAATTATGTAATTGTTCAAAATCACCATATGTAATGTTAAGGATGGTTTCTTGTGATAGTTCAATTTTTTGAATTTGTGACTAGCAGGTGAAATTCCAAATATTCTTAATCATCGAAAGAATTTCTATTTTTGCCTTCAAAGTTGCAAAAGATATTCTCATTCTCATTTTGCGAATGAGTCTGTGCAACTTATTTGTTATCTCAAATAACTTGAAGTAAATACTGGTACATACGACAAACCATTTTGTAATATTCAGGTTTGTGTTTGGGATAACAAAAAATCTGGTAAATTAACTAATGAGGATTAAAACTGTTTCCTAGATGGTGATAATAATTTATGGGTCAATTCTGAGTCTAGGTAAGCAAAGAATACATGTAAGCTTTTTAGCTCACTTTGAGAACTATATTGTTAGCTTTATGCCCATAATTATATTTGTTTAGTTTTAAAAAATTGCCATCCAGAATTATTTTTTCAGTTTGCCATTAACAATGTCTCCTTGATTATACTTAGTTTATATAATGCTACATGTGTCATCTATCATGTCATCCTGTGTGGCATATTACAAAAACCTATCGAGGGGTGGGATTGGATTAGGGGAACATGTCTACATATAGAATACATGAATACTATCCTCCCATTGGCAGTACCTTGTCTGTAGGACATGTCCTGAGCTACTTCTAAAAACATATAATACTGATTTCAGCAAAGATCATGGCATCAGAATAATACTGGCAACATTACATCAAAATGTGCATGGAAGGCTTTTCTGATTGGTTGGCAACCGAAATCCAAACTTGGTACTCATCTCGCTAGCAGCACATACATAGAAACGAAACTCAGGTGCTTGAAGATATGTCAGCTCTCTCCTTGTTTTCCCAATGAGTCTACCCTCTCTCATCGTTAGGCCCCATGCCAGTGTCCTCTGCTTGAAGATGGACCTTGCCAGTCTGCACTGTCCACGAACATTCAAGGGAGTGTAGGCACACCATTATCATAGTTTCAAGCCTAATGAATAGCTTGTGTTTGCGAGCTCTACATCACGTGTTAAGAGACCATTAATCTGTCTATTTTAATGGTGTATTTAACACTATCTGATTCAATTATACTGGGTGCAGTTGCTTCTCTTGACCTTTAGACGCTTGTTCACTCTATCCCATAGAAACGTTATGCTCTTTTAATTGTCCAATACTTGGCATCTGTAAATGTTCTTGTTCCTCCTAATTTTGAGAAATGTGTCCTTCACACATGGTCTGCTCATTAGACTCCCTTCGTACTTTGCCTTCATCTCTCAAAATAGCATCCTTGGTTTTAAGCCAATGTACTTGTTTATTTCTCAAGGGAAAAACAGCCTCTTCATTGTCTTTTCACTTCAGGTTTGTGGGCTTGTATTTTGAGGTAGCTTGGTTGATTGACACGAGCCAACGTACACCTGTTGCTAATGGTCATCCTAAACGTTGAATATATACCTCTTATAAGCAAGCTTCTTTGTGTTTTTTCTACCTTGCTTTATTGCATATTTACAGTTATTGACCAGTGAGTCACTTCATTCTTCTTCGTGGTCATGATTACAGTATCATTGAATACATGTTTCTCTGAGTTCTTCAGTTACATCGTCATCCTTAAGTATTTTCATATCGTTTCAGCATAGGTTCTTATATATTCTTTATGACATTCTTTTACTGTCATCAGACTTTGTTTTAGCGTGCATCCTTTCTGTTCATGGCTGCATTTCAACAGCTCGGCAAAGGACATCCTTCTTGGTAGCTTTCCTCCACTATGTCAGCTTGGGAGTACACTCTAAATCGTTGCCTGAGTGCATACTGTCTTTCATATATTCAACGTGGTACAGGAATCGTGCAAGGATTCATGCACGGATTCCCAATTGTGGCTCTTTGTCTGTCATTCCAATAGGATAGTGCTAAGGGGGGCAGGGATCTGGGAGAAGGTGTCCACCTACTCCTCTACATTGCCCCCTCTGGTCAAGTTCTTGACCAAACACTTTGGCTCCTCTTCTGAAATTCCTGCATCATCTTCTTCTATCATTTCACCATATGTTCTTTTCTTCGGATTCCATATCTTTGTTCAAACAAGCTTTATTCAGCTGTAAATACCATAAGAGCAACAATACATATATTATAATACACCATAAAATATAAAATTGTATATATGTCATAAAGACCCTTTCAGCAGTGACCTGTGGGGCAGAAGAGGGGAAGACGAAGACGACAGGGGAACCCCACCGGTGAAAGTAAGGGACCGCACTGGCCAACGCGTGCAGCCCCGCCACCCCAAAGGTAGTTTGACCAGGTGCATAGGGCACGGCACCCGACAGGGCATCTGGAGCGGAAACCAGAAACAAATCCTCACCTCCGATTTTCTGCGGTAGAGCTGAGTTGAAACGGGCAGCTGGCAATCCTGGGGGTGCTCTACATGCCAAAACCAACCCGCTACTCGGAGACCGCCCCCGGCCGCTGACGGCTGGAGATACGAAGAGCCGGCATGAGTTGACAATGAAGCGTGTCAGTGATGGACCCAATAGGCCCATCTGGAAAAAAAACAGTGGAGCAGACGTGGGGGAAGCAGAGCTGCTGGCGGGCCCCGCTGGTGTAGGTACTTGTCCTTGCTGGGAGTGGGTGGAGATCCCCTGTGCACCAAGGGCAGTAACGGCATGTTACAGTGCTGTCGCAGAGCCCCAGCAAACCATGGGGTAACCAGCCAGCACCACAAACCCCCACATTTCCCCTGTCGGGTCCAATTGATAAATTGATGGCAGACCGCCCCTCGGGGCACCAAGCACTCCACACAACCATACACCGCCCGGATACCCTGAGGGCACATAGAATCCCTCCATCGTACCCTCAAAAGGGCAGCAAGATAATCTGAGCCCTTCCCCCGCACCGAATCGATGGGAACCACCTGGGGGCTAATGACCATCCATAAGGATGCAGCCCTACATACCGGGCTGAAAAGACCTAGTAGACCCACAGAACAACAACAGGACAAGCGTGCTTGGGCAGATAACACAATAAAACTGTCAACTGCCCCACGTAAGCACTAAACTGAATGCCAGGGACCAGCAGTGGCAATCGAACAGATCAATACAACCAATTGGTACCCAGTGCGCACCCAGCAAGCAGCGGTTACGCCAACACAACAGTTCTAGAACAGCGCCCTACAGGCCAAGGGGAACAGGAAAACAGACTAAAACAGCAGTGCTTAGATCCCAGAACAAAGTGGTTGAGAGCCCAGCTTGATAGAGGCTAAGAACTAACACCTAAGAGAGCTACCTGGGGCAAATACATAGGGAAAAGAGCCTAAGAAACCTAATACCCAACCAAGAACCAATCAGTCATCACAGGCCCTCAACTTGGGCCCTACGGATCAAACTGCCCTAGCAAATAGCAAACGAGTGTAAATCACACCCCCAAACCACACGAAGCACACTGCCCACTCAACGCTGGCATGACAAGGGGCGCCAGGGGCAACAAGAAAGGCCCTATGGACGCCTATAATAATGCTGCTAACATGGAGGCCTCCCAGGGTTCCAACCACCCTCCCCCAGAGATCACCCAACCACAAACTAGAGCGGACATGGATCCGTACATGACAGCGCCCCAGGCTGGATTCTCTGCTGTCAACAATAAATTGGATGACATCGGAAATAGCATCGCCTCCATTAGGTTGAATATACAAAAAGTGAATGCTAGGGTCTCGTAGGCAGAGGACAATGTGAGCACCCTGGAAGTTACATCGGCCACACACGGCAAAGCAATAGAGGAGATCCAAAAAAAAAAGAAAGTCAATCCAAGATAAATGTGAGGTTCTTGAATCCAGATTGTGTCGCAATAACACTAATAATTTCCGCCATACCTACTACTCTGAGTAGGTATGGCGGAAAGAACCACAAATGTACCAATGGAGCAGTTCCTAGAGGAAGTCCTCTGCTCCCTGTTCCCCGAAGCTCAATTCTCACAACAATTCCTGTTGGAAAGTGCGCACAGATCACTCGTCCGCCTCCCAAACCAGGTGCTCCGCCACGCACGATGATAGCCTGCCTGCTCAATTATCACAATATGATTCTTCACCTATCACAAGAGAAAGGGTCTCTCTCTTATGACTCCAACCGGATACATATCTACCCGGATTTCTCCAACGGAGTCCAAGCAGCCAGGCGGACATTCAACCAAGTTAAAAAAAACACAAAGGGAAAGGAAAATACCGTATGCTATGCTGTTCCCTGCAAAACTTTGACTACAACACGTAGGCAGAGCCAATTTTTCAAAACACCTGAAGAGGCTATGTCCTACATTGAACAACACATCCCTACTGCCCTGAATAATGGTTGATGTATAAAAACTGAGGTACAGGGCCTACTACTCAAGCACAAGTAAAAGTCTTCATCAAAAGCAAAATGGCGACACACCCAACCCGCCTCATCTAGAGGATACGACTCCCACGAGTGGCATGTCCTAAGGTTTCCAAAAGTGGCCACACACAGCCACCCACTATGCCAGACTGTTAAGTTGGAAAAGGGAAATACACTGTCCAGTTGGAGGGATGGTGAGGGAGGGAAGGAAGGGTGGAAAGGGAGTTGGGACATAACCAAAAAAGCTGACAGCAGGATTGAGAACGACTCATGAAAGATCGGCAACTGCCACATCTCATCTCCATGATACAGCTCAACCACATATGGCAACAACAGATCCATCAAACAGAGTGAACCTCCTATCATGGAATGTAAGAGGGCTGGCAAGGAAAATACTGGCCAACGCCAGTCGACACAAGATTGAAATACTCTACTTGGAAGAAATGCAAGCCACTGGTAAGGTTGTGGATTCTTTTGCCCGAGACTAGGGGCCCTGTGAGAATTGGTACAGAATATTCTTCGCAGTACAGGGGTGTGCTAACCATCATACATGGCTGCTCGGGCTTCCAAGCTTCCAACTAACAAGATCGGCAAAAGATATCGAAGTGAGATTTGTGGTCGTATGGGGCACGCTAGAGAACCAGGAAGTAATCCTAATAAATTCATATGGCTCAAATGTCGACACTCTCGAATTCTACATACACGTCATGCCACAAATATCCCCCTGTGGGATGCCAGGGTTATATGGGGCGGTGACTTCAATACAATTCTCGATCTCCAACAAGACAGATCATCCAGACCCCTTAGACCCTGCTCCAATGCAGCTAGGGCAATAATTCAGGGCATGTCTGAGATACCGCTAGCAGACATGTGGAGAGAACTCCACCCGAGATCAGTGTAATTCACGTTCCACTCAACAATGCATGCCTCCAGCTCGCGTATAGATTATTGGTTACTCTCACCTGAAACCATCTCACAGGTGGGCAGATGCTCCATCCTTCCATGCACATTATTGGACCATTCACCTGTGCTAGTGGAAATAAACTCGGTCTACGCGGAAAAAACACAATGCACATGGCGGATGCTGCCAGCGCTTCTGCAAGATGATACAATTATAGAACCCTTGAGAGCAGACATCAATTAATTCTTCAAACTCAATGAGGGCACAGTGGCCTCAACATCCACAGTCTGGGAAACATTCAAGGTCTGCATCAGAGGGCACCTCTATCCAAAACATTGGACACACTGAAATCCATCAGAAAGGACCTGAACCAGTCGGAAGACACCCTTCGTTCCTTGGAAAACGCATATGCGCAAGTGCCATGCAACAAGACCCTTAAGCCACTGCAGGAACAATTGGAGAGATACAGAGTCCTGGCAGAACAAGAAATAAAATACATTACACAACCAGCCAGACCCAGACCATATGGGGAAGGTAACAAAGCCAGGAAGTTGCTGGCACTTCTAATAAAGTCCAAACAGGGAATCAAGCCGATCACGTCCATCATGGGGGCTGACAGAACAGTCCATAGAAAGGCTAAAAGGATCAACAAGGTCTTTTTAGACTTCTACTCCGAATTGAACCAAAACACTGACCAAGTAATGCCACAGGAACTGGACCAATACATATCCTCAGTTCCACTCCCCAGGTTGGAACAGATAGATAGGGAAACACTTGAAACCCCCTTTATGCTGGAGGAAATCGGCCAGGCGATTAAAGATCCGACAGCTGGGAAAGCCCAGGTCCAGATGGCCTCCCAGCGGACCTTTAGAAATGCTATTTTCTCAGAAACTCTTGGCTGCAGCGGTTTGGTCTAACATGGCGACATCAGCTTTGTTGAGATTAGGTGTTTTTCAAACGTGACTAGTTAAAGGAGAGTTCCGGGACTTTTTTTTTATTGTCCCTACGGTTCGGCCATGTGTTTTTAAGCATAACTCGGTAGATCGTAGAAAACTTTCCTATGGACCTTATCCGACTTTTCGTCCATTAACGCACTCGAAATCAGCCGCCATTTTCTGATAATCCTATCACTTGCCGCATCGCCCTGGCTCACCTGCTTTTGTGGCACTAAATCAAATCCCCCGCCCCTGAAACAGACTTTATCAAAACATTCATATTCCCCGCCTCTATCCGTGACGTGACTGTGCGCCCAGGCGTCTTCTACGCGACTCCACACAGAACCCGGAAATCAACACAGATCAGCTCACACAACACAGCGCGCCACAATTCGCAATATGAAACTGTACTTTTAAATCAAACCGCAAGATTGTAAATTTGGTAAAGTACATTTATTTGACATCAAATGTTTAGAGAATATTCAGCGATTTTCTTTTTCATTTGCTCACGTTCCAAAAAGTTCGTTTTGAGGCACGCGATGTTCCTTTGCTGTACACAGGGTCTTAGATCATCTCACAATACAGCGCCACAATTCGGAATATGAAACTGTGGTTTAAAAGCAAACTGCAAGATTGTACATTTGGCAAAGTACATTTATTGGACATCAAATGTTTAGAGAATATTCAGCGATTTTCATTTTTATTTGCTCTCGATCCAAAATAGTTCGTCTTGAGGCAAGCGATGTTCGTGTGCAGTAAACAGGGTGTTGGTTTACGATAAAATAAGCTCTTTGGTCGCACTGATAATCGCATGGCTGTTCCAACAACGAGGCACTAGGCCACCACAACGGTCTGTATGTTGCATCTAGCCGTTAGTACCGCGTAAGGGCATACTTGTACTTGGCGATGGTCCCATAAAATGGTCAGGGTGGTAACGTTGTTCACGCGGAGAAGCAACTGGCGATTAAAAAAGCCGTCCGCCGGTGTCTGGTACTCGTGACACATGCAGTAATGCATGATGTACCTGTTTGAAAAACATAAACAATGAAATTAGTCTCACCATCAGATCTTTATTAAAATTATTCATTTTATATATTCGGTCGTGAAATTATTTCATAGCTAGGACAGTGCAACTGGGTTTTAAACGTCAAGGGGGGGCTGTAGGATACTGAGACAGTCCCTCAGTGCAGGGGTTGACAGGGAGTGCAGGTGGAGAGTGGAAGGGCCCAGGACCGAGATCGCAGACAGTGGACCAGTTGTAGCAGGGGAGAGGGAGAGAGAAAGCAGAAGCAAAGGTTTTGAGGTGCTTCCGTAAAAGTAGACGGTTCTCCCCAAGATAGTGCGCGGTACAAAACAATATGCCACATAGAACGAACAAGTACAACTTAACCCGTCTTTAAAGCTACTGTATAGTAATTAAATTGCGGTATAAACTCATCTAAAGAGTTACTTACATTATATTTGCATTTTCCATTGTGTCTGTGCGTAGGGCAGCCCCGAAATACTACTCCTTCTATGCCGACGTTATTTCTTCTAATGAACGAACATGAAATGGCTTTCGTTTCTGAAATTATATTCATTATCGTTTCTTGCGTGGTCCCGGCCTGTCAAGGTCAAAATACAATAGAACCTTATACTGAGTCGTGGGCCATTCTGGCACCCGAGAAAAAATCAAAGCAGCTGACCTTCACTTTGAACGAGCACACATTTAGCTACATTCAGTGTAAGGCATTCTCGCAGGACTTGAAATTTACACTCCATCTTTGCATTTTGTCTGCGTGCTTTGCAGCCCCACAGAACCATAAATACGGAGACATTCTATATTTTTTGAAAAATGATTTATATTACTGTTTGGTTTAATTTAATGCGCAAATGAACAAGGTTGGATAGATACACATATTCAATGGGCCTGCGACATGAGGAGACTCGAGAGAACAGACAATCAAATTACAATCATTTAAACCGTGATGTGTATTTCTTAATGAGCTCTGCTTTAGGTGGACATGGAACAGAGGCAATGTTGGGTGGCAATGCAGTTGTCCCCTGCACAGGTTCGTTCACAACTCCATTTATGTGCCTATCTAGGACGTCAACAATAAGTTTCTCAATAAACTCATATTGCATATCCTCAAACACTGGTTTGATCACCCATTGTTTACTTCTTTTAGTGAAGGCCTTATTGTAGCGAAGCGTCCCTAAAGTTCCGGTCGTCCTACTTTGTTGACGGCCAACATTATGGTTATGTGCCAAGACCGCTAAAAGAGTCCGATTTATCATGCCCTCCATGCCAAAATGCAATCGTTTTGGCCTGTACTTGAGGCACATATTGTGGAACACCGCCAAATCTCCTGTGTGGCAGAATTCCGTGAGTCCCCTCAAAGCTTTTGTTATAGTTTTATCAAATACAATCTTTTCAATGGCTTTGTGAGTGGGTGATGAAGGAATCAACCACTTCTTCTTCCGTGCCTCCTCTGTGGACAAATGGCCATGTTCACAATTGTGGAAATGTTGGTTCGTGTTCCATCGGTGAACGTTTGTACAGTGTGGCATTACTGACGGCCATTTTTCCAGTAGAATTTCCAACGACCCTCCACATGTTTTTGAGCTCCACCAAAAATGGTTGCTGATTGACTTGGACCACTGTGAAATACCTTGCAATTCTTTTTTTTTACCTGCAGCCGACAATTTTTTATTGATTGATTTTGCAAGATGCCAAACGTCAAATTGGTGATTTATATTTTTGTACTGTTCTCTCATTGTCTTGGCAATTGAAACGTGTCTGTCCGTGGCTATCAGGTCGATCACCATTCCCCGCGATTGTAGTTCTTGCAATGATGCTACAAAGCCAACTTTCTCCATGGCCACTGAGGATGTACTTTGTGACACCTGCACGACCACCGAACTCACAATTTTCTTACTTTCCATGTCCTGAAAGTGGTAGGTGCAGTACTTGGCTGAAAATCCTGGGCTGTCGCACTGTCCATCACCGGCTAGCCTGAACCGTTTGCCCGCGAATGTACTATCAATAGACATTTTTTCCATTCTCCAAGCTTCGCTAATGGCTGGAAATAGATAATCGGTTTGGTATTTGTAGAACTGAGTTTTCGCAATGAAATGGATTCCCACAAACTGAAAGAAAGACTCTAATTTTTTAAAACTTGAACCACTAAAAAGTGCAGCCGCTGCACAAAGTAGATTGCCTGCTGGCAGTTGTCCCAGCATAGGTTGTGCAGACCATGAGAAAGGATGATATTTTGTACAGGTGGCATGTATTTTAAGGTTAGTGCCTCGAATTGCACGAGTCACATTAATGAATGGCTCCCCACATACTTCCCCACCTACCAAATGCCCACATTTAATCCGAATAATAATATCAATCAAACAACTATCGAATACAATGAATTTGGCCTCTTTCCTTATACTGTCACTCTGCATCCCAGCTGGTTCGGCCTGTAACGTTGAGGACATGTCACTCACATGAAAGGTAGAATCTCTGATATCGTCTTCCGCTATGTTCAGTGATATTGATGGTGTTTCATTGTCGTCTACTTCATTCTCTTCCATTGCAACATCTGTTCCTTCTCCGGCGATGGGTGAATAAAACAATTTCTTCAACTTTCTCGCGGTCTTAGTTTTTGCGGGTGTGGATTCTGTGAATTGATCTCCGACTGCATCCGAACTACCAGGAGGACATTCACTATCAATGGCTGGTGGTGGTATAGCTCCGTTGTCAATCACTTCATATTCTTCCCATTGGCACGATGCTTCTCCAGTCTCAAGTCCCTGCCAAAAGGTTTGACAAGCAACATCTCTCGTTCGCTTCACTGTCTGTGTAGATCTAGTTCGTACACCCACTCGCAACTAGAGGACAGATTGGAAAAGGGGTGTTCAGTTTAAACACAACTTACAGTATTGAACTATTAACAGTGAAAAACAACATAATATAGTGACCAGGACACTAACCTTCTTTTGCTTTCTTTTCTTTGAAACTTTCTTGCCTCGAACTTCAACATCAGGACGCTGTTGCTCCGACTCGTGTGTGCATGTCTCCACTTCCTCTTGCGCTGCAACGACTATGTTTTCCTGATAAGCACATCCATCACGCACTGACGCTCCATCGACTCCCTGAAACATAGAACTTTCATTAGTATGTATAATAATATCGAAAACACAAAATGTACTTGGGGACCAATACCCACGTACATCTCAATAGCAAAACACGAATGAACGCTTTGTGTAGAACATTCAAACGACAATTATTCACGCATTGTTGATCTAGTTAGATGGAACTGTCAAGATCCATACCTCGGGCTCCTCATAGACTTCCATTGATGATATTATTGAAGATGATGCTTCAGTGACTCCCTGAAACACAGTAATTGCATTAGTATGGTTTTCTATTTTGATAAAAAGAACAGAAAGTTTGTGCAGGCGTGAACGGCTCATCTAAATAGACCTGCACAAATGATCAGTTGTCTAAAATAAATAATGGATGTGTAAATATGATTCGATTTGCTCGATCGTTGGAAGTGTCACCACCCAGAGATCTGCATGAACTACTAGGGGTGATGTTCTTGTAGAAGAAGCTCCGTCATCTCCCTGAAACATAGTACTTGCGTTAATAAAGAAGGAAGTATAGCGGATGTAATCACGTCATATGATTTCGCTTGATTGAACTGTCAGTATCCATACCTCGAAATGCATAAGAACATCAAGGGACGATGTAACTGCGGTGCACACTTCTGCAAGCTGTTGCGCCGACCCGTAACTGCACGCTCCCCCTTCTTCTTGGACTAATGCTCCATCGACTCCCTGAAACATAGGACTTTCATTAGTAATGAACACAATATTGAAAAAAGAAGACACATAGGAGGGCGACGACAGAAGGACATATCAATGGCTAAAAACGAAAGAAACATTGTGTGTAACAATCACGCTACAAGAATGCAAGATCTGATGATCTCCATCGATGGAACTGTCCTGAAACGTACCTCGAGCATCTGAGTGACATCAACGGTAGTCGTCAACACGTTGGACTCCTCAGCATCTCCCTGAAAGACAGTACTTGAATTATTTTGGATAACAATAATTATAACTGAAAACAAAGACTAGAGGACGAGTACAAGGGTGTACCATTAGGTAAAATAATTACACGATAAATTAAAACTATTGATTTACATGCCTAAAACAAGTCAGTGGCAGAATAGCCAAGTAAGATTACCCGATAGGCGCTTGAAGTGGCTGATGACTGCAATAACGACACGGATGGAGAATCTTCCGCCTTCATATTGAGTGGATACATAAATGGGGAAATTATTGTTAGCTAATGCTACACACTACCGCAAGGCCGAGAGATAAATACGTAAACTTGACTCACCAGTGGAGGGATGTGGACGAATAGAGTGGGAATAGCGTTTGAGAGCAATTTTCGCCTCGCTCGCGGTGTGTTCTTCTTTATTAGCAATGATGTGGAGTACATGTCTGAGCTAAAGTGCCTGCTGCAGATGCGGTATCGATCACCCCTCTTGTCCGCAAAGACTTCTAGGACTCTACTTTCAAGCTCAGAGGGTGGATATCCGCAATATCGGACCCATTCTCTTATCTGATCTATTGTCTTAGGGAAAACATGCATTATAGTACCTTCAGATTTATTATGGGTCTTCGAAGGGCAACCGCCAATGGAACAGGCAGGCATTGTGGAAAGTTCTGAAAAGTAAAGATCAACAATTCTCTATGAATACCAATGTGTTAAAAAATTAAATGACACATAAAAGGTTCAATGCAAGGTATGTTTTGGTTCTTGGAACTATACACGTTATTCACATGCGGATAAGTATTTGAATAACTTTAAAAAAATAGAAAAATAATTTGACTAAACTCAGAACATGTGACTAGTTCCTTGCATGTACTGTCTTGAACGAAAAGAAATTGGACGCAAAATGAGTATGGTACATGGCCTTACCTTGACGAGCAAACAGTTAGATGCAGGGATCAGAGTAGTTTCTTGTCGTTCACAGGTTGCAAACTGACGAGTTTCCTCGAAGTGGTCACGGAAGTTCACCGAGACGAAGAGCAGATAACCAGCACCTTCACGGGTTGACTAGCAAAGTGCAAAGAAGTTCTCATTAGAAATATGAAGTGGGTTATAAAGAATTCGAAACAGGGGTGTGTTTGTGAATGAATGACGTGTATATGTCGTGGCATTATGCGGTTTGCAGGGGGCCGTCCAGCGTGAGGGGGGATGCTTGGCAGGAGACACGGGGTCTGGCGGTAGACATGGGAACAACAACCCATGCTCTATAGACCACTTTGAAGTGTACATGGTCTTTGGCACCTCTTGGCCTTTATCGCTCCCTGACAGCTCCACTTGCCAGCACAAGTACCCCGGTGCGAACTGCCTTTGATAGGGCGGGGGGTGGATTGGGGCGGTGGTCCTGCAGACAAGACACAGGAAGACTCGTGAATGGAGACACACTTATGTGGATTGCAGGGGGCCATCCAGCGTGAGGGGGGATGCTTGGCAGGAGACACGGGGTCTGGCGGTAGACATGGGAACAACAACCCATGCTCTATAGACCACTTTGAAGTGTACATGGTCTTTGGCACCTCTTGGCCTTTATCGCTCCCTGACAGCTCCACTTGCCAGCACAAGTACCCCGGTGCGAACTGTCTTTGATAGGGCGGGGGGTGGATTGGGGCGGTGGTCCTGCAGACAAGACACAGGAAGACTCGTGAATGGAGACACACTTATGTGGATTGCAGGGGGCCGTCCAGCGTGAGGGGGGATGCTGGCCGGAGACATGTGTTGTGACAAGACAAGGCACAGGAAGACTATTCAATGGAGACACACTAGATTCATTTAAAAAATCAAAACAACCATTGTTAAAATATATGTTGGGTTTTATTTTAGATCTTAATTTCAATTGAACATAAATAATAAACATTACACATTGTAAAGTTGCGGTTGCAGCACATCCAGGGAAAATCCGCGGTATTGTCCACTGTCGCTGGGGAAATGTTGTCTAATGGCAAGTACCGCACAGGCAGGTATTACTCTCCGAACGCGGTGTCCGAGCCTCCCGTGAAGCCACCAAGTGAAGCAACGATAGGCCACCAGCCTGTACCACCTGTGAAAATGAAAGATGCAAACTGTATTAAAATGACAACTTTCTTATCACTGTCGATTCAGGTAAAAAATGTCATTTTGCTTTGAAAAAAATTCTATCTAGAAAATGCACAACATGGAACCAATTTACATGCATTCGAATGATGAGACGACCATGAAATAGTAGTGGCATCACTGACATCACAACCAGAGTATACTTACTCGTTACTCGGATTACGCGGACGAACAGTGCCGCAAAGTTCGTGCATAAGCACCATCATCATCCTCAACACGGTCCGTGAGAGGCAGGCTTCCCTGAACTCTGGCAGCTCGGTGATGCATTGCGGACTTGGCTCGCCTTCCGAAATGTAGGCCAAGCACCCGGAATTTTCACGGCAGCAGCAGTTCTCCTCCTCAGTTGGCATTAGCTCGCACCGATTGCACGTGCACCAGGTGGAGACGCCGTCCATGCGACATGGTCCAGGCTCTTCATCCGTTGACTGGTCCTCCCAACTGCCGTCCGAATCCCCATCGTTTTCGCGTGCTTGCCTTTCCAGTAGTTCTTCCTCGGTGTACTCGGGCTCGTACATATACGGCATTATTGTAGCCATTGTGTGGTAAAGAAAGTAAAATAATTTATAGCGGTGGTACTGGTATCTGTTCACACGGGCTACAATCAACGAAGGTAGCTGCCCAGAGCACAGAAACGAGTCACAGAATACTCAAAGTAACACACAGAGAGTAATGGAATCGAAAATCTGCTGCTGTGTGTTGTGAAACGGTGTGTTTATACTTATTGAGGAAAGAGGCGTCCTGCCATTTCCATGGCGACACTTCATTAGCTGAGGCGCAGCGATTGTTGACACGAAACGTGCTTTGGCGTTGGGAAATGGGCGGTACGCGCCTGCTGATGTCAGGCTCAGGGGCGGGGGATTTGATTTAGTGCCGCAAAAGCAGGTGAGCCAGGGCGATGGGGGGAAATGATAGGATTATCAGAAAATGGCGGCTGATTTCGAGTGCGTTAATGGACGAAAAGTCGGGTAAGGTCCATAGGAAAGTTTTCTACGATCTACCGAGTTATGCTTAAAAACACATGGCCGAACCGTAGGGACAATAAAAAAAAAGTCCCGGAACTCTCCTTTAAATGCAAATGGTCGCGTCTCACCGGATTGTGGGTTTAGCCAAGAAAAAACCCTGTTGAACATAAGTAAAAGTATGAATAAGGAGACTGCGCCCAATTATCATCAAGGTTTCTTTATTTTGAAGTGCCCTTTGAATGATGACACGTGTTTCGGTCTCCCTGAGACCTTTTTCAAATCAGGGCTATTAGTCTGTCATAGCACCATAGGTCATAACAAAAAACATTTTTTCATGTTAGACATATAATATAGTCAGACATCCACATACATAGAAGGGTTAAAAAAATATTAAATATGAGAACCAAAAACAGAGTTTCAAATGAGATTAAATGAACAAAAACATAAAAATCAAAATAACAATCAAAATAAAAGACAGACAATAAGTAGGATGGGGAAAAGGAGTGGTAAGAGAAGAGGTGTTGTTGAAAGAGATAAGTACAAGACACTTGTTAGGTAATGTATTTGATGGTTGGTAGATGTCAACACATGTGTTCATTGAAAATCTCATAGTAAATATACAGAATATTACATTTGCCCCTATTACATTTGGAATTAGTCCTCCACAATAAACGGGTTAGATCAGGGATCTAATACATTACACAACCTTAAAGAAACCTTTTCGATAATTGGGCGCAGTCTCCTTCCGGGTTATTCATACTTTTACTTTACAAATGCTACTCAGCTGAGCTAAAACCCAAAATACTACAGCTAAAGGAAGAAGCCCTATCATCCGGCACACTCCCGGAATCCATGAGGGAAGCCACCATAACCGTCCTACTTCCCCCACAAGATCCCAAATCGTATCGCCCCCTCTCGTTAATCAACACTGACACCAAAATATATGCAAAGGTCATAGCGAATAGGCTCCTCCCACATATAAACAAATTGAATCACCCTGATCAATCAGGGTTCATACCAACTAGATCCACATCCTTAAGCCTGCGGATGCTCTTCGCGATGATATCACAACTACACTGTGACACTGAGACAGTGGCGGTTTAGCTAGACGCTGAAAAAGCGTTTGACTCAGTGTCCTGGGGAAACATGTTTGCCATACTGAACTGTATGGGCTTGTTGCCCACTCGTGCAAAGCTTTATCCAGCAAATATATAAAGACCCCAAAGCTAAAATTCAGACTAACCACACTCTGTCCCCTGCTTTCACCCTACAGTGAGGCACACGTCAGGGTTGTCCCCTATCTCCTCTAATCTTTGCCCTCACGATAGAGGGGATGGCAGCACATTTACGCCACAAACACTCAAATTGTGGTATTCAGGTTTGTGGCCCCCCTCAGCTCATCTCGCTACATGCAGATGACACCCTACTGTACCTCCTAAACCCAGAAATCAATCTGATACCGGTTGTGCAAGACATTACAGAGTTTGCCAAATTCTCAAGCTATAAAATCAATCAAGATAAATCCGAAATGATCCCCTTGACACCGAGCGCCACGAGACGAATCGCCATGTCACAATTCCGCTGGTCTCCGAACTCAGCTCGCTACCTTGGAATAGTCATAGCTACTGATAAAAATATGCTCTATGAGGCCAATTACGGTCTCTACATTTCACAGCTAGAGACCAAACTAAAATTATGGAACAAACTCACCATCTCTATGGCCGCATAGCACTACTCAAAATGATGGTGGTCCAAAAGTTGCTCTACCTATTCACTAATATCTGCGTATGGCCGGGAAAAGAGCTTTTCGAGACGCTGCAAAGAATGGCATCCAATTTCATATGGGGCGGGGGAACGGTCAGACAGACTTGGCCCAAACTATGCAAGAGATTTGATACAGGGGGACTAGCAGCACTAGATTTCACCCTATATTACCAGGCGGCGCAAGCCCACTATGCCATATACCGGTTTCATGACACAGAAGCATTTGCCCACATACAAGTGGAGAAACATGCTGTTGCCCTGGTCGACATACGGTCCATAATATTCACCAAAAAGCACAGCAATATGTGAAGATTGGACCCGGTGTCCTGCACAACTCGGGCCTGGGCGGCACTGTACCGCAGAGTGGGCTGCATGCATCCTCACTCGGCCCCCACCCCATTATGGCACTGCCCGGACACTACACTTACACTAGACACCACGATGGAATGACCCGAAATTGGGGGACATGTTTCCCGATGGAGAATTCCTAACACTAGACGAAGCTCAAAGAAGATTCGGACAGGGTCTCACAGTAACCCTACAATACCACTGTCTAAAAGCAGCAATTAAACACAAATGCCCATCGTTCCCCACGGCGCCACCACCTCATCCATTCATAATGGACATTATGGATCAAGACGGGTTCAAAGCTAGCATCTCTAAGATATATAGCACAGTCCAGTCACATAACCCCTCCCAGAATATAATGAAATCCAAATGGGAACCGCATTTGGGAGTAGTAATCGAAGACACACAATGGGCCAGATACTGCCAATATATCAAAACCATATCTCTTAACGCCAACTTTAGGCTAGTACAATACAAAATTCTAAACCGCCTGCACATCACCCGGGGGAAAATCACCAAATTTGACAGCTCCACACAATCCATGTGCCCCAAATGCAGACTCCCACGGGCCAGCTCCTTCCACACGTAATGGAAATGCCCACCTACAAGGCAATTTTGGGACGAACTGGCCTCTAACCTGAGCACCATTCTTGAAATCCATATACCGGCTACACTTCTTAAATATCTCCTGGGAGACATTGCAAAGGCGCCCATCAAAATACACTGGCTTTTCTCAGTTGCAACAGCAGTGGCCAAACTTAATATTCTCAGACACTGGAAGGCAATGTCAGCTCCCACAATCCATGCATGGCTCCAGGACTTGATCGATGTATGCAAGTGTGAAGAAACCTACGCAAGAGGTATAACACCTATGAGCCGCCCTAAGGACATCTGGGCCCCCCTCCGACGATACATGAACGTAGAGACTCAAGTTTATGAAACAGCGGAGTAATCAGAGACCCCAGAGTCAACCTGCAACCCTCTATGTCTTCCTAAACATACTGCCTGTCTTGCCACCGCTTGTAATTATCTGTAACGCTTACACACTGTTGTTAATGCTATCTACCTTCCAGCAGAAAAAGAAAAAAAAAAGCTTTTAGAAAAAGGAAGAGGGTGCACAAGGGAGTGCTTCAGGGGGTAGGGAAGACTCCAGTGGCAAAGGAGTGGTTGCAGAAATCAGCCAGGTCAGGAGCCAGTGTGTCAATGTGGTCCTTGATGGTTTTGGAGGAACAGGGGTGAACCTGTTTTTATGAGACTTTCATAGATCGGACTTGTCTAGAAACCTCGTATGGGGAGAACAGGGGAAAAGCAGAGAAGGAGAAAAGAGAGGTGGCCGTAGAAGGGCCAGAGGAAGAGCAGGAAGTAGAGGGAGGGGGGAGAGGAAGAGAGAGGGGACAGGATGTCTTGAGTTTTAGAGATGAAATGAGAACCCAGGATTGTGCAGAGGGCCTGGGAGGGTACAGGAAAGGTACAGACTGCAGCAGGATGGGCTAGTTCCTTGAAGAGTTTAAAGAGTTTGGCAGAGTTGTTAGATGCCGCATAGAGGCAGGCTTGGACGTGGGCTTTTTCTTGGTGCGGGCAGAGAACCGGTTTTGCTGTTGGAGCAGGCTGCACGCAGGCCAGTTTGTTAGAGCATGTGCAGGAAGCACTCCAATTCCTCTCAGTCACCCTGCACTTGCGTTTAAGGGTGACAAGATCTGAGTCATACCACGAGTTGCACTTGGCTTTGGGCTTCAAGCAGATCCTCATGACGGGGACTAGTACATCAAGAGGGTCAGATATAGCAGAGTGGAGCATGGGAAGGACTGTGTCAGGGTGTGAGTCAGCCAAAGGTGGAGGGGGGGGCGTGAGAAAGTGGCAGTGAAAGACTCAAGTGACACACATTTCATGGGTTAGATAACCGAGAAGGTAGGTGGCAGTGCTGGAGTTGGCATAGCCTGAGGAGTAGAGAGGGTGAAATGGGAGGAAAGGAGAAAGCGATCACTCCAGGAGAGAGGAGTGGTGGATGGGACAGAAAGGGGGCATCCAGGTGGATATTGAAGTCTCCAAGAAGGAGAAATTGTGTGGTTGAGACCAGGAGCGAAGTTGAGAGGTCCGCCCATTCAGAGTGGAAGGCAGAGATCTGACCATGTGGCCGATAGATGGAAGCCACAGTAAGGGAATGGCCAAGAGAGAGAGAGAGCCTGCAGACGAGGCATTCGAAAGAGGAGTAGGCCTACATAGGAATGACAGAGGTAGGAATCCACCCAGGGAAGATCAGGGCTACAAACCCTCCGGAGCGGTTGGATCTGGGAGCGGAGAGGATCTTGTAGCCATCTGGAAGAAGAGTGTCAAAGCTTGTGACAGAGATAGTCGTGAACCATGTCTCAGTGAGACCGAGGAAATCGAGGTCAAGATCCTCCAGGAGGCTGCACTGATGTCAGAGGAGTGTTTGACAGCACAGCGAGAGTTTTCGAGTGGCAATATTGAGAAGGTTGCTGTCCTTGAAAGACTTCCGGGGAGGGGAACAAATCACAGGTACGCCCTGCGGAGGTGTAAAAGCAGCCAGAGGGGAGGTACAAGAAGAAGGAGGAGAGGGCAAGGTTGCCGAAGAGGAGACAGTGGGGGAGGCAGGGAAGCTGTGGGGGGAAGAGAGGGTACAGCAGGAGAGGAAAGGAAATTGATGAGGCACAGGAAGCATCTATCAAAGAGGAGAAGGATGGCTTGAGGGCCTTGGACCAAGATGGTGCCATTCAAGTAGCCATTAATAATGACTTTAGAGGAGTGGAAGGAGGCCAGGAGGGCCCCCCACCTGGTCCTTCCATTAATAGGAGAACAGGAGAAGGGAGAGAGCACAGCGACCATATGTAGAGTGCATAGGTCTGGCGAGGGAACGACAAAGAGGTTGCCTGGAAGAGGCACTGGTAAAGGTGTCAGAGATAGGGAGGCCTGGGTAGGAGACCAGGATGTCCTTTTTAAACTTCTTGCTACCAGATTTACTGAGGAGAGTAGGATGACCGATAGAAAAGCAGTTTGAAAAAATTGGAGAGACAGAGAGCACCATAGAGTAGGTAGGGAGAAGAGAAGAGGAAAGTGGGGAGGGGAGAACACTAGGGCCAATGGGAGGTACGGGGCAGGTTGGAAGGTGGGAGGAAAGGGTAGAGGTAGAGGGTATTGGAGGACTGGATCAGAGGGAAAAACAAAAATAAATACACAGAGACAAACACGGAACGTGTCGCGGGAGGCTTTCACCTACCAGTGGTGCCGGTGTGCAGAGAGGCTCCAAGAGGAAGAAGGAGCTACGACAGCACACTACTGTGTGTGCAAGGACCATGCAGGATGGAGCAGCAATGGGGGTCACAGGCCACTGCAGGTGGTGTTAGCAGGGCCTACGGGCGAATGGGAGGTGCTGGGTGGGTTGGGAGGTGGGAGGGAAGGGTAGAGGGAGAGGGGAGTGGAGGACAGGATCAGAGGGAGAAAACGAAAAATAATACACAGAAACAAACACAGAAGCGGGTCGAGGGGGGGCTTCACCTACCAGTGGTGCCGGAGTGCAAAGAGGCTCCAAGAGGAAGTTGGAGCTGTGACAGCACACTACTGTGTGTGCAAGGACCATGCAGGATGGAGCAGCAATGGGGGTCACAGGCCACTGCAGGTGGTGTTAGCAGGGCCTACGGGCCAATGGGAGGTGCTGGGCGGGTTGGGAGGCGGGAAGAAAGGGTAGAGGGAGAGGGGATTTGAGGACCGGATCAGAGGGAGAAAACTAAAAATAATGCACAGAAACAAACATGGAAGCGGGTCGGGGGAGGCTTTCACCTGCCAGTGTTGCCAGAGTGCAGAGAGGCTCCAAGAGGAAGTCGGAGCTGTGACAGATGACATGGCGAACAATTACTGGCAATTAGACCAAGCTATCTAATAAACAACTGATTGTCCACAGAAAGGGGAGACAAAAACAATAACACTGAAGGAATTACCATGCCCGAAGAGGGGGAGTCAAGGAAATAGGAGGAGAGCCAGGATGCTGGGAGAGACCACAGATGCTTGTGTATGGCCAAGTACACACAAGGTTGGCACAGCAGTATTAATGGACCACTATTGGGCATGTGGATCCAAGGCATATGAGAATCTGCCACCCAACTGGGTAGGAGTTTGCTCGTAGGTACACATCAATATGCCAGCACTGGTAGTACCACAGAAGGACATGAAGATAGACGACTCGTCTAAGATCAATACTAACAAGAGAAAGAAGAGATTGATACAAGTGGAAGAAAAGGGAAGAAAGAAAATGTCAACAGAAGTGAGTAGAGTGAAAAGAGACAACTATTTTTCATCAGAATCAGAAGCATCACCAGAAGATATACCACCCGAACAACAGTTGTTCAGCAGGACATCAGCAGGACAGAGAGGTTTTTCGCATCAGTAGTTCCTGCTGCCGTACATACACAAATGTGAAATGGTCGCAGATAACCAGATGGGTGCTGATGCAGACAATAAACTCTACAGTAAACGGCTTCAATACGATAAAAGAAGAGCTTCGACCAGTAAGGTGAATGGCACCCCAAAACAGAAATGTTTTAGAACTTCTCACAGAGATGGAAGGAGGAGTTTGTGCCAAGATCGGGAGTTCCTGTTGACAATGAGAGAATGGTACATTGACAGAAACAGTAACCAGACTATCGAAAATACACGCCAAGATGGAGGAAGAGGACAAAGGTACAGGAAAGGACAAGGGCTGGTTGTCATATATATGGTCATAGAGGTCCTCAAGGTTAGCAGACGACTGAAAGTGTTAGTAGGAGCACTAATATTAGTACTAGTTGGACTGTGTGTGGTGAAGATCTGCATTACACAATGCCACAAAACTACTGAGAAGACAATAAGAATGAGGGTGATGTGGATGTGAATATGGAGAAAGAAAAATACATGATAGTGGAAGAAAGGAATAGCCTGAGAGCAAGAATAAAGAAATATCTGATGTTCAGACTGAAATAATAACATTTGACAATCCATTCGACAATAACAGATACCGAAGGAAATGGGCATGGTGCAACCCAGAAGGAGAGTGCAGCTATATGACCTGGAGTTTCGAGGACCACGGAAATTACTATGGACATGTTGGAGGAGAAACGAAGATATGGCTGCCAAGAGCAAGAGTGACAAAGTATGGAGGATTGGTCGACATGTCAAACAGAGGGGGGACAGACGAGAGGGTCCCAGTAATGCCCCCACTTATCCCTATGAACATGACAGCCCGAAGAGTCAAGAATGCATGAAGCGACTCACCATTCAGACAGCCCTCATGAACACTTGTGACTGGCACATATGCAGAGAAGTACACTCTCAGACAGCCATTCAAACCTTATCCAGTGAATATCTTTATGGATACAGGTGCTTCAACAGTGGTCGGAGACCCAAATGCCATGATGGATGACGTTGACTTAATGTAGAGAAACCGCTGTGCTGATGTCATTAGCAATACCATGACACAGCCACGTTAGTCATGAAGTACACTTGCAACCATGCACAGCTCTACACAAACACACACTCGTGTACACCAAGAACATGCTTACACAGTTCTGTAGATGGAGGGCAGACACATATTAATGCTGTCAAAACCTTTTATTATTTTTCTCATTAGCCACATGCAGAAACGCTGAACACAAGGCAACAGAGAGATGCAGACCAAGCTTGCAGATGCTTATGGCAACTAACCCTTTGGAACTACAGGATCATATAAGGTGCCTGGAAGGGCCAAATATAACTAACCTATAGGAAATATAGTACAATGTAAGTGTGCAAAAATCATAGTATAAGTATAATGAAAATCACAGAAGGCCTCATACTGCATGATGAGAGATGAGAGAAAAGCAGAACCGGGATGCACAAAGCAGGAAGCCCAGGGCTCATAGCCAAGGTCAGAGACAAGCAGCACATTCCAAACCTAAGACGACAAAAAGCTATTTGCAGAAAAACAGAATAAATCCTCATGCCATTCTGCAGACCAGAAGAGCTCAATTTTTTGGTCCTCAGCCACATGATGCAGCCAAGCTAGACAATGGTCATTCACCCACAGTGGGAAGATGAGCAGATCCCAGCGACACAGACAAAAAGTGAAACATGAACAAGTTAACAACGTTGTAACATGAAAGCACTCTCACAGGCAAAAGTGGTATTGCTATCAGATTCATTGGGCACACATAGTCATTCAGGTCACCTTGAAGAAGTGCGCAGAGGGTTGAGAACCGAACTGGATCCCAAGCCTGAGGAGACCAGTTCCAGCCAACCAGGGGACAGAAACCCAGGGATGGATGGCATGGGGAATGGGACAATGGTAATCCTGCGATTCTGCAACAATGTAATAGATAGTTTCATGGACATGGGACAGGCCAGCCAACTGATATGGAAGGACCAACTGAGTAGGATGTATAAGGGCAATCCATAGGAGATACCACTCCGAGCACTCAATGAGTATGTGTGATATGTTTTTGGGGAGGACCCAGATTGAGGTGCAATTCTGTATCAAAACGGGGAGACATGAGTTTGGGAATGGTGACTGCAGAGATTTTTGAATGTCCTGTATGATCCATGTCCGTTTTTGTAATAAACGACAGTTCTAACTTGTTTTTGTCTAAGTCATCTGTTTGTTCTGGGGGCAGGGCTTTTGGGCCCTTGAGAGCTGAATGGGTCAGTTTATAGCGACCCCCAGAACTTTGGCATACCCCACCAACACTCTATTGTGCTTTCTGTCTCCCCTATCTTCTCTAACTCTCTTGGCCCTCTTCCTGCTCCTACCTGCAAGGCAAAAAACCTCAGGGTTATCTTTGACTCCACACTCTCCTTCTCTCCTCATATATCTGACGTCTCTAAGAAGTCACACTACCAACTGCACCTCCTCAGAGGTATTCTTCCCTTCCTCTCCTTCCCCCAGAAGCTCACTGTCTCCCGAGCCCTGGTTCTCTCAAAGCTATACTACTGTAACAGCCTCTATCTTAATCTGCCTGCCTCCACTCTCCGCCCTCTGCAACTCATCCAGAACAGAACTGCGAGACTTGTCCTTGGCCTCAAGCCCAGGGACCGTATCTCTCCAGGACTGAAATCTCTACACTGGCTCCCAGTGGCTGCGAGGATAAAGTTCAAAACCCACTGCATTGTCCACAAGGCCTTCTGGGGCCTGGGGCCTAAATACCTTCAATTCTCTCTTCCTAAATATCTTCCTTCCCGAGCCCTTCGCTCATCTGTCTCCAACTCCCTCAGGGTCAGCCGCTTCTCGAAGCTACGAGCTGGGGGTAGATCTCTCTCCGCGGCAGGGGCCTCCCTCTGGAACAGGCTTCCTGACTCCCTGAAACTTGAGGAGAACCATCTCCTATTCTGGAGAAAACCTCAAAACCTTCCTCTTTGCTTCTGCTTTCTCTCTCCCTCTCCCCTGCTAATTCTTCACTGAAACTGCACTGAATCTGCAACTGGGCCACTCTCACCGACCCCGGTCCTGGGCCCAGCCCTCTCCACTTGCACTGCCTCCCTGGCAAACCCTGCACTGCGGGACTGTCTCTGTATCCCTACAGCCCCCCCTTCCCAGCACTTGTCTGCACTTACCTTGCACTTGCCACCAGCTGGCCCTCTTTATTTATTTATTTTATTTTATTCTTCGTACCTTGTACTGCACTTCCCCCCTCCCCTTCCCCATGCACTTTCTCCCTTCCCCCTACCCCTGCACTTGCGCGATCTGAATGGCACCTGGCCTATTAGGATCGTTGTCAGTCTTCCCCTTGTTCCCCCCTCCCTGCCTCGTCGCGCCTTGAAACACTTGTGTATAGGCGCGTTACAAATGCCATATCATATCATATCATATCATATCATAACTGCTTCTCTATCTCCTATATTTTCCCTCTCACTACATCAGTAAGGAAGACGTTCAAGAGGTACATCCTGTTCTCCAACCCAGGCCTCCATATCACTGTTACCTACATCAGTGCTTCCTCCAGACAGACTCGTACTGACATCGTCTTTGACCTTCCCTCTCCATGCCTATGGACCCCTTATATGGTCTCTGTTCTCTCTCCTTTTTCCTCCTCCCCCATTAACGGTGACACATGGTGGGAGGTTCTCTTAGCCTCCTTCGACTACTCAAAGACCATCATTAATGTCTATCTGAATGGCAACGTCTTGGTCTAGGGCCCTCAGCCCAATCTCCTCCTTTTCGATAGGCATCTCCCGCGTCTTATCAACTTCCTTCCTTCTCCTGCTACTCCTACCAGCACCTGTCTGGCTCCTCCACCACCTCCTTCGTCTGCCACCTCTCTGGTACCCTCCTCAATCTTAATGTCACCCCTGCAAGGCGTACCTCAAGCCTGTACCCCTCCACGGGAGTCTTTCAAATGTGGCAAACTGCTCCACATTGCTATTCTCAAATCTCCCTCTGCTGTCAAAGTCTCCTCTGACACCTGCCAGCTCCTTGAAGAATTGGACCTGGATGTCCTCACGCTCACAGTGCCATGGTTCATGGCCAGCTCGCTCTGTCATGAGTTTTGACACTCTCCTCAGTGATGGCTAGAAGATCCTCATCGAACCTTGAACCAGCCGTCCCGGAGGTGTGTTAGGGAGAATTCTCCAAAATGACTAATTTCCCTTACCTACTGAGTCCCTTGGCAGCTTTGCTGGATTTCTAGGGTTAATTTTTTTCACCTGGCAAGATTGTGAGCCTTTTTCCCACTCTTACATGTGGTTTGCTGTGTGTGTTTTTACCAATTGTGTGATCTTGGCCTCTGGAGCCTCACCTACTCTATGGGCATCGTTTTTTTGTGTGTTACACAGCACCTTCAGTGCAGTGACCCAGGGTTGTGTTTTAGACTTCCCACTGACTCAATTTTTCTGGGACTGACTACTGTCTCCCAGAAACATGTAAAGTTGCCATTAACTTTATGTAGTCTCTTTAAATCACAGACCCAGTACCCACCATCTTACATGGAGTATTGGAAAGGGGTAATTCTTATCCCTTTTTGTCTGTTTCTCTTAGAGCTCTGTTTCGCTCCCTTTTCATCAAGACTTGGCAGTGGTAACTACCCTATTTTTCATATAGCGGTTATCTTAAATAACCATGGTATTGTTTTAGGCTTTAGCCTCGAACATAAACCCGCTTGACCAAATATATTTTATTTCGGCTCCGGCTGGGTTTATTCGCCATTTCTTTTTGTAAAAGTCTTTCTCGTGTTTTACTCTGCGCGCCAAACCAGGTTTGGTTCCTTTGCTCACCATCTTTTAGCGGGCTTCTGCACAGAAGCCCTCCTTAAGGCGCCTGAAAGTCTGGGTAGGCAGGATGTGAGGGAGGGATCATAGGAGCACTGCCATGGGTTCCCTTGGTAACCCAAGTCCCACTCCTGTTTGATTGGCTGGGTAACTGTCCTTGCCAGGACAGCCACCCTGCTGTGTGATTGCATAAAAACCAGGTCACTGGGACTGGAAAGGCAGAGTCGAGACTGGAACGAAAGAACCGATGAGGAGCTGACAGAAGAGGACCTCTACAACGACTGAACCGCCAGGTAAAGCCCTGCTGCAGGTCCGAATATTCAAACTCCAGGAATCTTCTTCCCTTGAGCTGGTGGGACCAACCAGTTCACCCAAACTTCAAGCCAGGACCCCTCCTCTGGTCGAATTCGCTGTACAGAGCTACATAGCCAGGAAGGTCGGACCCTGCTTGGGTTTTAAGGAGCGTACCTTTTATTTGTTGCTTCGCTCTGCTGCTGGTTTCTTCCCTGGGTAGTACAGGACCCTCCAGTCTTCCTACTTCTTGTCAGTCCGACAGCCGCTTCAGGAACTGTGAGCCTGCAGGAACTACCAGGAACGTCCGCCTCAGATACAGCTCCCTCTCCGTTTTAAGGTACTGTGCAAATCTGGTTGTTCGATTCGTTCGGCCGCGGTGAAAGTGTGTGAAATCTTTCTCCAATCTGAGGGCTTGTACTTCTCTTCTCTTTGAACTAACTTTTCTACCGACCAACTTCGTCTGGAACTCGTGGAACGAACTTTACCGCGAACTACCCTCAACCGGGTGATCTTGAGCAAAAGACTTTTGACCTATTGACTTTGGCCATAAGCCTTTTTTTCCTGATTCTATCACTGTAGTTCCTCTTGCTCAATTGCCCTGAGTACTTACCTGTTGGTTTGGTTCAATTTCTGCCTAACTTTGTCTTTCCCTCCCTTTTAAATTTCTGGAGTGCCATTTTGCTCCCACTTCATTTTGTGAGCTTAACTTGTCTGGAACGTATTGGGAGTAGTGTGGCCTTTACTTTAGTCAGATGTTATATAACTGATGTGTAAATAAATGTATATTCTTTTACTCAGAAACCTTGAGTCAGTGTTTGTTTGAATCATAGTAATTGCTGTCCTTTGTGTAATTATTTGATACTGCTCACTTGCTCTTGGGATAAGTCTGGCTGCTCAGTCATCGCTACCACTTTTACTGTGTAGTACAGGCTTGTACCAAAGGTGAATTTGAACTGTCACTTGTTGTCTTAATTGTGTGTGGTGTTCCCAAAGGGTACTGCATATAATTCTGCCAAACAAGGTGGAGTAGCTCTGATCTTTCCGGATTGGGTCCCTGCTTGTGTCATTCCTATGCAGGCCTACTCCTCCTTTGAATGCCTCGTCTGCAGGCTCTCTATCTCTCCTGGCCTCTCTGTAACTGTGGCCCCCATTTACAGACCACCTAGCCAGGTCCCCCTCTTCCTCTGAGAGTGGGCTGACCTCTCCTCGTCTCTCCTTGCTTCAACCTCAACTTCTCCTCCTTGGAGACCTCAACATCCACCTGCATGCTTCTAATCCCTCCTCGGGGCTCTTCCACAATCTCTGCGATACTCTCTCTCTTTTTATTCTACCCTCTGGCCCGATATACTCTACCGGGCACACATTCGATGTTCTAACAATATGGTAAAATTCTTCAAAATCTGTCAGGAGCTGGCCAATCCTTCTGCAATCTCCACCTTTCCTGTTCTATACCAGACTCTCTACAGAGCTCTTGCTTCTCACTTCACCACTAAAACTCAGGACATCCTGTCTCCTCTCTCCTCTTCCTCTCCCTCTAACTCTGTTGCCCACCCTCTCTGGCCGCCTCACCCTCTCCTACTCTTTTCTCCTATTTCTCTCCGACTACACCTTACTATATTTCTAAACAGGTCCAATCTATGAACGTTTCGTCCAAGCAGGGGCTTCGCTGCTCCTCCAGAACCATCAAGGACCAAATTGACACTGTGTCTCCAGTCTTGGCTGATTTCTGAAATCACTCTTTTGCCCATGGAATGTTCCCCACCCCCTAACGCACTCCTTTGTGCATCCCCTCCTGAAAAAGCCTTCTGACGATCCTTCCTGTCTGGCAAACTACTGCCCGATCTCTATCATTCCTTTCCTGATCAAACTCTTGGAAAAGCTGGCCATCTCCCAGCTTGCTCTCCATGACCATCAGTCTGGCTTCAGAGCAGCCAGAGGCACGGAAACTGCTCTCCTGAACATCTGTGAAGACCTGGTCTCTAACCTTGTTGCAATACCTTATGGTAACTACTGTAATTGACCGTGACATTTGGACATATCACTATTTTTTCTCTGTGTAAACGCCCATTGCATCAGGGACATTCTATCAGATAAAACTCTTTCAAAAATGGTGGTCTGCAATGAGTTTATGAATGGAAATATGGAGTGGTCTTCATCCAGATGGCAGTCGTCCAAATTCAAAGCAAGAAGCAGTCATGCTTTTCGGATGGGAGAACAACTCAGGGGCAATGCTTCAAAACCCAGCCCTGTGCTTAGAGGCTGGACTCCTGTGCACAGCACACACTCTTCTGAGATCGATAATGTTACAACCACATTTACAATGTCACTATTTAATGGGAATGAAATTCCTCTTATTCCAAAGTGTCGGACCGGGGTAAGCAAACACAGCAATAGACTTTAATTCCTACAAAACATATCGTAGTTAATTCGTCATATAAAAACAGCAAATCACACTAGCTCTAGGACGTCATGTAAACAGTGAGACATAGTAAGCATCTGAAAGTGCCAGTGATCTTCGTCTAGTTGTGTATCCCTGGGGTGGGAGTGTGCCATCTGATGATTGCACCTACACCACTATGGTCATGCGCATCATAGGTATGTTGAGTATAGTACCTGTTCCTGATCTTCATAGTAATTCCAGGAACCCTGGTGTAGTGCATTATATTAGAGGCTGAGCTGCGGCACGAGGCGTCATATGAGAACTCAATGTCACTTAATCGCAAAACTAAAACATATCTCCCACCATTTCTGAATCACAATCCTGCATCCCTGTTATCATTCACAAATTAAAATAAACTATCTGCGAATGAAAACAGATGCTAGTAATTAACAGAATATGACCATCGCGCTTGCTAACAATTTTTACACAAAGCACATATAAATATATTAACAAAAAAGCGAACTGATTTAAAAAATTAAATACCCTCACTTAAGCACAATGTAAAAATAGTTATAAATCCACCTGCATTTAGAGAATGAAGTAATGGATTTAGTAAATACTGTGCAAAACAGTGTCTTGTATTTCCATTTCAAGATGGTGGGCATTGTTTGTCATATTGTTTTTCCTTGCATATTTGGCATGGCAGCATGGCAACACAGAAAGTCCATCTGCTGCAAGTGATATGGCTAATTGCATTGGGAAGTAGGACACTTTGCATCCCAGCAGAGATTACAAATGTTGATGACAAGTGCTCTATGAACCACGATATAATGCATTTCCTTGGAATGGATGGCATTAGCAAGACATTTGAGCATCATGTACTTGGCATGAAATAACAGCACCTAAATAAGTGCAGTTATATCTTAAACTTGGTGATCACACCAGCATTATATGGGATTACGTGGCATTGGATGGATTGCTGAGGTATTTGATGGCAGCACCTACATATGTCAGGCTGTACCTTAAATATTGTGACTATACCAAGACCTTGAGGCCTTACCTGACAGATGATATTACTGAAGCATCTGAGCCTGCCTGTCGAATATGGTGGCAGGGCACGTGTATTTGTGGTTGTTCCTTACATATGATGAATGTATCTGACATAACATAGTTGGTGTAGGGTGGCAAGACACTCCATAAGGAGACACACCATAAAGTTGCCTGAACTCTAGGGGTTTGACCTGTCAAATAGGCAATTCTCACCCTTCAAGATTCTGTAAATAGTTCAGTGGTTAAGGGACATTATTGTATGAGAGTGTGCTCATGTTTTTGTGTGTGCACTAAACTAAGATTCCAACAATGATCATGGGGTGGGCGTCAATTGCCATCCTGAGCGAACAGAAAGAACCCAGTGTATTACTCCATTGGTGACTTCCTCCCTGTGACTTGATGACAGCAGATAAGTCAGCTATGTCACCATTCTATAGCTGTTTTCATGCAGAAGAGACTCAATGATATTAGGCAGACATATTAAAGGAAAGCAGAGCATTGTAAAAGGGCAGGTTGTTGTTTAGAGCCATGCCTGACATGTTTCTTGGGTAATAAATGAACCCTTTTACACAATTATTTCTCTATCTCACACCCACCCACCACTTTCTAAACATCTGGCAAAAGAAAAGTTGACCCCCACAATGTTTGTAAACCTGGTGTGTTTTAACCCCCTTTTTTTCAACCAGAGTAATATTGTATAGCCCGCCATGAAAGTGAAAAACCTAGTGTTAGGAAACATTGCTGTATTTCTGTTATGGTAAAATGTTCCTTTAGCTTTCAACTAGGCTCAGTCCTCTCTAGTTTGATACATTGTACAATATCCACGGTACAGTGGCTCGTAAAAGAGTGAATTCCTAACAAGTTCACTACATTTCTGTAGGGTACAACAGTTACTCCACAACAATGATATCTGTTACACTAAAAACACAAGCTAGTTCTTAACAAGCATTGGCAATGCCAATAGTTTTGGGATTTGATGCTGTTCTTTGCAGTTTGCATTTTGTCAGGGTGCAAGGAGGAGAGTGTAAAGTTTAAAATAATAATTTATTTAATGGGTTACAGTTTAGTTAATAAACTTTACAGATACAAAGTAATAATTAGACAAACATTAATTCTTAAGTCAAAGTTATCTGACATAAAATAATAACAACACCATAAAATAACAGTAAATGTCTACTTTTAGAAAAATAAGGTTAAGAATTAAAAATAACAATCCAGCCTTAACCTAAAACATGTCCAAAGTATAGCACCTTAGCTAACAAAGAATAGAAATTTTACATAAATTAAAAAAACACGATTCAAAATATCAAAACAAAACAAACATTATGGTACACATATGGCCACGGACCTCAATGATCCTTGGTATAGGCAGAGACTAAGGTTATAATGTGGACAACATATTCAAATCTTGATGCCTAGTTTTTCCTCGATCCTAAGCCAGATGTTGTATTGGGCAATCAAGGCTCGAATGTTCTTCGAATTTAAGCAGTGATGCCAAAATAATGGCTCAGAGATTGCTGCCAGATCATGAGTGTACTTTTCAATGTGGTGATGAATTACGTCAATCATACTTCCACATTGTGTCAAGACATGTTGTGCTGATTCCAAAACATTGTCAATTTTACACAATCGGCAGGTACGTTGTTCCGACAGAGTGCGCCCTCTCCTGCCCGTGACCAATAAGGTCGGGAGCTGGTCCAATCTTAATAGAAGTACAAAGCGTCACAGTCTTTTGGTGGACATAGGTTGAGGTAGTCTTGCGGTTTCATGAATGAATAAAGCCTAAATTGCACACATTCGTAGCTTTTCAAAGAACTAAGGTGGGCAAAGTTCTCCAGCCAGTACCACATTTCAATATGCTTGTCAAGAGCCATCTGGACCTGCTTAGAGTACCCCCCTTCTCGCCATGACCATCCTACGTCTGCAAGATATTTTAAAGTTTTGACAGCGGGTGAGAGGGGATTTTGCTTCTTGCATATTTCCTTGTTAACTTTAATCAGTAGAGGATTTGTTGTACCACTACGCATTTTCATGAATAACCCAGACCTCTTTTTCATGACAATAGCTTTCAATGATGGAATTCCCAATTCCAAACGTATAATGGCCATTGGAATTCCTGGTGCTAGTCCCAGTACCCGCCGCCAGAATTTCCCCTCTATGACCTGTAGCCAGCTGAGATCTAGATCAAAAAGAGCCTCTAGCCCAAAGGTCATCATGGGTATGAACACTTGCAGATAGAGTTGGCATGTGCCCCATAACGTAAAGCCTCCTTGTTTGTTTGTGAAGCTAGCAATTAACGCTGTGACCTGCGCTGCATGCGTGCTTTGGGAGTGTTTGCATGACACGTATTCCCCGCTAGGCTCAAAATCAATACCCAAATAGGGAAATTGCGGTGCATAAGGGATTATGATATTGCCCACCATCAGGTTAACGCGTGATACTCTTTTATTGGTAAATCGCAGGACCTTAGTTTTGTCAAGATTAATGGTAAGGCCGTTGCATTTAGCATAATCCCATAATGCTGTAGCCGATCTACGCAGGCCACTGATCGTATGATCAAAAATGACCAAGTCATCTGCGTATGCCAGTACCGAGCAAACCACCTCCCCGATTTTAGGAGGGCAATTTGAAGCGCCAGTTATAGCCACAGGTATATCATGGACATAGAGATTGTATATTAAAGGGGCAGTCGCACATCCTGGTTTCACCCCCCTGTTCTGCTGCACTTTATCAGTCAGGTGTCCCTCTTGATCTAATTTCAACCTGACTGAGGTGTTATGGTGCAGCAGTCTAAGGTAATACAGAATGCCAGCGGGGCTGCCTAGGCCAGTAAGTTTAGACCAAAGACGTTCTCTAGGGATTGTATCGAAAGCTGCTTTAAAATCAATGTATAAAGCATATAGCAGTGGTTCACCTTTACTGCGTGCCCTAGATCTCAGCAAATTCATGACCATAATATTGTGACTCGTCGAATAGCCCTTCCTGAATCCGCATTGGAAATTGGACAGAATATCGGCCCCATCAACCCATGATTGAAGCTCCTCAAGCAATAATGAGGCAAGCAGTTTACCTGTTGTATCCAACATCGAGAGGCGCCGATAATTATTGGGATCTAACCGGTTACCCTATTTGAACACAGGTATCAATACTGCTGTCTGCCATGAGCTTGGTATTGACCCCTTTGCCATTATCTTCTCAAACAGTATAGCCAACACGCTCGCCCAGAACTCGGGCTGATTTGTAATGACTATGTTGGCTAGACCGTTAGGTCCCGGTGCTCTGGAGGATTTAAGAGTCTTTATCTTATTAATTATGGCCAAGTATGAAATATCAAAGGGCATATTGGGTGCCAAGGTTATCTGAGGGCAAGACCCTTCTCTCTGTAACATAGTATTATGGCCTTGTAGGAATTTTACCCACTCCTCAGCTTTAATAGGATTAACCAAGTGGCCCTTTGCTGGCTTTCTGGCTTCCCCAAGGAGTGCTGCAACACAATGGGTATTGCTTTTTGGACCTATTAAAGGTCAGACTTGCATTCCTACCGTGGGTTTTGAATACATGTTATCACACTATCACGGTCTGCTGGAGAAGTGATTCTGCTGAACATATTATATATGTGTGCTCAATACATCATATACTCATAGCAGCACTTTTTAGCGGCCCATCCCTAACATGGGGTATAACACTGCTTGTGACGGACAGTAGAAAATAAATAATTTATTCCCATTCCTACAGATGCAAATTTTAAAATTCTGTCCCAAGTGTTTTAATAGCAACTGAAAAAAGTGGGCATTTTACATTAGACAATGCCCAGTTCTAGATTTTTCTAGAGCTATCTGTGCACAACATTGTAGACTACTTTATTGACCAACGTGGTGCCTGCTACTAGAAAAATGTAACACCTTGTACTGATGTAACACAACACACATAAGGCTCCTTAACTCTAAGGTCCTTTTAACACATAGGGTTCACAAACAAAATCTATAAAAGACCTACTACATCACTCAGGTCTAGATAAATATATTCAGTCTATGCCAGGTTGCTTTTTACATAGATCATAAAAAGGCATGAGACCAGCTCATGCTGTATCAGGGTCGACTGGTTTCATAACCATAGTTTGTTCAGGTCATCTTCATCAGGACGTAATTCACATCAGAGGGGTGTTGGCTCCCTTGTGGGAAATACCTTTCTCCCATGGGTGTGTATTCTACTCTGCCATACTTAGATTCAGGCGCAGACTCTTGATGCATGTAAATGTATACAGAAAATAGAGCTCCAGCCCATGTATGTGTTCACTGCACACTGCTCTTCTCAGATAAATGGAGCTGTAATCGCCGAAATGTCGGCTGTCACCGCGGCTTCACTTTCGCGTGTTACCTTCCCTAGGTCCTGGCATCTCTGGGGACCTGTCTGCACAGCAGTTCCTGAACGCTCTGCCGCTCTGTTTTCCCCAAGGAGTGACCAGATGCTACGCACATTTTTGGAGCAGATGGTCTGGACTAATTTCTGGTGAGCCAAGGTCTTTTCGGCAAATCTTATATTTTTGATGATAGCTCTATATTTGTTTTTAATTTTCCTTGCAGACACACCTAATTCTTCAGAAGGGCCTAGCTTTTTCTTACTAGTATGCAGTTCCCTTCTCAGGTCCCTCTTGGCATCTCTAATCTTCTTGTTAAACGGGGGGAGCCCACCCACAGGTCTGATCATACTCATAGTTGGAACCGAGGCATGTGTACGAGAAAAGACCTTTATCCAGTTTTCTATTGATTCAATGGACATGAAGTTGAAATCAGGTAAATTGGGCTATTTGTCTCGAGTGCTAATGAAGCCTGGTTTTTGTTCTTGGCCGACCACTTAATGTTTGTACCTGCTTTATTCACATATACTGTGCCCATGTTGCTCTTATCGGGTACTCTCTGTTGGATGTTTAATACGCATCGTAGTGCAGAATGGTCACTCCATTTGTTTGATGCAACAATCATATTGTCAACATCGAGGAGCATTTTGGGGCACATGAATATGTAATTGAGTGTACTACTATACGACCCATTGGACCAAGTGTGTTTCCCATGGTAGTCACTGATAGTATAACCATTCAACATTTCCATGTCCCATTCATCAAACAATTGGTGCCAACGAGGCCCCTCAGTGTCAGTTTTAGTGTGGATCAATAGACGTTTCTCTCTTAGCTTAGGATTTTGTAGGTGTTTCCCTCCCTCGGCAGGCATGCGACAATTAAAGTCGCCCACAACAATTACCGCTCGATTTCCAGGTAGGACCGACCAAGAGGCTAACAATTCATGAAGGGCTGCTTGGATTGGTTCACTTATCAGGGCATGAGGAGGATTGTATAAATGTATTAATAAGAATTTCCCCATGTTATCCTTAGGTCCATATTCAACCTCAACTGCCAGCATATTGTTGTGTATATTACATGGTATCCGCCTCGAGGACAGAGAGCTAGCCACTCCTATCAGAAGCCCTCCAAATGGTCTACCTTTTTCACCCCTTTTAGCAAAGGATTGATAGTTCGTATAGCCATCAAATAGTAAGATGTCCATTGCCCATGTCTCTTGAAGGCATATTAGACTATGTTTCACAACAAACTTTACGGATCCCTCCGGAGCCAGCTGTTAGGAAAGATTTCATAATTGTAGGTAATTTTCCTTCCATGTGGCAACCCCCAAACTTTTTGCTGTTGTTTTACACCCTGATCTAGACTTTGCCAGAGAAGCGCAGACTTCCGCCGCACTCCTCTGGGATTTCGCTCAATTCTTCTGGGGAAACTGACATGCCCTTAAGACAGTCAGTACTGGGAGACTTCGTTTCCCTTAGTCCTTTCCTCATGTTGCAGCTTTTGAGCAACATGAAACAAGAGTGTACCGTAACTTACATTACCGCGCTCTTGGGTCTCTACTCATTCCAAAGGGCCTAGAAAGTCTCGCTGGACTTATTATGAAATGTGCAAGTGTGTCACGGACGGGACTGGTGGCAGCTATCGTTTCTTTGTGTTTTGAACCCCTTTTTGCCATGTTAACCGCCCTTCCCGCGTTTGGCCCAAATGGGTGGCCTCGCCTCCAAATTGGCCTTGCCACGAGGTTCTTTGTCCTGTCCACTGACCGTCTTGCCCCTTCACCTTCACCCAGGTCGAGCCGACCCGGGGGAAGTCCATATTTGGTCATGCACTTTCCCGCGAAACACAACGCTTTCGCAGGCTTCTGCATGCCTTGTGTGTGCCTCCGAGATGTGGGCTGGGATGTCTGTTCCCAATACACATCCTGGGTGCCAGAGAGTCTAGAGCGTCCTGAATGCCTGGGACCACTGTGGTCCGTGATAGGTCCACGTATGGTGTAAGTGTTTGTGAGCGGATCTCCCATTGGGCCCTCTCCGTTTTGGCGCAAAGGGAACTTTGGATAAGAGGAGGCTGAAAACACCACTACCATGTCGATCTCCTCAGTTCTCACGAACAAAGGATCAGGAGCCAAGTATCCTGCAACTAAGAAGCTGAGTCGAGGAATCGCTGGTGACCCGCTGAAGGTTTGGCACCCTGACTGCTGTAGTCCTGCAAGACCACTCAGCCTCTGATCGTATGAGAAGGTCTGCAAAGGTGCTTCGACCCTTTAGAATAGTGGGAACAACTATTCTCGGCATCTTCACCAAATCCTATACGTAAGCCTTCGGAAGCGTCCCTGGGCCATCCAGTGGACTGACCAGCCTACACAGGAACCTTGCTCTGTCACCGCCGTCTGGCTTACTGCTAATCCCGTGTCCTCGGCACTCTCACACGATTCGTACACTTGGCGTTCCCAGGTCTGCAGTGAGATGTGTGCTTTGGGACCGGTATACACGCGGTTGCCGAGTTGCCCTGCTGTGGTAACAAACCTGTGTGTGTTCGCTGCATCTGGGACACCCTCTACCCTGACTCCTGCTGTCGCGGAATCTACACGGCATCGAGACGTCCCTCTGATCACATCTGAACCTGCCAGTACCGAAACTGAACCGGAGAAGACAGGGTCTGCCTGCATCGGGGACCGGTGAGTAGTCAATACCCTAACAGGTCCCCCTCCCGCAGGAGCAAAACGAAAGGTGATGGCTGGAAGGTTTTGAATAAATCATAACCACGGGCAAAGCTCTGGGCAACCCTCCAGACCATCGTTTTTCAGTCTGCCAAGCCATTACAGAAGGGGAAAAACCATATGCAAATCAGGCATGGTCCTACCCCAAAAGGGGCAGTCCAGCCCAAACTGCTAGGTCACATCCCTTCTGCACGAGACCACAAGCATCCCCAGACATGTTTCAGCCTTGTTGGGCGTCATCAGTGAGGAGTAGCTTGGGTCTCTAGGCCCGGCAGACTCGGGACCCACGTCTGGGCATACCCGTCCCACTCGGGGTGACTTTAGCAAAACGAAAGGTGATGGCTGGAAGGTTTTGAATAAATCATAACCACGGGCAAAGCTCTGGGCAACCCTCCAGACCATCGTTTTTCAGTCTGCCAAGCCATTACAGAAGGGGAAAAACCATATGCAAATCAGGCATGGTCCTACCCCAAAAGGGGCAGTCCAGCCCAAACTGCTAGGTCACATCCCTTCTGCACGAGACCACAAGCATCCCCAGACATGTTTCAGCCTTGTTGGGCGTCATCAGTGAGGAGTAGCTTGGGTCTCTAGGCCCGGCAGACTCGGGACCCACGTCTGGGCATACCCGTCCCACTCGGGGTGACTTTAGCAAAACGAAAGGTGATGGCTGGAAGGTTTTGAATAAATCATAACCACGGGCAAAGCTCTGGGCAACCCTCCAGACCATCGTTTTTCAGTCTGCCAAGCCATTACAGAAGGGGAAAAACCATATGCAAATCAGGCATGGTCCTACCCCAAAAGGGGCAGTCCAGCCCAAACTGCTAGGTCACATCCCTTCTGCACGAGACCACAAGCATCCCCAGACATGTTTCAGCCTTGTTGGGCGTCATCAGTGAGGAGTAGCTTGGGTCTCTAGGCCCGGCAGACTCGGGACCCACGTCTGGGCATACCCGTCCCACTCGGGGTGACTTTAGCAAAACGAAAGGTGATGGCTGGAAGGTTTTGAATAAATCATAACCACGGGCAAAGCTCTGGGCAACCCTCCAGACCATCGTTTTTCAGTCTGCCAAGCCATTACAGAAGGGGAAAAACCATATGCAAATCAGGCATGGTCCTACCCCAAAAGGGGCAGTCCAGCCCAAACTGCTAGGTCACATCCCTTCTGCACGAGACCACAAGCATCCCCAGACATGTTTCAGCCTTGTTGGGCGTCATCAGTGAGGAGTAGCTTGGGTCTCTAGGCCCGGCAGACTCGGGACCCACGTCTGGGCATACCCGTCCCACTCGGGGTGACTTTAGCAAAACGAAAGGTGATGGCTGGAAGGTTTTGAATAAATCATAACCACGGGCAAAGCTCTGGGCAACCCTCCAGACCATCGTTTTTCAGTCTGCCAAGCCATTACAGAAGGGGAAAAACCATATGCAAATCAGGCATGGTCCTACCCCAAAAGGGGCAGTCCAGCCCAAACTGCTAGGTCACATCCCTTCTGCACGAGACCACAAGCATCCCCAGACATGTTTCAGCCTTGTTGGGCGTCATCAGTGAGGAGTAGCTTGGGTCTCTAGGCCCGGCAGACTCGGGACCCACGTCTGGGCATACCCGTCCCACTCGGGGTGACTTTAGCAAAACGAAAGGTGATGGCTGGAAGGTTTTGAATAAATCATAACCACGGGCAAAGCTCTGGGCAACCCTCCAGACCATCGTTTTTCAGTCTGCCAAGCCATTACAGAAGGGGAAAAACCATATGCAAATCAGGCATGGTCCTACCCCAAAAGGGGCAGTCCAGCCCAAACTGCTAGGTCACATCCCTTCTGCACGAGACCACAAGCATCCCCAGACATGTTTCAGCCTTGTTGGGCGTCATCAGTGAGGAGTAGCTTGGGTCTCTAGGCCCGGCAGACTCGGGACCCACGTCTGGGCATACCCGTCCCACTCGGGGTGACTTTAGCAAAACGAAAGGTGATGGCTGGAAGGTTTTGAATAAATCATAACCACGGGCAAAGCTCTGGGCAACCCTCCAGACCATCGTTTTTCAGTCTGCCAAGCCATTACAGAAGGGGAAAAACCATATGCAAATCAGGCATGGTCCTACCCCAAAAGGGGCAGTCCAGCCCAAACTGCTAGGTCACATCCCTTCTGCACGAGACCACAAGCATCCCCAGACATGTTTCAGCCTTGTTGGGCGTCATCAGTGAGGAGTAGCTTGGGTCTCTAGGCCCGGCAGACTCGGGACCCACGTCTGGGCATACCCGTCCCACTCGGGGTGACTTTAGCAAAACGAAAGGTGATGGCTGGAAGGTTTTGAATAAATCATAACCACGGGCAAAGCTCTGGGCAACCCTCCAGACCATCGTTTTTCAGTCTGCCAAGCCATTACAGAAGGGGAAAAACCATATGCAAATCAGGCATGGTCCTACCCCAAAAGGGGCAGTCCAGCCCAAACTGCTAGGTCACATCCCTTCTGCACGAGCCTGTGGCTTTCCATCGCTGTTGTAAACAGCAAACCCTTTCCTGCACTCACGCCCTGCTTCTGCCCGCAAGTAGAGGCCTTGCCTGAGTCACGGGGATTTGTTCAGCATCTTTTCGTCCACCTTTCTGAAGTGCCTGATTCCACTGAAGAGACTCTCCTTTGCCTGTTGGCACCCGCGTGTGCAGGTACTTTTGAGCACAAGGCTCCACTCTTCATAGGACTCGGACTTCCTTCTAGTTAAGTGGCCTCTGATGTCAAACTGGGTCTAACGATTACTTGCACTGACTGTTTTCCTCCCCATCTATGTGGTCTGCATATTTCGTGCTTCTAACTCTTTAGACCCCTCGGTCTTGTATATATATTGTATTGATTGTGATGTGTTGGTTTACTGGAGTTTTACCGTGATTCTTTACTATGGTCGATGTTACAAAGGCCTTGTAAAAAATGTGTCTATATTTTTAATATAACACCTGTCTGGAGTAATTTGTAAGCGTTCTTGCTTTGTGTGCTCATTGCGGGCTTTCAGTCACCCTCACCCCTCTTGAGACCTAGTCTTGACCGCCGCCATCGCTACCCTGATTGGTCTGGCTTGTCCAGAGGTTACCCTGTTCCAAGAAACTAGGCTGGCCTTCTGAACCTCTATCCCTCCAGGACAGAGTTCAGAAATCCATCTTAACACCAGCAAATGTGCAAATCCTCTACAGTTCCAAGACAGCAATGTCAGATTTCAATGTTTAGGTAGCACCTCAGGGAGAGATTCCGCTAACCATTTTAGGACCAGCTGGACATCTGTGACTTCTACTTTCTTTCCTTCAGGGATCAGGGGGCACCCCACCGAAATGACCGAGCCACCTATTTCCTCATATTCAGCGATGGGTTCAACTTCCTCCAAGTCTGCATCAACCTCAACATCCACAGCCCACAACCCTTCCCAATATTTCCTAATCATCTGTGCGGTGGATAGAAATGTACAATGTAGGGCTGAAACACAGGGGCCTTTTAGTGGTTCCACAAACTGGAAGTCATCAGACTTTAGGACACGTAGTTCCGGGACAGAATGCAGACGGATTAAGAACTCTTATCGTGGTAGCCATCTGTGTTTGCCATTTTTATACAGATTCTTAATCAAGCAGATCCTATTTGCTGTAAGATCACCCCCGGTCTTGGCTGATCTAGTAGGAGGATTGCCGGCAGTGGCTGGGGCTAACTGAGACTGAGGTAATAAGTCAGGACCCCTGGTCTGTATTTCCTCCACCTCTCGGGTATCATTCTCAAGTCGTTCCCATTCGTCTGCCTGTTCTTCTAATTTATCCATGGTCGGCATTCTTCCTTCCTCTGCACTCAGGTCCACCCTCTCTGGTTGTTCCAGCTTGGCCGGTAGATCTTGGTTCTTATCTTGATCAGTGATAAGCCAACTGGAGAGGCAGCCAACACCCGAGCTGATCTTTTTCTTAGCTCTGGCTGCCCTTTTTTCAGCTTTCTTTGAGCGGCCACCAATATTCGGCGTCTCTACCCCTGTAGTACCTTGTGTCATATTTTTCTTCCACTTTAACGGTTTATTGGCCAATTTGCATTGCTTACGGGAATAGAAGACCACCTCACTCTGATCCACAATTACCGGGGTTTCTTTATCAGATGTGATATTTACCTCCTCAGCCATAACAATGGCTTCAGATAGATTGATTTCCACCTCTGCTTCTTTGTTTCCTTCATCTATTCGGGTAGTGGTTAATAAGTTTTTGTTCGTAAGAATCCGTCCCGTCATTTGGAGCAATATTTTGAGGGCAAATTGAAGAGAAGCCATGGAGGATTGAATTTCTGCCAATTCCTTAGCCCCAGGGAACAGGGTAGAGAGATCTCCTTCCTCTAAGTCAGGCGCATCCTCCATTGAAACAATGACCATGTTTGGAGAAGCTGACAGTCGGTTCATAGGTACCGAATGGCCCATAGCATTGGCTGATGATGACATAGGATTATTATCTTGTGGCAAGCATTTGTCTTCAGGCAGCCTGGGGATCTGCGGGGGGTCATCCCTCGCTGGATACTCAGACACAGATCTAATAATGAATTGTTGTCTATATCGTCAAAGTTAGTAGAACTCATTGGGTCACCATCTCCATCTCCCGGTACAACAGGATCCTCGATGATTCCAGAATTAATGTCTGGTATAGGAAGGGGGGGGAGCCAGTTATAACCCCCTGTCCCAAGGGAATAGACGTTTTGGGCTTTTTCTTGTTGTTTACTTTAGGACTTCCCATCTCTTCACTCCGCATGGCTTCTGCTTCCAATTGTTTCTTTGTCTTGCGTAAGTTGTATTTATTTTGTGCCAATTTTTTCCCCAGTGCCATTTTAGATGGATAAATATCTCTGTATTAGAGTTGAAATAAGTACACCAGATATCCTAGGCGTTCCTATTAATGGAGAATGACTCGCTCCTATACACTCCAATCTAAGCATTAGGGAGCGTTCTTGCGCTAGATGCTATAACTCTGGCCCAAAGAGTTTTAAAGGAGGATGCAATAATGGGCACGGTGTGCAAGAGAATGAGAAGAAAGGAGAATAGAGCAAGGGAGGAAATGATTGAGAGAGGGTGCCATCGATGATGAGCAAGAAGGAATACTGAATGAGAACGTTTGTGAGGGTAAGAAATAAAGCAAGTGTTTGAGAGCAAGGAGAGGGGTTTGAGACTGAAGGAGGGTGGGTGGGGATTGAGAGATTGGGGTTAGGGTGAGTGTATATGGTAGAGAGTGGAGGTAGGGTTGTGGGGATAGCGAGATTGGGGTAGGGTGGATGTTTGGGGAAATAAAGGGGGGTAGGGTGGGTAGGGGTTCGAAATGGTGGGGCTCAAGAGGGCAGGGGTAGGGTGGATGGGTGGGGGTAGAGAGAGTGCAGGTAGGGTCAGTGGGGTAAGAGAAAGTGGAGGTAGCATGGGTGGGATAGAGACAATAGGGGAGGTGGGTGGTGGTAGAGAGAATGGGGAAGGGTGGAGGTAGAGAGAATGGGCAAGGGTGGGTGGGTGGTGGTAGAGAGAATGAGGTACGGCTGGGCGGAGATAGAGAGAAATTGGTGGGATGCACACGCCGAAACTGTTGGCTTTGCCAATGCTTGTTTTAAAGAAGACATCCGTGAGGCACATGCATATTGCTTTTAAATGGAGTGGCTGAATGCAGACCTCGGTAAAACAGGTATTACACCAGTGGCGTGTTTACAGCTCCAATTAAATCATTAACTCTCAGAAGACAACTTTGAAAAAACACTGGCAGGCACTTCAAGCACACATTTTAATGATAGGACTTGATAAACTTAGATCGAAGAGATCCCAGGAGGATGTGCTATTGGCCGGCAGGGGCAGGAAGTGGGTAGGAATGGCCATAGGTATCAGCATGGCCAAGGGCAGTCAATGGGTGGGTAAATAACCAAACACCTTGCAAGCTTTGTGTCCCTCCTCATATGCCAGAATGCTCTGCTCACAAAAAAGCCTCCTGCTGAATACCTCTACAGCGATATTCACAACTAGAGATAGGTCATCAGAAGATTTCAGTGTTAGGGCCTCGGCAATAGGCTGCCTTGCACCTTCATCTTGGGAATCTTTATTTTTTTTCTATCCTCATTTCTTAACGCTTTTATGACTCATCATTTCTGCTAAATTTTCCCCTTCACTGTTTGGCTGTTTTTTCAAACCTGGACCCAGATGCGGTTTAGTCTACTCAGAACTGCGTGGTCAAACTAAATCAAATTTCTAAAAGGAGAAGGGGTTGGGGGAGGTCTGATGCCTCATTTCGGTCCAGATTGAACAGGCGTCTCGGGGCAGTTTTAGTTCTGGTCATCAGGGGTGGACTGGGAACTAAAAGAGACCCTTGGCAACACAAGAACAGGTGAGAAGCATACTAGGCAATTACAATCAGAGCAGTGCATGTGATACAGACATATAATGTAAACTCGAAGCCAGTATATACACTTCCGGGGTACAACAGAGGTGGGTATGGGGCAGAGGGGGAGCTATTCAGGTGCGGGGGGGGAGTGGCAGAGGGAGACGGCCGGAGATGCAGTGTCAGAAGGAGTGTCGTTGGGAGACATGTATGACCGAAACTTTGACCAAACGTCTCTGGGTCTTGAGTGGGCTGGCTTTAGTGTGGCCCAGGATTTTTCAGTGTCTGAGGCCCATGTGACCGCCCTGAGCCATTGTGCGTGGGTAGGTGTGGTAGGCCGAAGCCAGCAGAGTAATATAGAGCGTACTGCGAGTAGCATGCAAAGGCCAGCTAGTTTTTTGGAGTCTCAGTGGAGTTCAGGGAGTTCATGGAAGAGACATCTCATTGGAGATGATGTGATAGGGACTTCGAGAATATCTGACATGGTTGAGCATACTGCACTCCAGTATTGGGTGAGATGCGGGCAGGACCAGATCATGTGGATATAACCAGCGTTATCGCAGCCGCACCTAGGGCAGCCAGGGGAGAGGTCGTTTGAAATATGGTGCAGTCTGTTTGGGGTGTAGTGGTATCTATGAAGTACCTTGAATTGGATCAACTTGAAACGGGAATTTAAAGATACCCCATGAATGTGAGCACACATGTGGGCCCACCGCTCGTCCGTCATTTCCAGCCCGAGGTCGTCCTCCCAAGCTTGCCTTAATTTGGTGAGTGGAGGGGCAGACCTGGACTGCACTAGGGTATAGAGTCTGTAAACAATGCCCCTCATGGGAATGGGAGAGGTTAACTCCGTGACTATGAGCTCGTCTGGTGGTATTGCCGGGAAGCTGGATATTTATGTTTAAGGGTTTTCTGGAGGGAAGAGTATTGGAGCCAGACAGATGGTCTCTGCCTCAGGGACAATGGGAGGTCAGGCCACTCAATGAAGTTGCCCTGTTCAAAGACATCGCGGAGCAGTTCGAAACCAGCCTCTGCCCATCGGCGAACAATAAGGAGAGGTACATGTGGGACTCCCCGGAGGAAGTTCCAAAGTGGTAGCTTGCCATGAAACGGGTGGGCGATTCCTAGTAGTTTCCAAGTCTTTGATAGGCCCAATGACGTCCAGGTCACCGGATCTAGAGACTCCGATTCCTTTGCTGTGGGTGCGACGATCAGGGAGTGGATATCACGGCCGCTGACCGATAGCCTCTCGAGTCTGACGTGGGGCGGGGAGTCAGATGCGTTGAACCAGTATGATGTGTATTGGAGTTGCGCAACTAGCCAGTACTTGAGGAAATCGGGTGCGCCGAAGCCGCCAACCTCAATTGGGGTGGCCAAGGTTTTGAGTTTAAGACGGGCTGCACCTGAGTGCCAAAGAAAAGAGTTGAGGATACGAGTTAACGCCCGAAAGAACCCATCGCCCGGCCATTGAGGGATGTTGGTGAACCTCTAAAGCAGCTGGGGTAGGACCACCATCTTCAACATTCCTATCCTGCCCGCAAGTGAGATCGGGAGTTTGCCCCAGCCCAGAGTCTTTGTTGTAAGGCTTGTAAGGTATTTTTGGTAGTTCTCCTTGAAAACACATTCGCAGTGATGAGAAACCACTATGCCTAGGTAGGTGAAATTTGATTGGGCCCATGTGAATCCTAGGGTTTCGGGAGGGGGCATGTGCAGGCAGTGAGTGGGAATAGGGTGGATTTAGAGCAATTCACTTTGAGACTGGAAATACGCATGAAAAGGATAGTATCTTCCAGTATCGGAGCCAAGTTGGTATCAGGAGAACGAATGAAAAGAAGGGCATCGTCCGCATATAGGGACACTATGGGCCTCATTACACGGAAGGCGGTAAGGGTTAACGGTCACCGGTAATGGTACCGGTGACCGTTAACACTTACCGCCTTACTACGAGGTCCCTTTGCGGGTAGGTACTTTAACGCCTGCTGTTTAGCAGGCGTTAAAAACCAACCCGAAAAGGGACCAGGGTGCTAATTACGGTACCACAATTTGCGGCACCGTAATTAGCGCCTTCCCCATTTCCATAGAGCCCTATGGGGCAAAAATGGGAATGGGGAAGGGCAATGGGGGAAGGGGGAATTACCGCCCCACCAACCTTGGAATAGGGCGGTAATTCCCCTTTCCACCAAGGCGGTGCCGGTATTTTACCGGCATGGACCAAGGACCTAAAAGCACCTTGGTCCTCAGCCTACCGTGTAATGAGGCCCTATGTCTGACTGACCAGCAGTATGTAGGCCCCTGTGTGCGTGGGATTGGCGGAGCATGTCTGCAAATGGTTCCATAGCAATGGCGAAGACTAGGGGGGAGAAGGGACAGCCCTGCCTCATTCCCCTAGCTATTTGAAAAAGGTGGGAGCATCGGTCTTCAGTGCGGACCCTAGCTACTGGACTAGAGTACGGTAGCTTGACCCAGGAGAGGAAGCAGGGGCCGAATTTACATTTTTCAAGAACCCGCCAGAGATACTTCCACGAGACAGAGTCAAAAGCTTTTTGCATATCGAGTGTCACGGCTACTGCGTGGATGCTTGGGTTAATTCTGCTTATAATGTTAAAGAGGCGTCTCAGGTTCAGAGAGGTAGAGAGTCCCGGGATAAATCCTGCTTGATCTGGATGAATAATGTGTGGCATGTAGGGTACCAGGCGTAGGGCTAAGACGCATTGTGTGGGAGGCTTATCGGTTTAAGCAAGACGGTTATCGTGGCTTCGCGAAGCGAGGGGGGGATCTGGCCATCTAGCGAGGAAGGAGGAGAGGTTTGAAGTGTTTGTAGAATTCAACGGGGATGCGTCTGAACCAGGGGATTTGCCCAATGAGAGCGAGTCTATGGCGTTCGAAAGATCTTTGAGGATGAATGGGTTCTCGAGGGAGCCTATAGTTTCAGGGGAGAGGAACGAAAGGGGGAGATTATCCAGGAATGAATCAATCTCCGATGTCGAAACGCTGTCTGCGTTGGCATACAAGGATTCGTAGAAGGAATGATATTCGGAGTTGATTTCTTGTGGTGTCGTGGCCAGGGGGCCATCGGGTCTCTTCAATCCGGGGATAGGTGGGGTACCGAATTCTCGGCGGAGAAGCCTGGCCAGAAAGCGGCTTGGGCGTTCGCCCTCACCGTACTTCCTCGCAAGGCCCGGGTTGTACAGGAATATAAGTTCATGGTCCGCTAAAGAGCGGAATGTGTGGAGTTCTGCACCGATTGATGCTAGGAGTTCCGCAGTTTGGTGTAACGAGCATTGGGCCTCCAGTGTGGACAGCACGGCTTTGCTTTCAGCGATGTCTCTAGGGATTGTTTTAAGAATGCCGTTTTCCTTGGACAGAGCAATACCTCTAATGTATGCTTTGAAAGATTCCCAGAGGGTGGCCTGCGAGGACACTGTATTGGTGTTGATTTTGAAGAACTCCTCGATGGCAGTCTGAAGCTCAGAGCTGAAGACTGGGTCGAGGGAAGAGAGGGGTTTCATTCTCCAGTGTCTGTCCCAGTCGCGATCTGGGCTCCAGCTGAGGGTAATGGTCACTGGTGAATGGTCAGAGAGGGTTCTGGGAAGGATCATTAGGCGGCACACATTCCTTATAAGTATGTCAGATACTAGCCATCTATCGATTCGGGAGTATGAGTCATGTACCGAGGAATAGAAGGAGTAAAAACGGGAGTCGGGGTAGAGGAGTCGCCATGCATCAACCAGGGAAAGACGGGGAGAGATGACAATGTAGTGTAGGCTGCTTTGGAGAGTTGGCGAGGTCTAGAACCGGATCTATCTAGGTCTACGTCAAATATTGTGTTAAAATCACCTCCCCATATGATTGGTATTAGCGGGAAGCTGTCAAGGCGGGACGTGAGATGTAAGTAAAACTCTGGGTCGTCGATGTTGGGGCCATAGATATTTAACAGTGCCACCTCCTTATTCTGCAGGATACCAAGGAGTAGCACATATCTGCCCTGAGGGTCAATCTGTGTGGATATGGAATTGAATTTGAGGCTCCTGTGAATTAGGGTCATGACTCCACGGCTCTGGGTGGAGTAGTTGGTAAAGTACCTTTGAGGGCCCCATATTTTGGCGAACTTTTCGCAGTGTTCAGTGCAGGCGTGCGTTTCTTGCAGAAACAGGATTTTTGCCCCATGTAGTTCGGCCTCAAGCTGTAATTGTCTCATTTTCTTGTAGTTTCCCAGGCCCCGCACGTTCCAACTCATGAGTGTTAAGTTATCCTCAGTCAACAGATCAGAGATATTTGTTAGTAATTACAGGATAACAACATGGTGACCCCCAAGATCGGTGCATTGCTTGCTTAGTCCTGCACCAGCAATGGGACAGTATCGCCCCATGCTCCATCCTCCCCGTGAATACCAAGCCTTTTTTAACATACAACCCAACATTACCCACCCCCTCCCACCTCCCTCCCCCAAACAGAGGAATGATAATCCCGAACCCCAACAACCAAATCTAAACCAATGGCATCAACGCCGGGGGGGCCTGTGAACTGGCCTGGCGGTAATGCTCCGGAACGTAAGGCACATTAAGGATAAACATGGTGCCTAGTAGTGACCTCATGCGCAACCCGGGCAGGACCCTGTGTGGGTGGGGAAGGCACGGTCGAACAGAGGGAAGAAAATATTCTCAAGGTTGGGGGTAGAATCTCCCTAGTAATCAAGTAAGGCAGGTAACTGGATTCAACAACATATGGTGAAGGAACTTTATAGTTGTGAATGGGTGCCATAGAGGAGAGAAAGATCACATATCAATTTGTTACTTGCGCATTTCTCGGCCCAAAGGGTGCCCCAGGCTGTACGTAATCAGCCAGGGTGCATAGTAGTGACGAGTGGGTGAGTCAAGAAAAGGGGGGTCAGCCGGGAAAGTGTTCATCAATAAACCTAGAAGCCTCCTCAGGGATTGTGAAAAAGTACACTTGGTTGGAGTGTTCGATTCTTAGCTTGGCGGGGTACAACATTGAGTATTTGACCTCCAGGTCTCGTAATCTCCTCTTCAACGCTAGGAAAGTCTTACACTCCCGCTGAACCGCCATTGAAAAGTCCGGATATAAATGGATCCTGGCGGCCCCCAGCAGGAGTTCACCCTTTGCTCTTGCCACCCTGAGGAGGGCATCTCGATCGCGGAAATTTAGCACTCTGGCTATGATGGCTCTGGGAGGCGCGCCAGGCCTGGGTTTCGCAGTGAGGGCTCGGTGGGCTCTCTCGATCGCAAACTGAGGGGAGAGCTTTGAGGCATCAAGCAGTGTTAGTAAGGTGCGCTCGATGTAGTCCTCCATAGGTTCCCTTATGCCATCTTTGGGTATTCTTATAATGCGGAGGTTGTTGCGCCTCGAGCGCGACTCGAGGTCCTCATTCTTTTTCTCAAACTCAGTAACTCGGTTAGAGAGTGCGGAGACCTCTGCCCTGAGGGAGCCCAAATGATCCTCGGTGGTGCTCACTCGTGTCTGATCTCAACCACCCGGCCATCCGTCCTCTCCATGTGGGCTTTGATGGAGGATATGGTGCCGTTCATGTCGTCCAGTTTACTGTGGAGCGTGGTGAATCCCTCCCAAATGAATTCCATATTTTTTTGAGAATCAGAGGGGTCCAAGGTCGATGAGTTAGACGGTTCCTGTTCAGGAGCCTCCGAGACCACCCCCAACGGGGCCTTTGTGAACATATTTTTCGAACTCTGTTTTTTTCCCGCTCCCTTAGTCATGTAGCCAGTTGGATAGCAGGCCCAGGGGGCCGGGAGGGGAACAGATGAGCCAAAAACAGATCAGGAAAGAAGGGGGGGTCACTGGGGGAGAACAGGTGAGCTGATCAGGGTGTCCAGGGGGCCCACGGGCTCACAAAGTTGAAACGTAGTGCGGTTCAGTGGGTAAATGTGGGGTTGTTGAGTTGTGGTTGACTGCCTGCCAAAGGATCTGGGTGCAACCCAGAGGAGCCCGGGAGCCGGAGAACCGAGTGCTGCTTCAGTATTGAGGACAGCGGTATCTGTGTGCTCTGGTGTGCTAAGGAGGGTTGGGAGGTTCACCTCCTTCGCCAGGAAGTGGGATGGTGGAGTGCCTCAGCGCGGTGATTGTGGGCGAACAAGAATCCGGCAGGGAACCTGGGGCCAGGCTGCAGAAATGTGGTCCGGGCAGAGGCTTTGGGTCCCCGGGAACTTAGCTGCTGCAGGAGGGTCAACTGTCATGCAGCCAGGCAGGAGGGTCTGGCTCTGCCAATATCCAACCCAGGACCGTAGGGAGTCAGGGCCTCCTGTAGGTGTGTGTAAATTGGAGGTACGGCCAGTGTAGGATTGTAGAGCGGCCTCCACACGAAAGCTCCAAGGAGGTCAGTGTAGATCAGACATGGGGAGGCCCCAGTCTGGCGAACCAGTGATGGGCCTGGTGTGTCAGCGCCGCGGGGGCACGTGCGGTGTGGGGACTGCACTTCCACAGCTATGTCCACCAGAAGTGTTAGGGGGCGAGGGCCCCAGCCTCTGGGAGCGCGAGAGGGGAACAGAGTCACAGCGCCTGCCACCTTAAGTGTTAGAGAGGGGGGGTACAGGCGCTGGCAGGAATCTCAGGGTGGGAGGCAGTCCAGAGGGGATCAGGTGGCATCAGGGCCGGGCCGACTGTACAGGCAGGGGGGCCACAAGACTCACTGCAGTAGTCAGGAGGAAAGGACACCCCCGGAGCAGCTCTAGGATCAGGTAGGCACACAACAGTGTCTCCTGGGCTCCGGGTGGTGGCACGCCACCCAGGAGGGGCAGCGGAGCGGAGCGCTCTCTGCAGCAGGGAGTCCCTGGGCCCGGGCAGGTGTTTATGCTTCAGGCGCAGGGTGCCAGTGTATCACCTAGGAGGAGCGGCGGAGCGGGGCTCCAGATAGATCAAAGGTCCAGGCAGGCTTCCGGGCTCTCCAGGACCCTGAGCAACTGCGCTCAGCCCAGGGGAGGCAGCGGAGCGGGGCGCTCCGGGCTGCGATGGACCTCTGGGTCTCGGCAGGCGACCAGGTCCCACGGGAGACCAGACAACAGGGGCCACCCGGATGGGGCGGCAGAGCGGGCACACAGATATGGAGGACTTCCGGGTCGAGGGAGGCGGAAGACTCCTTCGCTCAGGCCGCCGCAGGCTACAGATGAGCGGGGGAGAGAGGACAGTGTTGCGTGGCCTCAGCGCCCCTCCCCCACTGCAGGCTCCAGATCCACGGCTCCAGGGGGCGAGCCGCGCCGGAGTGGGAGGACGGGACAGAACGGCCTCAGCTCCCGGTTCGCACTCAAAACGGCAGATCTACGCACCAGAGCTGACCCGGGACACAGGATTTAGACAGTGTCCGCCGGGGTCTAGGAAAGGTCTGCTCACTCAGTCGATGCAGGGTGTAAAAGTGCACCAAGGCAGATATTGTAGACAAAAGATGCCTTGTATAACGGAGCTCCAATTCATCTTGAACGAGCGCAACAGCGCCCCCCAGGTTTACTTTTAACAACAAATTCTATGTAGACAGATGCCTCCCCAGGGGATGCATAGTATCCTGCGCCCTATTCGAGCAATTCAGCTCCTTTTTTCAATGGGCTTTCCAAAAACAGAGACCAGGTACCAAAATAGTACACTACCTTGATGACTTCATGGTAAGGGGACCAGCAAATTCTGAACAACGCAACAGGGCTCTGGCAAAACAAGAAGGAATGGCCGCACAGTGGGGCATACCTCTAGCAAGGGAAAAAATGACCAAACCGGCCACCAACATAATTTTCCTAGGCATTGAAATTGACTCAGCACAGGGCTTATGCAAGATCCCGAAACAAAAATAGCAGAACTCCTGGAGAAAATACAAAGCCTAACAACAAAAGTCAAAGGCGCAGTAAAAGAAATTCAGCCATTTGCGGGAAGCCTCAACTTCTCAGCCAGAATTATCCCTCAGGGGAGAGTATTCTCCAGAAGTCTGGAACTAATAATCAAATCTTACACCAAACCCCACCTGCACATTCGACTAGGCAGAGAGGTGAAACAAGACCTGGAAATTTGGCGGAATTTCCCTAAAGATTTTAACGGGACATCACTTTGGCATACACCATTGAACACCTCAACAAAAAGGGTCCTTTTCACCGATGCAGCCGAGAGCAGGTGGTTTGGAGCCATACTAGACTCAGAATGGGTGGCACGACATTGGCCCATAACATGGCAAGCTGCAGGGTGGACAAAAAATATCACCCTCCTCGAAATATTTCCCATCTGGCTTACTTTACACATCTGGGACAGGCAGCTAGCGAACACGGAACTCTTGGTCTGCTGTGACAACATGGCCGTGGTAGGCTCCATAAACAGAAGATCCACTAAATGCCCTTTAGTGCTGAAAGTCCTACGAGCCATTACAACGGTCACACTACAAGAAAACATTGTGATCAAAGCAAAGCACTTCGCTGGAGCAGACAATAAAGTTGCAGATGCTTTATCTCGCTTTCAGTGGCCAAGATTCTTGGAGCTAGCGCTGCACGCCCGCGAACAGATGACGCCAATACCAGCAGAATGCTGGACAATAATGGGAATACAAAAATAACGGCATCAACGCCAGTGCCAGAGAGCTCAGGCCGGAATGCCCAACAAGATCCAGGCACCTCAAAAACGGGTGCTAACAAAACAACGGCATCAACGCCTGCGCCAGAGAGCCCAGTCCGAGATGACCAACAAGAACCAGGCACCTCAAAAACGGGTGACAACAAAATACCGACATCAAAGCCAGCGCCAGACAGCCCAGGCCTGGATGTCCAACATGATACAGGGACCTTTAAAATGGGTGCTAACAACTCGCTGCCCATCGAAAATACAAACCCTGGCTCAGGTTTCTTAATAGAGATGGCAGAGAAAGTCCTGGCAAGCACTACAGCATCTCAGTACAGTAAGTGTTTGCAAACAGTATTTAGAGCCACAGGGTTAAACCATGTCGAGTTAATAACGATTAAAGACATAGAAACATTCTTAAAAGGGGCGCATGAGCGGGGCATTAAGAGAGTCTGGGCAAAAAGACACCTAGTAGCAAACTCATATTTTTCAAAAATACGGGGTGACTCAGATCCCACTCAGAATGCCCTCATTTCCTATGCTATGAAAGGGTGGGTCAGAGTGCAAGGGCCCCAGGTAGACACCCACCGCCTTGATTTCAGCAAACTGGTAAAAATAGCAGACCAGTTAGAAGCCACAATGCTGGCACCCATATGAGATCATATTATTCAAAACAGCATTTTTTCTGCCCTACTCCGGGTGGGAGAGCTCATCGCCTCCAGCACCAAGGCCACAAACGGTTTAGGCGTTATGGAGGTCAGGGTCAAACAAGACAGCGTCAACATAGAAATCCAACAGTCAAAAAACTGGGGCCAAAAGAACCATTAACATTTGCTGTATTGATGAGGTAACAAACTGCCCAGTAGTTATTACCAACCTTTATTACGCATAAAGGCTCAAGGTAGGGGGGAGGTTTCTAATCCACAAGGACGCCTCGGCACTAAGCCGCTACCAATTCAAAGGGGTGCTGATGAAAGTAATCAGCAAAGCAGGGTGGGACCCCAAGGGCTTTGGCACCCACTCCTTTAGAATAGGTGCCGCCACCTTAGCATGGCAAGGAGGCCTAGCACCACAACAACTAAAAAACATAAGGGGATGGAAGTCTGATTGCTACAAAAGATACAACCGACCACAGCTAATATAGCCATCCTCCCCCATTTTTCTTTCTCCCCCCCTTCAGAAACAACAGGCGAAGGGAGAACCTCTCTCCAATCAGCATGGACAGTCGGCCACTCATTTATCTTCAGGATGGGCCGATGGGCATAGGAGACCAAAGAAAGGCCACCCTTCAGAAACACCATTGCTTCGGGGTGGGGATACAGAGGCCTACGATGGGCCGATATCCACGAAAAACTAGCTGAGCTGGTCGCATACAGAGACACGCCAGAATTTCTGGTCATACACCTAGGTGGCAATGATCTGGTTTCTATTGGAAGGAGAAATGTATTCGAAGACACTTGCTCCTCCCTAGCAGTCATTTCACACAATTGGAGGGAAACGGAAATGTACTTCTCGGCCATCCTAGCCAGAAGGAAATGGCAAGGGTACAACTGCTACAAATCTACAGACATTTCCAGAAGAAAACTCAACAGGGGGCTAGAGAAATTCTGTACAGCAAGAGGACTGGTCTTCAAAAGCACCCGGCCATTACACTGGGTGACCTGGACCTTTTTCTCAAAGACGGCACCCATTTATCTAACCAGGGCAAGGAACATTTCTTTCGAGAAATTACAGCAACTCTAGCCTCCAGGGGGGGGTCACTAGGAGATACTTTCGGGGGAACGCAGTCAGCTGCCAACCTGCCCACGGCCTTTTATTGCAAACACTTGACAAACACTGTGTGAGCCAAATTATTCTGGGTGAGGGTATGGGGTCTGCCAATAATTATGCATGCATATGGGTTTAGCAGTTATGGGCAATGCTGCAGGGCCGCCCAAAGCGAGGCAGAGTAACTGCTGTTACCATCAGCAGGCCAGGAGAGGGGCAGCCCAGCTTCACCCCCGTCTGCTCCTCTCCTCCCCCCAGCTAGAGAGGCACGCATTCTATGCAACACAAAGCTGAGGAAGGACGAGGTGTGAACAATCACCTCACCCTTTCCTCCAGGCACCAAGGTGCTAGGCACCTAAGGAAACCAACAGTCAGGCAGGGCTCAGTTTCAAAGACCTGCCCCCCCCTAGGGGGTCAGACAGTCAGCTATCCGGCCGGGGGCTGGAACACAGCAGCCCCCACTACTATACATATTAAAGACACAGTGCTTCCCTGGGTCTTATAAATGAGAGCAGCATGCTCTGAGAAAACACAATTAGTTTGTGGCCCTGAATGGGGACCCAAACAAACAGGAGGTGCACTGTTTACTCAGTGCCTTCCAACCTTTGCTTCTTTACCACAGAACCCTCCCACCCTACAAACAAGGGAGAAGAACAAAGGAAAAGAGGTACAAGGCACTGTATGGTGCCCACAACAAGTTGTGGGATATGAGAAGGCAGGCACGGTCCAGAGGGGGTAACCCCAGGACCTGGTGCCCAAAAGTATGTCACTATTATGATATATGATTATTGTTATCTCCATAACCATATCTGTACAATAAAAACCTACAGAATTGTATTGCCAACACTTGACAAACACTGTGTGAGCCAAATTATTCTGGGTGAGGGTATGGGGTCAGCCAATAATTATGCATGCATATGGGTTCAGCTTTCCTTTCACATTTCATTTGTGTACGCATTGGGGCTCCAAAGTGTGAGCACAAAGTACTGGAAATTGGCTGTGCTCAAACAGGCTCTCACAGCAGTAGCAGGCATTCCCAGAGCAGCAGCCTGTGCACTCACGAATTTCTGGCGGCCATTTCAAAACTAACACGCTCTTAAACCCCAAGTAACGGCAATAGATGGGGTTGCAATGTGCTCGTCTGCTCGCCTTTCCAAGGGCAGATGCTCCGCACACATGTGCATGAAACCGAACTGCTTCTGAGTGGCCAAGATCAATGGAGTCAGCTCCTCTGAGAATAAAACACAAACAGAAAGAGCGTGTTCGCATTAATTAAGGGTATTTCCAAAACACAAGTTAACTGGATTGGCCAATCCACTGAGATCAATCAGATCAAATGCCCACTCAAGTAATGATTACATCCTGGGCACGCAGCCCACAAACCCTACCTGTTACCACAACCACACTAGGAATTCATTACACGTCACAATCGTTTCTTACCTATAACATCTTTAAAGAGAACAAAAACGTAAAACTCTGGTGGGCGTTCGCCATGTGCTTCAGAAATGTGGCATTGAGTGAGAGAGTGTGTATGAAATCAAAGCACAGCCGGTGCTTTGGCTATTTCATCCCATGAGCTTGACCAGTTGCCATGCCAATGAGCGACTGTTCTCAGACTCCCCTTTCTCGCTTTCTCTATTAACCAATGTTTTGACATTAGCTGGCGCTAGTGCGCCACCAAATACACGAAAACCAAAAAGACCCAATGAGTTAATCTTTTGGACATTGGTCTCCATAGGGTATGTGCGCAGATTTCCAGTAACATCACATCTTTGAGCACTGCCATTGAGTTGCATAGATTCAATAATAGTGGTCATGCGGTAGGTGCATTACAGTACCTTTTGAAAGTCAGCTGTTTCAAACTTGGTAACAGTACATCATGAAACTGTAATGCCATCGAACAACATTGAGCCCCACTGATCCTCCCACACATTGTACAGGAACTAATTGATTGTGTTTATTTGGATAAGTCCTTCCTAAAAGAAACAGCCAGTGACTGTAAAAATAATACTATACTAACACCCTTGATTATTTATTAGGGGAACTGAAAATCAGCAGGTACATGGCGTTTGCGCTTAGGCTACAAAGCAGGTCTAAAGTCTTTTATACTTCTGGGCCAATGAAGGCTCTCCTGACATATGACTGATTATAGGATCCCTGGTTGCCGAGGACTCAGGACAAGAATACATGAATATGTGATGATTCGGAAAGAGAAATTAAAATTCTAGTGACATATTAATACACGCTAGAAATGTGGCAGGCTTCTTCACTGCCTTGTTATAGTTTTATTTTGAATTCATAAAAAGGCATGGGAGAAGCCATAAGAGCTAGGCTTGATACTCTCCACCAAGGCTCCCTTATTATTATACTGAAATATGAGCCTTCGCTGAATAAAAGTGGGTCTTCTGCCTGTGCCACAGCACTTTCAAATGGCGCAGTTTCAAACTACTGTATACACTTGATTTAATGTGATATACAGTGCACATCTTCATCACAGGGGAGTGTGGTGCAGCCTAAAAATGACACGTGATACTTTGATTAAGCAGTTTAAACACAGACTTTATTAAGGAGAATGAAGCGACAATTGAAAAGTGATGCGTGCCAAAGTGGTCAGTGATGCAGAAAGAGTTGTGCAGAGGTTTTGTGTATTTTATAGGCCAAATGAAAACATGATGGGAGGTGTGGGAGAGCTGCAAGTGTTGTGCGGTTGGCAAGGGGGGTAGATGAAGGTGGAGTTTGGGCAGTATGGGAGTGTCAGGTCTGAGGGGTGCGGGTCCAGAGGGAGACCAGGGAGATATGGAAGCAGAAAGTGCAGTAGAAGACCGATTTGTAACTGAAGGCTGTGAGGGTAGGGAGGAGAAGTGTGAGTATAAGGATGAAGGGAGCAGACTCGAGTTGCATGTGCATAATGCAGGATACAAGAAGTAGGCAAGTGAAGACAGTGGATGAAGGGAACAGCTCCAGAGGGAGAGGGTAGGTGAGCGTGCAGCAGGGGAAGGGGGCGATGACAAGACTTGCAGGGAAGGAAGTGTATTAGCTCTGAGTTGGCCCAGGTTGGGTTATATTCTACTTCATAAAGTTGCAGGCCTAAAACAGGGAAACCGTTAGTTCTTATTTCCTTAAGGAAATAACAGCTCAGCAGTTAATGGAGAGGCGCTGGGTTGAAGGATCCCTATGTGTAAAGGCAGGAGCCAGGTGATGTGCGAGCCCGAATATACACTTGTTGATGCCAGTGCAATCAAAACCGACATTTTGCTCCTTGGGTTTCTGAGTGTCTCACTTGCAACTCCATCTGTGCTCGTGTTGACTCTGGCATTCTGAACTCTTTGGTGAAAAATAGTCTGATTGTGAATGGAAATAATACAAAATGCTACTAGCAGTTGTACCTGTGCTTCGCACTGTAATTCCTATTAAAAATATAAATAGACAAAGGCATTTATATTTTATACCTTTCACATTGTCTACACCATGCAACCTACACACATGCCAAATTTCAGGTTTGTAGCATGTTAGGAAGTATGCTGGACATTTAGAACAGGCTCAAACACATATCCAAGCATTGCAGACCGCTTAAAGAAAACGCTTTAAAAAATAGAAAATGATATTTTATCATATTAGGCTTTGTGGCCTAAAATGATAAAACATGTATGTTATACCTTTTACATTGCATACACCATGGAACCTACCCACATTTCAAATTGAAGGTTTGTTTGTAGCATGTTGGGAAGTATACTGGAAATTTCAAACAGACACACACACACATATCCACGCATTTCCCTTTCATTCATAGATAGATAGATAGAGAGAGAGAGAGAGAGATAGATAGATAGATAGATACACTGGGGTGTGAGCAAGTATGGAAGAGGTTTGCAGGCAACTGAAAATTCAGGGCAGGAAGTTGCTGCGCGTCTGGGCACAGAGCTTTGAATGCATTTCATGACAAGAACTGGGACAGTTGAATAAGGAAAGGCAGAAAATAATCTTGTGAGCGGCGCATTTACAGCTCAACACCTCAGTACATTTAATTACCTTCCACTTTCTGGGTTAGTTGTCATGATCATTTATATGGCTGGATAATGAAATAAGTCAAACGGAGAAGATACTTTCAGAGAGGCCCAACAATTCCTGCTTAAGTGTGACATCTTTAATTAAGACATGCCGCTCACAAGCTCCAAGACAGCATCGTCCTAATTAGCTACATTCCCCATAATAAATACTTTCAGATTGCATCTGCCTGAATGACAATGGAATCTTTTCTAAAGCAGAATTTCATGCTGGAATCTGACAGTTCACCTCTCTGAATCCTGTCTGCACTTTACACTGCAAAGACATTTAACCTCAATGCAAATCACTTGAGAGAAGCTGTAGTAAAACATATTACATACACAATATATGCCAGCACCCTCGCATGGCACATTTGTGAAACAACTGTAGGGTTAAGGCAGTATAAAATTCACACGAGCTTAGACGTTATAATAACACAGCACATATAAATACAGATTTCATACTTGGACATCATTTCCTTTCCCAAATGCAGAATTTTAAAAGGGTGGCTATTAGACTGCCGTACAATTCCTGGGAATAGTAACTTCTCCTCAATCCATTCCGTGTTGAGGGATTTCTTTGTTCATGGAAAGAGGAAGCCAGTTGCTTGAAAGGCTGAAGAAGGGAGGGAGGTGCAACAGAAGATTACAGCAGAAAGAATGTGCCACAGTGGCTTCACTACCTGTAATAATGAAGATATGTTATATTTCCTCAGGCTTGATTAGAATGGTCCCTGGAAGGTGGGAGATGCTAGTAAGAAATGGTGCAGCCTTAAAAGTAGGCGGGCAGCTCAGGAGGTTTGATGCTGAAAGCTTGGTGGGTGCTATTCCACTGACTTTGTTCAATCCTCCTGTGAAGGGCACAACCAGCTTTAAAGTTGATGGGTGCTAGGTGCTCTGGGAGAGCTGTGTCCTTGGTTACAGCCACCCTTCAGGTGTGAGTTCTCTTTGAGGGTTATTGGGAACCTCCATTCCTCCATTCCCTCTCTTGAAGTATTCCCAAGGGGAGAGCGCCATATCTCCACCACCCCGTGAGGGTATGGTATTGAACAGGCGCAGGCTGCTTCATGATGCATGGTATAACAGTGACAAATATTTTTGGGTAGGACAACAATGATACAACTTTACCATCCCTCCATCCACAGTAGAACAGTTCCTAAATAGATGTGCAACAGAGAAGTGAAGCAGGCAGTCTCCTTTGTAACGGTTTATTGAGACGCCACCCTCAACACAGGGAGACCCTTCCCTCCCCACTCAAGTGGTTATTCAACAAACTGTTTAACAGATCCTTTTTTTAGCCCTATCTCAGACGGTATTCCCCAAATTGTTCGAACACTATTGTTCGAATGACGGAATTGACCTAATGTCAAGGGTCAGAATTGACCTTTGAACAATTGATCGTATATATATATATATATATATATATACGATCAATGAATATATATATATATATATATATATATATATATATATATATATTGGATTGGTTATATATATAATGCGTTTGGGCGGGGGGTTGTGGGGGTGTCCCCCCGCATATATGTAACAACTTCAAAATTCAGTCAATTGTTCAAAGGTGAATTGTAAATAATTCGTATAAACCATCTCAGACACATATCGTGCCCCTTGGATCCCTCTCCTCTGAGCTAACAATGAGCCAAGAACCAGGTCGCTGTATGGGAAATATATTGGTATTTATTTAAATGAAAAGTAATAGAAATTAGCACGAAAATATCAAAAACACCACGTTATCTGAGGGACAACACAATCAACTTTTCTCAGCATAAATAGGTCACAAAAGGGAGTTAAAAAGAACACAATAACAATTTTACACTTTCTGCCAATCTTTTGATTTAAAATAAACACAGGATGATGTATCACTTTGTTTTTCAGGCCCCCATCCCTTGCTTTGATCTAGGTTGGGAAGTCAGACAGAAAAATGTGAATGCTTTGGGGAATTTTAGATAGCAGTCTCCACTTACTGAAAGGCCTGTGTTGGGAAAGCTGGATAAAAAGGTTGGGCTGATTTAAGAACAAAACAACACCCCTCTTCCTTAAAGAAGTCAGGGTCAGCTGGACAAAAAAGATTATCCAATTAAATTATAGGCTATAGTTTTCAGCGCACACTGGAAAGTGTGCCTTGTTTATTTAGAATTTTAACAAAATTCACCCGTAGTGTTCTGCCCAATGGGGAATTAATTAAATTAATATTTTTGGTTACATAGGCTAAGGATCTACAAAGTTTTGCCACCCCACTCACTATAAAGGTAAAGGATTCCAGGTAAGAAGACTCCACCAGCTTATGGATTTCCAGGGCTTAGTCGTAGTTACATAGCAAGCCTATGTTTAAGATTCAGGAAAGCCAGCTGCATCTCAGAACACTCTGGAAAGATAGGGTCGGGTCTGGTCACTCCACTCTCAAAGATGGCCTCCCCCTCTCCACCACAGGACCCAGTCAGCTTTGAGGCCTTTCTAGAAAAAGACAGTCTCCTATGGCGTCTCTTTACAGGTGTCAGATGGTAAGTTTCAGCAGCCTTCCTGATGGTTTGTCTCTTCTTTCTGTCCTCCTGTCTTTCACCTGTTTCTGTCTCCCCGGTTTTTGTGTGTCCCCTGTCCTAGTGCAGTCCCCCTTACATAGCAGTAATGACATCACAAATTTTGCAATCTTGGGGAAGTACGCTGCAATAATCCCTGCCACTATGATTGGGCAGTTAGCCCTCTCTCCTCTCAAGCCCGCCTCAAGTCAGGGTTGGTTTAGGGGTCTGGAGCCTCATGGCAATTCCCATTTGTAATTGCCACTTTGTTCTCCTTTCAACTTTTTGGCAAAATCTAGTTATGTATCACAACTTCATAATTGTACTAGCAACTGCCATACTAAACATATTTCCTGATTTAGCTAATCATGGAGAATTAGATAAGCTGACCACCAAATTCGTATAATGTAGCATGGCAATGTGGCAAATTTTGACTGTTTCCATAAAAAGCACAACAGTTATGAAGATGCAAGTTATTAAGCATAACCCGAATTTCATTTTCCACCTACTCACTAACTCTCACATTCGGAACATGTTCAGATCAGCCAGAAACCTAGTCTAACTGGCCATTACAGTTCAGATGCCTTTCATATCCCCAAAGTCACCTGGAAATTATATAAAAATGGTACAAAATGAAATCAATCCACATTATGGTTGCTGAGAAAAAGGCCTAAATGATATTAGTCCTTTTAAATTAATTGGGAATGTTCATGTGGAACAAATGGCAGTTTCTGCCTTCCGGCCATTTGTTTTCACTGGGTCAGCCTGTGACCAGAGGTTTTTTTATGAGTCTCTCTGAAGTTGCTAGTTTGCTTTTTGAAGTTGCAGCACCCAGTCTTCACACCTTTTAGTCATGCTCCAGCCAAGGATTACTTCCCTTGAAGTCCCTGCTTTTCAGAGCCAGCAGGTTTGGAGAACACTGGGCTTTCGACACCCTCAGCAGGAAATTCCATTGCGGGTGGTCATTAAATGGGAGGTGTGACATCCAGGCTGGAAGTGGGAGATTTACTTTGTGAAGTTTTGACCGCAGCCAGAAACAGGGCCTGCTTTGGGCTTACTTTTTGCATGAAGACAAAGTAGCTCTTCAAATGTCAATGTAGTATTGTAAGTGAAACATAATATATATTGCTTTTGTCAACCCAAACATCATGTTTTGTTTTCCATACATCTGCAGGCCATTTTTGTTTTCATTGTTTAAAAATCCTGTTTTCCATGTCACAGGGATCTTTGATTCCTCCTTCTTTTGTACATTAAAATGCTGCTTGTCTAGTGGTAATGACAGGTAGGCCCATTCCTACATGGCTCTTTAACTTTACTTTAAAAACAAAAACGAATGCCAGGCCAGGTCGTTTTTGTTTCAGTGTTTAACATCTTACCCACTCGAGATGCTCAATTTATTGACCCCATGTGAAGGAAGTGCTCAGTCAGCCATTTCCGAGTTGTCACATGGCAAAGCCTTGTTCCAAAAGTGTGAATTGTGCACTTCAGCTATAAAGATGTTGTTAGCCCTCTTTGAGGCATTTGAAGTTGTGGACTCACTCTTTTGTTGTTCAAGGCAGTGAAGTGGGCAAGGAAGTCATTTCACCAAGACAGCAGGGGTAGCGGAAGTGGCATCACAGAATCCTTGACCTCTGATGACATCACAGGAAGTGATATCATTTGGCCCCGTGCCGACGTGATGTCATGGGAACCGATGGAATACAACCTTTCACCCCATGACAAAACAGGAAGTGGCATCACAGTGTTCCTAAGTACAGTACATAAATGGTTACAATATCACTATAATGTGATATACTTGATACAAGAATGTATCACCATATGTATCTTTAATATCATTGTCAATAGGGCCGTATTACCAAATTACTGTGAATTCAAGCAGACGTCCAAAGCCAAATGATAATGATGTATTATATAGCACTTACGCTTAAGCGTTTTATACAGAATAAATATACCTAAAATATCACCCAACCTGTGTTGGCACTCATTTATCAACCTCAGAAGGATGAAAGGCTGAGCTGAGGTGTTTTAAGAACAGACTAAATCAGTGACTCACCCCTTAAAGTGTGCCTGAAACAATCCTTTAATGAGTCTAGCAATTATTGTATAGAATTCCATAAAGACAAATTATTTGTTAATCCTATTCTTTCTTATTTAGGGTCACTGCTGAAAGTGTTACATTTGTGGATCCCCCCAGGTTTTTTTTAAGGGGCCACAGCAAGAAAGCCAGCCACTCCAGAAACAAAGTGCCATATGACACTGTCCGCAGCCTAGGAGTTTACATATTAAAAAAAAGAAAACACAACAAAAATAAATGTGTCATTTGTTTGAAGGGGTAGCAAGGGAGACCTCAGAGGTCTCAAATGTGACCCCCGGTGACCCCCAAATGACGGCGCTGGAAGTGGGTCTGGGTCTAATCTAGGATGGCGTCTTTACACAGGTGGCGGGCAGGGTGACGAGGAGGTGTGAGAGGCAGTAGAAGTTGGGACGGAGAGTTTAGTAGAAGTAGGGAAATCAGAATGAGGGTACCTATCACTCTTTTCGGTGTGACAGGAAGGAGCTGTATCAAAATTATCCCTTTCTTCTGAAGATGTTGAATCACAATGAAGCCACTCTTCAAATGTGAAACATCCCATGACAGAGGTAGTTTCTGTGACCACCCTGCAAACCACGGAGAGCCGGAGGTAGGAAGAAACAGTACTGTGACTGACGGATGATCCTGGCCCGTTTGCAGAACTCTGAGGCTGAGAACCAGCTGAATCTACCAAACCTGGTGATTACCTTTCTTTTTTACCCGTATATAGCATAGCAGAGTGCTTAGGCCAGCATTTACATTCTCCTGCATCACCCAAGGCACCTGTTGGAACCCGAAACGCTCGGCTATATGGCTGCTTTTTACATGTCATGCATCCTGTCTGAAATGACGATGTGCTTCTGTCAGCTTAGAGTTCAGAATAAAGGACACTGCCAAACTTTCTGTGCAACATTAGAAATCAACCACGAGTTAAGAGCATTCCCGAGCACCTGCAAATCCTTCCACTTGGGAGCTAGATTATGAAGACACAAATGGCGAAGACTCCGGGCAAATTGAAAGGTGGGTTCACATCTAACATCAAAGCTAGGTTCTTGTCTCAAGCGAAGAAATCAAGCGTGCAGACAATAGCTTAGGTTTATGTGCTACCACAAAAAGAGGAAATGATGCACACTCCAGCCAACAAAAGTGACCTGCATAACCTCCTACTTGAATTGATCGGAGAAATAAAAGGGAGTGATGCTGAGCTCTGTAAAACCTTTTCCGAAAAGGACAAACATGTACTGGCGATTGAAAACACTTGGGTAAGCGATTGCTTTATGCAATCAAGCACATGCACCAGATGGAATCTCACACTGATTGGAAGCACTCTGGTCCCGGGTTGATACAATCACCTTGAAGCCGGAGGTCTTGGAAACCAGATCCCGCTCTACCAACATATGACTCACCTGGGCAGGGAGAAGGTCTGGAGGGGTGTGTTTACCACTGGGGGTCTAAAAGGCTTGGGGTTGTTTCCCTCCCTCCTTACACCCGTCAAAGATGCCTGTTCATATGTAGTGCTTTGAGATAGGTTGGGCAAACAAACACTGATGATATGTAGCACGGCGGTCCAGTCCCAAGCGTGGACGGAGGCTGGAAGAAGGGGCCCATGCTGCAGCCTGCAAAAGAGGGAGAGAGGGAGGAGGTCAATGGCACATGCCCAGCGCCGGCCCTGATCGTGATGTCATTGCTGTGACTCAAGGTCAGTTTGCAGGCCCCAGAGCCCTGCACGATCTGCAAACCAGGATTCAGTGAATCAAAATGGATGCCATGTGGAAAAAGCACATTCTCAGGAGCCAATCACATAAGAGTGACATCACTAATAAACTGGACAGCCAATCAGCTACTGCTTGAATTTCAAAGCACTAGACCAACCCCCACAAATCATTAAATGGGCATTTTCAGTACCATTTTCAACTAAAACTTAATTAGTGCAGTACAGGCCGAGTCCTCTCCTGCTTCCCCTTGTGCCCGCCCTCGCTCCCTCCCACCGGCCCTGATAGGCTGCCTGATCTCTGTGTGTTCATCAACCTCAACCTGCACGCCACTTCGATCCGGGCCGTGCAGGTGAGTGGGTGAACCCCCTGAGCCTGTTTGGGCTGTGAATTTGGTATCCTTTACTCACTTAGAGCCCCAGCCCCTGCTTGCCCCCAGCGGAGGCCGCATCCTCTCCTGCTTCCCCCTGTGCCCGCCCTCACTCCCTCCCACTGGCCCTGATAGGCTGCCTGATCTCCGTGTGTTCATCCACCTCGACCTTCACGCCACTTCCATCCGGGCCGTGCAGGTGAGTGGGTGAGCCCCCTGAGCCTCTTTAGGCCGTGAATTTGGTATCCTTTACTCACTTAGAGCCCCTGCCCCCGCTTGCCCCCAGCGCAGGCCGCATCCTCTCCTGCTTCCCCTTGTGACCGCCCTCGCTCCCTCCCACCGGCCCTGATAGGCTGCCTGATCTCTGTGTGTTCATCCACCTCGACCTGCACGCCACTTCCATCCGGGCCGTGCAGGTGAGTGGGTGAGCCCCCTGAGCCTCTTTAGGCCGTGAATGTGTTATTCTTCACTCTTGATGTACTCCGCTCCCCTTCGCCTCGCCAACTTCCTTATTCACGGCTCCCTAGCCATCCCCTCCGGTGACTGGCTCCTGCTTCACTGAGCCTCGTAGGCCTACGGTTGTGTCTCTCTCCCTGCCCGCACTTTAGATCGTGCAAGGCAGGTATGAACAGGCCCCTGGGAGATCCTCTGGGCCTTTCACTTTAATTTCTGCCTCTGTGTGCCCCCCGCCCTGTGTACTCTGCGCCCCTTCCCCTCGCCATCTTCCTTATTCCCGCCTCCCTAACCCTCCCCCTCCAGTGAGTGCCTCCTCCCTTGTCCAAACTCCCCAGGGCAGCCCTCTGCCCATGCAGCCCAAGGACAAGGGCTGCTCCACCAGAGGCGGCCCCGGGAAGTGTCAGCCGGCGCCCCCCAGTGCCCAGCCGTCAACCATCAACTACAATGACCAGTAAGGTAGGAGTGGCCTGGTTTAGAGGAGAGCTACAACTCTACCCAGAATCCTAGCCACTTAGCAACCCAACATTACACAGGGTGACCAGGCCTTTCTCCTTCTATACAGGTCTCTTGAGTTTAGCATGGGTTCAGTGTCCTAATTGCATTGTGTGATATTTGGATTGCATTGATAGGCCTCTGTCCCACTATACATGTCTCTCAAATTTTTATAGGGGTTCTGGGTCCGTATTGCATGGTGATATACAGATTGCATTGATAGGCCTCTCTCCCACTATAGAGGTCTCTCAAAATGTATAAGGGTTTTGTCCCCATATTACTTTGTGACATACAGATTGCATTGATAGGCCTCTCTCCCTCTGTGCAGGTCTCTATACATGTGTATAGGAGTTCTGGGTCCATATTGCATTCTGTAATATTTGGATTGCATTGGGGGGCCTTTCTCCCAACATACAGGTCTCTCTAATTTTTATAGGGGTTCTGGGTCCATACTACATTGTGATATTTAGATTACATTGATAGAACTCTCTCCCACTATACAAGTCTCTCTAATTTTGTATAGGGGTTTAGGGTCCATATTGCAATGTGTGATGTTTAGATAGCATTGATGGGCCTCTCCCACTATACAGGTCTCACTAATCTATAGGGGTTCTGGGTCCATATTGCATTGCGTGATATTTAGATGGCATTGATAGACCTCTCTCCCACTTTATAGGTCTCTAATTTTATAGGGGTTGTGGGTCAATATTGCATTGTGATATTTAGATTGCATTGACAGGCCTCTCTCCCTCTATCCAGGTCTCTTTAATTTTATAGGGGTTCTGGGTCCATATGGCATTGTGTGATATTCAGATTACATTGATAGGCCTCTCTCCCACTATACAGGTCTCTCTAATTTTTATAGGAGCTATAGGTTCATATTGCATTGTGTGATGCTATGATTGTATTCATAGGCCTCTCTCCCACTATACAGGTCTCTGCACTTGTATAGGGGTTCCCGGTCCACATCGCATTGTGTGATGCTGTGATTGTATTGATAGGTCTCTCTCCCACTATACAGGTCCCTCGAATTCTATAGGGGTTCTGGGTCCATATTGCAGTGTGATATATAGGTTGCATTAAGGGGCCTCTCTCCCACTGTGCAAGTCTCTCAAGTTTAGTAAGGGTTCTGGTTTCGTATTGCATTGTATGATATTTAGATTGCTCTGATAGGCCTCTCTCCCACTATACAGTTCTCTCTAATTCTATAAGGGTCTGGGTTCATATTGCATTGTGTGATATTTAGATTGCTCTGATAGGTTTCTCTCCCACTATACAGGTCTGTCTAATTCTATAGGGTTTCTGGGTCCACACTGCCTTTTGTGATACTTAGATTGCATTGATAGGCCTCTCTCCCACTATACAAGTCTATCTAATTTCTTTATAGGGGTTCTGGGTCCATATTACATTGTGTGATGTTTGGATTGCATTGATAGACCTCTCTCCCACTATACAGGTCTCTCCAAGTTTATAGAGGTTCGGGGTCCACATTGCATTGTGTGATGTTGTGATTGCATTGACAGGCCTCTCTCCCACTATACAGGTCTCTCAAATTTGGTAGGGGTTCTGTTTCCGGGCTGCAGTGTGTAATATTTAATTTGCATTGATAGGCCTCTCTCCCACTACACAGGTCTTTCTAATATTTATAGGGGTGTTAGGTTTGTGTTGCATTGCATGATGTTTAGATTGCATTGATAGGCCTCTCTCCCACTATACAGGTCTCTCAAATTAGGTAGGGGTTCTATTTCCAGGCTGCATTGTGAGATATTCAGATTGCATTGATAGGCTCCTCTCCCACTGTGATGGTGTCTTAAATTAATAGGGGTTCTGTCCCCATATTGCATTTTGTGATATTTAGATCGCATTGATAGGCCCCTCTCACACTATACAGGTCTCTCAAGTTTAGTAGGGGTTCTATTTCCGGGCTGCATAGTACGATATTCAGATCTCATAAATAGACCTCTAGACAGGTCTCCCAAACCCTGCTAACCAACTCACTCCTGAAGTTAGACAGAACCCACCAGTGAATTACTGTGGAGCGACACCCTGATTAGGGACTCATGCCTCTTTAGGCTTAAGTTCTAGCTGCTCCCTCAAAATCACTCTCAACTAGTAGATACCCTTCTTAAATCCACACTGCCTGTCTACTGCAGTGAATCACGTATAGAGTGACTGACACCATATACAGCCACCGATAAAACCCAACTATATAACGCCCAACCACCTCCTCTACCCTCTCAAGATAGCGACTGAACGAGTCGGCTACATCAGCCAGAAAGACCACCCACAGACAGGACCCAACTGTTAGCGGACAGCCCTCCATTCCCTTATTACACCACAAGACAACCAGACCAAATCAGAACCAACCGGACATCAGCAAACAAATAAAGTCTAAACAACTGTCTATTTTATAATGACGTGCAAACGACCCATTCCAAGGGAAAGAAAAAGAGAGGAAAGAACAAACACACCTGAACAGCAACAAAGAACCACAACTACAGAACGCAACCCTGCAGTCAAGAACAAGATTCAAACCAACACTGAGAGAAGAGACAAATCCCACTACTTAACTCCTTACCTCGCTGACAAATGGTCACCAGAACAAACCAACCCAACACTAGAAGCAGCAACATCAAACTACCCAACACAAATGCGCAGAAGAAGGATGAACAACACAAGAAACAACAAACACACGACCGATGCAATAACATTACATCACCAAAGCAAGAAGAACTTCCAATCCACAACCACAACTCATGAAAGACGAAACCGATGAAAAAAAAACCCAAGACAGAACCTAGAAGAACGCTTTGGAGACAGTGACACCCCAAAACCTACACCTCAACAAGAGATCGACCAGGATGGAAACCCCAACACCGATCAAAAGACAACCTCAAAAAGAAAGTCCAAACCAAACAACACACCCAAACTCCACTGCAATCTTATAAACGTTAGATCCATGTCAAAACACTCAACAGAGATCTTCGACCTACTCGATGACAGCGCCATTGACATCCTGTTCATCACAGAAACATGGCTGGATGACAACTACAAAATCACACTCCAGGGCTGCCTTCCAAATGACTTCAAATGCCTTAAAATACACAGGAAAAACAAAAAAGTAGGAGGAATCGCAATAGCATTCAAAGGACACCTGAAAATAAAAAACTGACAAACCGCTCAACTTCCTCATAGAGGGCGCTAGAGGGCCAACCAAGATGGCGGCTCCTCTGTGAGCTCCCTACGAGCTCCTGAGTAAAACCTAATAAAATCGCGGCATCCTTGCTGGAATCCATTCCTGACCTGCAGGCATATCACTTACGCAGCAGTACATCAATTTCCCTGGCCAAAGGTTGGGAGGAAAAGCATTGCGGCAAATCGTCCAACCGGGCCAGGCTTCTGTATTCCATCCTGACCGAGTCCCGAGGCAGTGCACACCCGCTGGCCGCAAGACTAGAAGACACAGCATCCATAACAGCCGGCACAGGCGAACGAGTGCAAGCGAAGGAGGGAGGCGTAGGAGGGGTGGCAGCCACCGCGGCCCACGCAGTCATTTGTGGAGGCCAGGTGCTACAGCGAGAGGCTGCTCGCACACGGGCTCCCCGACAGCAATAGAGGTCCCGGGCAGGCGGCGAGTGAATCACCGCTGCCCAGAGGGGAGAGCAACAGCCCCCACGGCCTCACCGTGATTGGGGGAGAGAAGGCCATCCCTGCCCGAAAGTTGGGAGGGAAAGCCTCGCGGTACAACAAGCAGCCAGGCCACCGAAAACGAATGCGAAGCGGGCCTGGCCTCCAGACTCTATCCTGGCCGAGTCCCGCAGCACCGCACACCCGCTGGCCACGAAGCGAGATGGGCAGACCCAGCATACATACAACAGCCGGCACTGGTGATCGAGTGGAAGCGGAGGAAGGAGGCGGAGGTGCGGGGGCAGCTATCGTGGCCCATGCGGTCATTCGTGGGGGTCAGGTGCTGCAGCAAGAGGCTGCTCGCAGACGGGCTCCCCGACAGTAGCTGAGAGGCCGGGCAGCTGACGAGCGAATCACAGCGGCTCCGCGGGCAGAGCATCAGCTGCTGCGGCATCATCGTGACGGAGGGAGAGAGGGCACAAGAGCAGTCCAGACTACTGGGCGGAAGACGGCTTGGAGGAAGGTGAGCAATGCAGCGGGGGCAACCAGGGGAAGCGCATCTCAAGTAAAGACAGACCTGTAAAATAAAAGCAGCAGCCCCCCCGCACGAACAATCAGTATTTATAGGGGAGAGACACATCCGCTAATATAAGGAATGCGTACTATAGGTGCTATAGGTGTTGGGGACCGAGAGGACGGCTCCACCGGCCCGTTTCACGGTGGGCCCCTCACGAGGAATCGCAGTGGCACCAAACAAAGCCCCCTCATTGCCGGCGACAGCGGCCCAAGGCACCATAATCCCGTCTGAATCCAGCCAACACAACAGACCCCAAGCGTTACATACGCAGAGGGACAATTGTAAACACCAGAAGCAAAAAGGAAACCAATAGAGCAGAATAAACCATGCAAAGTCCCACAGGGGAATGTGGCACGCCCCGTCCGGGATCTCCAGGCCTTGACTCGTCCCTCTTCCCCCGGCCCGCTGAATGGGACATGGACAGTGAAAGATAAGAAAGGTGATATCGTGCTACACACACAAGGGGGCAAATTTAGAAACCACTGTTACAGGCATCACCAGGAGATTTCTACGCATCCCGTAGATTTGGGTAACTCACCTCATACGGAAGCCTCCTTGTGATCCACAAATGAAGTGAACCTCATAATAAGACGAGTGGAGCAGCCACAGCAGGTTCGCAATGGGTAAAACCGATACATCACAAAGAAAGCTCAATTTCGACACAGGCCCAGCGCCTAAGGTGCCTAGATCATAAAGTCGCCCAGAATCCCCATTTAATCAGGCAGGCACAGAGAAGGACCGGCTGCAACCAATAGACATCAGTGAGATATTAATGGACTTGAAGGTAGGAATAGGCAATTTGTTCCGTAAGATAGACACGTTGTCATCCAAGGTGGACCTTCTCCAACATTGTCTCGACAAACACAGTGACAGGCTTGACAACGTCGAACAAAGTGTTTCAGATCTCGAGGATGGTGTGACGGCACTGACCTCAAGAGTCGCTCTGCTAGAAGGGCAAATGAAAACAGTCTTAGCTAAAAATGAGGATCTGGAAGGACGCTCTAGGTGTAACAATATAAGAGTGGTCGGCATTAGGGAGCAACAACTGCAAACGAAAATGGAGGAACATATCAAGAAAATCAGCAAAGACCTCTTTGGAGCCACCGAACTCTCACAGCTATTTGTGGTGGAGAGAGCCCACAGGATTCCGGCTATTAGAGCAATTCCTGGGAGACCACCATGTCCAATCACAGCTAAGTTACTAAACTATAAAGACATGGACACAATCTTGAGAATCGCAAGAGAGAAAGGCAAGCTTCAATATGATGTAGATGAGATACAATTCTACCCAGACTTTTCGCCAACAGTACAAGCACAAAGAAGATCCTTCGCCCTAGTCAAGTGTAGATTAAGAAATAACCAGATTATTTACTCTATGCTCTTCCCTGCGAAACTGCGTATTCAATATGAAGGAAAGACAAAGTTCATCAGCTCTAAAGAAGAAGCCACCCGGTTCTTGGACAGAAAAGGTTGCAAAAAAGCAAGTAACGCTCCAGGGCCACCAAGAAGAGAACGAGCAGGGAGAATGCCACCATGAAGAAAGACCGCTTAGCCTGCCTGACACTTGGTCAAACTCAACCGCAGGGCAATATAAGTAAACCAGGAGTAGGGGCCATCTTTTGGGAGGACACCAGCGCCCCACGCGTAGCATGTTATTTACTTCCAAGTTGGGGGGGTTCCAAACGGAGGTTGTCCGTGAAAAGGAAAGTTTGTGTATTATTGTTGAATGGATGCGCCACTCGTCCCTCTCCCACAACTGCCTGGCCCCCATGATCCCGAAATTCACACCGAATCCCACCAGAACTGAACAAACCTCAAGTGCACATCCATCGTATTCCTCCCCGGGGTACCGACCACAAGAACTCACCCCGTCAGGGCCATAGTAGACCTCAAACGAATGAATCACCAGCCTGTTCAAGGTAGCATCATGGAATATTAGAGGTGGCAATCATACAAGTCAAACGAGGAAGATCCTTCAACTCCTCAGACACCACAGAGTGGAGGTGGTAATGATTCAGGAGACCCACCTCCTCCCTCACAACGAAAATCTCTGGGCGCAAAACTGGGGCGGCCATTGGTATTTCTCCTCCTATTCGTCATATGCAAGAGGAGTGGCGATCCTAATCCTCCCGTCGCTATGTTTCCGCCTGATAAAGACAGAAAAAGACACAGAAGGGAGAGTGCTCTCGGTGCACATTGTCATAGCGGACGAGGAGGTGGTGTTTGTGAACTCATACGCACCTAACACAGACAGTGCAAACAATTTTGATTGGGTGCTTTCCCAACCAGCAGTCTTGGATAACCCAACTACAATCTGGGGAGGAGATCTGAACACTCAACTAGACCCACAGAAGGATAAATCGCAGTCAGCAATGCTACATCCAGCCAAAGCCAGTTTACAAGTACTAGAGATCTGCAAAACATATGATCTAATAGATATATGGAGACATCAGAACTGGGAGAATCGTGACTACACCTTACACTCAAGTGTCCACAACACAAGCTCCTGCATAGACTATCTCCTCGTCTCCTCACAAAGCAGGTGGCAGTGGGGCCTCTGCCAAATTCTCCCGAAAACCATCTCAGACCACGCCACGGTGACCCTCGAATGCAACCCCCCAGATACCAGGCCAAGACCACCACAGTGGCGGCTCAAACCCAGAGCACTAGCGGACCAGGTATTTGCTATGGAGCTGCAAGAGGAAATCACCAGTTTCCTCGAAATCAATCAGGGTACAGTAGACTCAGCAGACACAATCTGGGAATCATTAAAATGTTTCATAAGAGGAGTATGTATGGCAAAAGAAAAGGGTATACTAAAACTGCTGCCCCGCAAGCTGGCCACCAGCGAGAACCGGCTGAAGTCCCTGGAAGGCCGACAACGCATTTCAGCTGGAAACAGTACCCAAGCAGAACTCAAGAAGGAACTCCTACACTTCAGATCACTAGCAGAATGTGAACTAAAGTTCCTAGGTCATCGACATAAGATCCGTCAATATGGCGAGGGTCAAAAACCCAGTGCCCTCCTGGCGCATCTGATCGCAGCAGACAGGAAACCTACAAGGGTCCAGAACATCAGATCACCACAAGGGAAAATAATGCATAGGGAGGAGCACGTAGCTGAGGTGTTCTGAGCTTTCTTCCAGGAGCTCTACAGCACCAGAACTCCCACTGACACTGAAATTATACACGATTATCTCAAAGACACCGAGCTGTACTGGGTGGAGAGGGACCTACGGGAACCCCTAAATGATCCCATCATGCTCGAGGAAATTCTGCAAGCAATAAAAAGTCTTCCCACCTCCCAAGCTCCTGGGCCTGATGGGCTAATAAGAGAATTTTATAAAAACCTATGCGGATATTGTAGCTCCCCTTCTATTAAAAGTTTATGAAGAAGCATCCGAGTCCTGCATCCTCCCTCAAACACTAAGAAAAGCCAATGTAATCCTGCTACACAAGAAAGACAAGCCTCCGAAGAATGTACGTCCTATAGACCAATTTCATTAATAAACCTCGATAATTAAATCTTATCGAAGATTCTGGCAAACAGGCTACTCCTGCTGATGCCCGCACTAGTACTCGCTGACCAGGTGGGCTTCGTACCAGGGCGCAATACAACATTTGGCATAAAGAGAATGGTTGGGATAATGGCTGCGCTTGACCCCGACCACCAGGCGATAGCAGTGCTATTGGACGCGGAGAAAGCCTTCGACTCCGTCGAATGGCCCTTTCTGTTTGCAGTATTAGGGCAACTCGGACTTGGGAACCAATTTATCAAGTTGGTCTCCCTTCTATACAACCAACCGCAATCGTCCATTGTCCTGGGAACAACAAAGTCAGCAAATATTGCACTGCAGCGTGGGACCAGGCAGGGATGTCCGCTGTCTGCCCTGATCTTTGCACTGATAATGGCGCCTCTGGCATCTGGCCTACGAGTGCGGCAAATTCGAAGAGGTCTCAATATAGGACCAAACAAACTAATAATATCCCTCTACGCTGATGACGTAGTGCTCTTCGTCAAAAACCCCAGAGAAAACCTAAATCCTATCATGCACGAAACAGTAAAATGTGGATTGGTTTCAGTACTAAATATCAACCATTCCAAGTCGATTATTTTCCCCCTCACTATCAACACTACACAGTTTGCAGACTACTACAACTTTAAATGGGAGCATGCCTCTGTTCATTACCTGGGGATTCTTATGTCACTGAATTACAACGATATCTTCAGAGACAACTACGAAAGTGCCCTGAGAGTGCTACAAGAAAGGGTGCATAGATGGAACTTGCTCCCTCTGACCCTATGGCGAAGGGTATCACTAGTGAAAATGGTAGTCCTCCCCAAGTTATTATACTTGCTCTCCAACATTCCAATCCTTCTGCCTCGTCGCTTCCTGGGGTCCATGAAGAGGCTGGTACTTGATTTGGTCTGGGCAGGTAAACCTGCAAGGGTGTCATACTCTTCCCTCACGCTACCAGTGGCTAAAGGGGGTCTTGCACTGCCTGACTTAGAGAGGTATTACTGGGCGGCTCAGGTGCAGTTCCTGAGCCACTGCTATTCGACCCAGTTCATTCGGTCATATGTCCAGGTCGAACGAGCCCTTGCCTTGCCGAACCTACTAAGAGCAGTGGTCATCAGTCAGCAAGCAGTGCCACACATAACTCTGAACATGGTACAGTTCACATATATAATTTGGAAGAAAATAGCCCAAAAATACAATGTACAGGTCAGATACTGCCCCTCCTGCCCATAAAATTCATACCTGGAATACCCCCCACTACAGAAAAAGTGTTCCTCCAATGGTCCGACAAAATTAAAATAAGCACAATGGGCGACCTATTCGTTCAAGAAATCTTCATGACCCCTCAACAGGCAAAAGAAAGAGGCAGCATCACTTCCCTCGACATATTTTTACATTTTAGATTATGCTACGCCATGCAAAACCTCATGCCCTCATTCCCACAACAGCCAGCTACGTGGCAATTGCTTCACGGGGTCATACAAGCGCAGGGGGAAGGAAAGCTGGTCTCAACCATATATAAATCCCTTCTAACTGATACATCGCCAACAAACCCAAGAACAAAGGAAAGATGAGACAAGGCCCTGCAGTCGCATATCCCAGAGGACGAATTGAACTTTAGATTACAGCAGACACAGAAGATGGCATTAAACTCACGCTTTAAACAAATACACTACTTTGTACATCAAACATACTACACACCAGTTAAGAAAAAGAGTACCGTCCAGAATCTAACTCGGCATGTTACCAATGTGGCACACTGAAAGCTGACTTCCTACACCTTGCCTGGAGCTGCCCAGTGGTGGCTCGGTTCTGGACAGAAGCAATCAACGAGATCGAAGCAATTATCGGCGAAGAACTGAGACCAGTTCCCACGGTGGCACTACTGGGAATGACGAAAAACATCTCACCATCAACAAGGAAACTGGCCAGCCTTTTACTGGTATTGTCATGCAGAAGAATAGCTATGTCCTGGGGATGGGGATCACCCCCACACTAGCGAACTGGCAGAAAGACATCCTATATTGTCAAGAGACGGAAGAGGAATTCATCAGGACGTTGCTGCTACATGCGGAACCGCCGGACATTTGGGGTCCCTATGTAGCATATCTGCTTGCTAACACAGATACAGCGACACCTTCAACGTCATCATCCCCAATAACTAACCAGGCCGTCTAGGAGGTAACCCCATAACAATGCGTGGAGGAGACATCGGACTGCACTAAATACACTGAAGAGAGGGAGGTGGGCGGGTGGGAGGGAGGTAGAGGGGAAAGTTTCTGGCGCAAGTTAATGAGCTTGTGGTTAGGGCCTTTTATGTTTTAATGTAATCTGGTAAATGCAAAAATAAAGTTTTTTAAAAAAAAATGCTCAACATCCTCAACTGGAAAACCGTAGTAATATATCTAACAGCAAGCCCAAAAACCAACATCACATTCATCCTGGTGTACAGACCACTGACATATGATGCAACCTTCGTCGACAACTTCATAGAAGCCATCACCAACAGTGCCATCAACCATGAACACCTAATCATCCTGGGGGACTTCAACATCTGGTTTGAAGACAGTGACGCCAACTCCCAAAACTTACTGATTGAACAACTCAATACCATGAAATTACGACAACTAGTCAAAGGGGCAACACACTCGGCAGGACAAACCCTTGACGCAATTGTTGCCAAAAAAAAACTTATCACCACGCCACCGCGATACAAATACTGTGGAGCGACCATCTCATCATCCCATTCGTGATCACTCTGCCTACTCAAGTCTACATCCAACCTCCCAAACTCACAACCACCACAAAAAGAAACTGGAAACATGTCAAAGAAAGCAACCTATTCGAACAACTGAAGTTAACCGAACCCTCAACTACAGAACTAGAGCTGGCTACCCTAGACAAGAAAGCGGAAGTACTACACAAATGGATGGCAGACACAATCGACAAGATCGCCCCAGAAAAATCATTCACCCCATAAACAAAAAGAGCAATGGCAAAATTGTTCAATCCACTATTAAGCACCATGAAAAAGGAAAAACTAAAAGATGGAACTGAAATGGAGGAAAGAATAAAACCCAGACAAAAAAAAATGTTCCAGAGACAAATCCGCACATACAAGAAGGAAATTCAAAAGGCGAGGAGAATGCATTATGATGACAGAATCAACAATGCCACCAACACAAAAAAAAATGTTTAACATAATTAAAGAGATGAGAAACCCACCAGGCTGTGACAACACCCCAAACCCCTCAGATAAACTATGCAATGACCTGGCAGATCACTTCAAGAAAAAAATCAATGACATCCGACAAACCATACAAAACATACCAACCGAACACAACACACTACCGAGCGATCCTATCACAGAACCTCAGCAGAAACTCAAAAACGGTCCTGGAATATCAGCAGAGGGATTCGCAATGCTGGTAAAACACAGCAAGAAAGCTGGACCATCCATGGATCCCTGTCCCCCGGACATCTACAAACCAATCCTTACACAAGGAACACCAGCAGAATTCTATAGAAACCTTTTGAACCAATCACTAGCAACAGGAAATGTACAGAGGATCTTCAAATCAGCATATATCAAACCATTCTGAAAAACACAAGTGGTGACATAGAAGACCTCTGCAACTACAGGCTGATCTCCAACATTCCCTACCCGGCAAAACTCCTGGAAACCTATGTGTATAAATGAACCCAAGAACATGTAGAAAAACACCACCTGCTAGGCCAAGCTCAAGTTGGTTTCAGACCTACAAGAGGAAAGGAAACAGCACTACTATCCATCTGGGACGACCTAAAAACTAACGCAGACTCAAACATAACCTCAGCTCTTATCCTACTCGACCTCTCTGCAGCCTTCAACACAGTTAGTCATGACACCCTAACCAAAAGACTAGCAGACATAGGCATAACAGACACAGGACTACTCTGGACTAAATCATTCCTAGCAGACAGAACAGAAACAGTTTGGATCACACCCTTCAAATCCACTCCAAGAGTTAACGACTGTGGAGTGCCACAAGGATCCTCACTTTCACCACTGTACTTCAACATCTACCAGACACTGGTTATCAGAATCTTCAAAAAATACAACATCACATGCTACAACTATGTCGATGATACTCAAATCATCTACAAAATCAAAGACACCCAAGCTGATCACGCAACCCTAATCCAATGGCCCTCATTCCGAGTTAGGACTACACCATGGAGTAAATAGCTCCATGGTTGGCAACCATGGAGCTATTTACTCCATGGAATACCGGCATGGTGAATGGAGTAATTACCGGTCCATTCCAAGGTTGGATGGACCGGTAATTCCCCATTCACCATAGCCCTTCCCCATCCCCATTTCTGCCCCCATAGGGCTCAATGGGAATGGGGAGGGAGGTAATTACGGCACCGTAAATTACGGTGCCGTAATTTACTCCAAGGTCACTTTGCGGGTCCCGTAATTTACTCCTGCTAAAAGCAGGAGGTAAAGAGGGACCCGCAAAGGGAACTCGGAATACAGAGATAAGGGATTACCTCCATTGGTGCCCTTACAGGCGCCGGTAATCCCTTACCTCCAACCTCGGAATGACCCCCAATGTCTAAAAGAAGTCTTCAAATGGATGACTGCCAACAACCTGAAAATCAACCCAGTAAAGACAGACATCATGATCATATCCAAAGACCAAGAAAACGAAACCGCCATCCCATGGCCAACTGAAATGAGAACCGCACCATCACCATCTAAGGTAGTAAAAAACTGGGAGTCCTGATGGACAACACCCTAACCTTAGAACCACAAATAAATGCAACTGTCAAGAAATGTTTTTTCCTCCTCCACACGGCAAGAAGAATCTTACCTTTCCTCTCATTCACACAGAAAGCACTCACTATCGTCGCCCTCATCATGTCAAACATCGACTATGCAAACAGCCTCTACCTCGGAATACCAGAATACCTCCTGAATAAACTACAACGGATCCAAAATACAGCAGCCAGACTACACCTCAAACTATCAAGAAGAGACCACATCACTCCTGCTCTAAAAAACACTACACTGGCTCCCAGTAAAACATTGTATCACCTTCAAAACAATGTGCATAACACACAGGGCAATCAACGGACAAGGACAGAATTCCTACAAAAGAAAATAACAATCTACAAGCCAACTAGACTCCTCAGGTCATGCAACGAAATCCGCTTGGAGCCAAAACCATACCTCAAGAAAAAACTTGGAGGCACCTCCTTCTATCACTTAGCTGCAAAAACCTGGAACAACATCCCAAAAGAAATAAGAAACACCAAAGATCACCTATGATTTAGGAAATTACTAAAAACCTGGCTCGTCAACACCACGAAATCAAACTGAAAAAAGAAACAGAAAGGAAAAGGGATGACTAAACTAGACTAGACACGGACAACTCCCAGAACCGACTGGGAAGCTCCCATGGCACCCGGACAAGTCTCACCGGGTAGAGTGCAACACCAGCGACACCCATGGAGACGGAATCAACAACCCTACCCTAATCCCACCCAACATCCACACTCGCCCCTTAGTTGCCACCAGGTACCACAGTGTTTTGGAATTGTCAGGATATTGGCTATCACCACAATAGCAGAGCTGTGGACGTTGGCAGGTGCACTGGCTGTATGAGTGAGAAGGGAAGATAGGTAGGGCTGTGAGGCAGGCTCGCGGAGGAGGGGGCTAGATGTGAAAGGGACCAGACCTTGAAGCCTGGATGGACCCAGATCAGGACAGAGGCATAAGGGTGCTACCGAAACCCATTTGGGGAGATTACAGAAACCCACTGCCTTAAGTCAGGATAGAGATGCCAACTAACCAACTACACTAACAATTGTCCCCTTTGCATACATCTTTCAAACTCCAAACCAAACACAACCATAAACCTACAGCACAACGAACCGCACAAACTTCACTACATGGCAACAACAAAACAAAAAACACACATAGACTCGCACAACAGTACACGCCGACTATCGACTGCAAAACACCCCAGGCCCAGCCAACGGACCCACCGGGCTGAGGCCGCCAACAGCACATCACTGCTCTCTTGCACTTTTCCAGCTCCTTCCCACTAAACCCCCTCTCCCTTCCTCTTTCAGAGCCGCCAAAGCGCCAGGGGACCACTTTGGTGGTGATAGTGCGCGGTACAAATGTCCTTTAACATTAACATTAACATTAACTTTTTAATAAAAAATACTGTAAAATGTGTAACATACATTTAAATCTGTAGTAAATATTTTTTAAAGCATCAATCTAGTCAAATTACCTTTTAATAACATTAACACATGGTGACCACCATGTTGAAGTAAACATGGCTGACAACTTCACCACACAGTAGAAAATCAGCCAAAGAGTGCAAAAAGGGGTGTGTTTTGCCCACAGATGGGTGGGCATAGGAGGATAATCATATTGATTTAACTTAGAGATGGCCATAAATGTGTGGGACACATAGGACCAAACAACAGATATCCATCCTCATTTGCCAACCTGCATTGAAAAGGATTACAAAAACCTGCATCCAAATCCCCTATTTCAAGCTCTCATGTTAAATCTCCTATTTTAATGACAATAGTTTCGGCTTTATAGGTAGTGCTTTCAGCACCGCTTAATAGTCAAAACTAAAAAAGAAAAATGAGCTTGAGGACCAAACATCACACACTATCTGTGCAGACCACTGGCAGTGTCAATCACTGTCTGTACTGCTTACAGTGTCTCCATATTGATTATTTGGTGATCTGGTAGGAACAGAAGAGTTGTGCTCCAAACGCATGGCAATACCTCTCTATTAAACATCTTCATTTTGTATCAAACCTGTACACCCAATCTAGTAAACAGAGGGACTGTCTCTTGCGGTCAACCTCCACAACAGATAGTTATCAAAGCCAATCCATTTTAAAGGTGACTTCAAGTGGGACCAGTGTTCCATTTCTAACTGCAGGTTCAGAGCTATGCAGAGAGCCGGTTTAATGAAATTTTAGAATGCGATCTTTGACCATGCGACCTTCTGGGCCGTTTAAAAAAGATTGCACCATTCAATCCCCCAAGGATTTAGTGGAATCCCCTAAGTGAGTCTCGTTTGGAGGGTTTAATGCTCATTGTATTGCCATGGCATGCCACGTGGTCAGGTAAATATTGAACCTTCTGCTTAGTGCTTAATTAGAAGAATTCCCACCTCTGCCCAGATCCCAGTGTGATAGCATATTACCTGTGGAGAAGTAGTAGAGGTTAAGATAGTCCAGTTGCTGCTGCTTTTTACATCTGCTTGACTGATGTGGCCAGTGTGTGGTAGCGACTACTAGCTTTTGAGGTTTAAACATGCAGTAGAGGTGCAGCAGGTGCAGCAGGCTCTCAGTCAGGAGGAGCGGTAGAAGTAAAGACTACCTTCAATGTGCCCTCTGCCCAGCCTGACCCCCCCACAGTTTCAAGGTATGGGCAGCGGCACTGTGGTCAATTGGTAACACAAGAGCAGTGGCTGACACCCCATCATGGTGGCTGTTCCAGGGATGTCAGTTAGGGGTCGCCAGGGGTCGCACTTGCTACCCCTGAGGTCTCCCTTGCTACCCCTAAAAAAAGAACACTTTTTTTTCTTTCTTTTAAAAAAAAAATGATTGAGGCTCCTGGGCTGTGGCCAGCAGCATGTGGCTCTTTGTTTCTGGAGTGGCTGATTTTCTGATAGCTCTAGCCATTAAGATAGCTCAGTTGGTTGAGCACTGGCTGCTGCAATGTGTGTGTGATCTGCAGGTTGCAAGTTTGATTCCTAGCAAGATCAATCAGCCTTTCATCTTTCATTGATAAACGAGTATCAACACAGGTTGGGTAATATTGTATGTATATTGGTTTTATATGAAACACATAGTGTTATAGTAACACATCATTATCGTTTGCCTTTGGACGACTGCTTGCATTCACAGTAATTTGGTAATATGGGCCTATACGCGCTGATATTAATGATACATAGGGTGATCCACTCTTGTATAATTGTATATCACTTGACAGTGATATCGTAAGCATATTTTCGTAGTGTACTTAGAAACAATGCTATGTGATGCCACTTCCTGTTTTGTCAAGGGGTGAAATGTTGTATTCCATTGCTTGTCATGCTGTCACTTTGGGGTGGGGTCAAATGACATCACTTCCTGTGATGTCATCAGAGGTCAAGGTTCGTGTGATGTCACTTCCACTACCCCTGGCATTTTGGTGAAATGATGTACCTATAGTGACACAAAACATTCATGTAGGTGCCAGGCTGCGCCGCCTGCCCAGTTAGCACTAATGGTAGCTTCAGTGGTGAAAGTGCCACAGGACCTCTGCCCCTCAATACATCTTTGTGTGACAAAATTTTAAGTCATTGGCTGTGACTCACTTCCGCACATCTGACTAAATATTGAGGGCACTATCTTCTTGGGGGTAGATGGTCGCGGATGGGCCGAATGGGTTTCGATTGGATCTATCTTCTCTGTGGCAGCAGCATGTCCATCAGGTTCCTCGTGGCTTGAAAGTGGCTCTTGTTAATTTCTCAGCAAGTGTGGGTGTTCAGCAGTGTTTCATCTTGGCTAGAATGGAGATATTCTTTGGGGGTGAGGTCCCTCTGTGTATCTCCTTTCAGCATCTCACGCTCAGAGGTAGGTGGCTGGGGCCATTCATGGCAGGCTTGGGCATGCACTCTTCACTTGGAACTTTGCTGAAAGTCCACCGTCTTCCTTGCAACCTTACCACCATGATTCCTCCCTGTGCTGTATCTTTTCCTACTGTTCTGGTTGCTACTGTACCTTGCTAGCTCCAAGAAGCCCCTCGGTTGAGCAGGAGTGCTCCAGCAATAAAATAAACATGTACATTTCTATGGAAATTAGCCGGACCAGTGACCTTTTCTTCGCAAACGTGTGCCATGGCTCCTCTTGGGGCCACATCCTCCAATTAAGCGCTACTTTATTGCTATTTGTGATGTAAAACGAAATAGAGACATTATTAACGCCTATACAGTAATTAGTGTTCGAAATTGTCTGCATTTAAACACAGACTCTTGTCTACAGTGCATTGCATCGAAAATGTGTAGCATTGTACAACTGAACAAGTAGCCGATGTTCGTAATGGAAAGACAATTACATTGAATGTTCTATTTTCTTCACCATAATTATACAATGCGATGCCTTCTGCTCCATTTTGAATAATATAAAAACATGCAAAGTGTAGCCAGTGCCAGAAGGTTAATTACCCGACTTAGATCTATTAGGCGCAGATGCAGAAGTTGGAGAACAGATGAGATGATAATTGGGAAGGAGTGCCGGGTACACGCGAAGAAAAACAAGCTCTAGAAGCAAGCACTGAAAGTAGACTGGAGGCAGCGGTCTATTTTTAGAGCCTCCTGGCATGGTTCAGTAACTTTAGCAGAAGTCTGTTGGCGTCTTGTGCGAGATCGCTTTTCACAGAGTTCTGCTGGGTTTACGAAACTGAAGTAAGACACTCTGTCTAGACGAGGACTCGCATCGTTCTCTACACACATTTCCAGAATTACTCTAAATTGCAACACTGGTTAAATGTTTGTCGTAGTGTTGTGACCCCTACCCCTCCAAAGCGTGCGTCAAAGGAATCACTATTAAGATTATATATGCCCAACCGGCACAATAGATGTCTGTGTCATTGTTGGGCCCTATATGCGTTATTCCATATGAGTGTCTGTATTGTGATCATATACTGTTCTATGCTTTGGTCAGTCAGATCTCAGAAACCATCAAGAGAGGTGAAGGACACTTGTTGGGGTGCATGGTCTTGCGCCCATGCCCTCCCAAATGATTTAGGCTGAGAAAAATATATTAGTGGATGGGAAAATGAACATGTGCGGCTGCAGGGGGTGAGACTAAGACGTAGGGATGGGAAATAAATTCATTTTATAGTAGTTATAGAAGCAGCAGTAAGCCCACCTGCAGGGCTTGGGTGATTGTGTATAGCAATAGTGTAATATGATGTGTAGCAACAGCAATGCAGATGTAGGCCCTAGGTGCGGGAGACACTGAAGCACCGCCATATTACAAGCAAGGCCTAGCACCTTGCATTCTCCAATTAATTTGTAGCAGCATTGCAATGAAAAGCCTGAATCAGTCTTACTTTCCCAAGCCCTAGCAGTTGAACCGAGAGCAGATGCCTTCATGCAGATGAGATAAACATGTAATTGTATTGAGCAGTAGGCCTGCAAAAACCAGATACAAAGGTGAATGGCCAAGCACGGGCAGGGCTGCACCCAACCGATGGTCAAACTCATGGGAGCTGGGGTAGAGGTTTTGAGCTTCCAAAATGCCTGGTCCAGATTTAGGGCACTGGCGCCCCCAGAATAATGGCCATGCCATTTGAACTACCAGACGACCATAAAATAGCTAAATCCATCAGATCTTGGTTGATTAGTGTGATCCTCTAGTGGCCCAGGAAAAGCACCAGTGAGGGGCAGCTGATAAGGGGGAGCAAAGAGTGAGACATCCCATGATTTGTGATACGAGGAACAAGAGGTGATACCAACAAATGTAGTACTGCAATGGGGAAGTATGGTGGAGGCACCCACATGTCTGGTATCAAGAGAAGCACACCATTATTCTAAAGGGCCAATTTGACATCAAAGCTATCCACTGAGCTCATGTTAATGACCAGGTGCACACCATGATGAGGGTAGCATTCCAGGTAGTCCAAAAATCCGGTAGCGGGAAACCAAGATGACAGGGTAGGGGGACCACGTGTTAGAGGGCAGAGGTAGCTTAGGATGTGGCCAATCAGTCAAGGGACTATATGGGACTGGTAGTATGTATATAGGTGGTAGCCAATGCGGGTGTCAGGTTAACACTGTATATTGTCTATGTCACGAGTGACGCTGCCCTCTCTTAAAACATTGTGTTTCCTTTGAACTAACAGAGAGCTACATGGCAGTTTAGTTCTACGTGACTGTCTGTCACCTTTTTCCTTTTTGTATACAAAATAAACCTTGTTTTCCTTGCAAGGAGGTGCACCAAGCCTTTTTCCTTAGATGAGTTTATTTTCTTGTCTGGTTGTCTGAAGGTCTTGCCTTACAAATTTGGTGAACCTGATGTGATCCTAGGCCCCCGTGGTGATAGGGTATTCCTGGCCGCACATCCGGAGGGACTGCACACTCCTTCAGTGACCAGCCACCTGTTCACAAGCTGTAGAGGTTTACAGGAGCTGTGTCGCCTGAATTTCTGTCTGCTCTTTGATGCAGGGCACCGCTTCCAGATTGTGCTGGCCGTTGATGGGACCCTGTGATGGAGAAACTTGGGAGAGCGCATAGATGTAAGTGCACCTGTTGCGGGAGAAAACCACACAGGTTGGGGAGTGAGAGTGTTGGAGAGTGAGGGAGCGCGTTGAGGGTGAAGTGAATGTGGAGTGGAAAGACCACGTGGCACTATATATTTAGAGTTGAATTTTATGAGATAAAAGGATAAAGGAGTAATGGGATCGTCTCCAATTGGGGGAGAAGACAGCGCTGTATGATTAAAGAAAAAAGAGGACTAATGATAGAGGACTTGTATATTGAGGGGGCCTGGGACACCTCTGCCTGAAATAAAGGGGGTGTGAAGATGAACAGTACCTTTTGGGGTTTTATTGGTGTTTTCATTGCAAAGATGTGGACCGAGGTGGGGTCCGATTTTGTTGTGTATATTGTAGTGGAGTGAGACTAAGATATGTATGGTTAGTGTGATGGTAGGTGGAGTGGAGTGGTGTGAGGTAGAAGTGAGGTGTGTGTGTCAGTCAAGAATGATGCAGGAGGAGAGTGGGGATTGGAAATGGGAAGGGGTACAGAAGGGGGCATTATGGCACCGCTGGACCAGAGCCTGGGTTAACAATTTACATCATAATTGAGTTGGGGCAGTCAAAATGGAGCCCTCGACCCCAATGGAGTATGTGTGTATAGCCCTCCCATTGTATAGGGAGAAAATAATGAAATACCATCAGGAGTGGGTGGCTGAGACGAGGAGGGGGATGTATAAACCACGGCCAGGACAGGAAACAAACAACAAGGAGGTTTTGGGTCACATGTATATGTTTCTTGTAGCAAAGTATAAGGGGAAGAATTTAAAGAACTGAAAGGAGGTATTAGAAGTATGGAGGATGGTGGTGTACAGAAGGAACTCCCCCCCCCCCCCTCAAACCGAATGCAGATAACTTGTTGGGTTGAACAATGACAATAATACAGTGAAAATCAGAAATGTATTGTCTTCCAGAAAAGCGCTTTGAAGGGCGATCTATTTTGTGGGGTCAGAATGTCTCACACAGTAGAGAATATGTCAAGTAGTACATGTTTATAATACATTATCGAACAATCTAGATTCAAAACTGAGTAGGTGTCAAGTTCTGATCAAAAACAGGTTGGTCAGGCATTTCATAATTCGGTCGGCCACTCTAAAATGGATGTGAAACATACAAAATGGTTGATTTGCACAAAGTCATGATGATGTCAGTGGATCATTTTTTTCATAGAAGTTAATGAAGAGTCCACTGGTGTAGAATGAGCTAGGTGTAACCTGTTTAAACTTGTTCTGAGTGACAGCTAAGGCAACCAACCAGGGATTGGAAAAGGGGTTGTCTTCAAGTACCAATGCCAATCAGGATGTTTTATGTTACTTACTAAATTACCTCACTTTTTAAGACTGAATATGAGGGACTGAAACCAGAAAGGAGTTGGTAGTTGCAGATTTTTCTTCTGTGTGCTGTATGCTGTATCCTGGTTTGCTGAAAAGAATAAACAGATGTATTTTGAAATCCAGCCTGAGTATCCTCATTTGTTTAAGCCTGACTTTCCTGATCTATGGGTGCCAAGGCCCAGAGAAAGGGTGTTGTGACCTTCTCTTCAGTGGAGGATTTAGAAACTACCCCCCAACCATGCAATGATGGCGAGCGGGCCACCCGCAATGTGTGATCCGTCCATAGCCACTGCCCCAAACATCCAGGGGTCTCCCACCCCTCCCGACCGTGGCCCAAGCAGCACAACCTCTGCAGCAGGGTGCTACCCCACACACGCAGAGTCAGGTTACACAAATCCTACCTATGTCCCAATGTCCAACACCGATGGTCCTCCCTCAGCGTTAGCTCAGCATGAAAATATCCCAAACCCCGTAGCATCTGCAGCCACTCAAGCTCCAGTGCGTAAAAAACCAGAATGGAGGTCACAGAAGGAGCTAGAGGAGGCATTAAAGAGGACCAAAGAAGAGTTAGTGGGATTGAAGTTAGATAGTGGCGATGGGCAGAGAGCACTTATTGGAACAGATGAGTGGAGAGTGGCGGTCATTTTGTTTAGAATTGGCAGTACAGCAATCAGGGTTGAGCATGTGGAAAAAGACAGTAATGGACAGTATTCTGAAGGACAGCATAAGGGAAAGCTGAAAAGCTGAAAGTTTGGATTATGGGTCATTTTTGATCCAACGCCAATATGGGTGCAGTTTCAGAAGAGAAAGAGTGGGATACAGAGGATGAGCTGGGTGAGGAGGAGACTGCGCCTATGTTATGCTTGAACTAAAATGGTGCGCAATGCATTCTGGGAGCGCTCGGAGCCATGATGGATATTTACTTAATGCCGCAGTGAAAAGCTGCACACATTTTGCTGAGTGTTAGATTCACGGTGCTGAGAAAAACATGCTTTCCAAACCTGGTATGCGGTCAAGGACATTTCGGCTGGGAAAGCTAACTTTGTTATGGTTTGCTACTGTTCTCCATGGAGCGTGTTTTTAGAGAAGGGAGGCACTGCGCTTCTTGGGGGGAGCTCTCGATTGACGCAGCTGGCAACCGATGGCTGTTCCTCAACTGCGCAAGTGCAATTTCCAGAAGGTTCGAGAATTGACTCCCCTTTGTGGAGTGTGTATATATGTGGAAGCCCGGAGGTGGTCAGGTGAGACTTCAGCCGGAGAAGGACGCTTACGTCCAGCCCTCCTGTGAGCTGTGGTGCTCTCGGCCTGGCTGTTCCCGGGGTCTTCCAGCCACTTCTGGGCGAGATGAGGAATTCTGTTATGCTCACGGTGATGTATTTCCTTTTGAATTCTTTACTTCTTCTGTGATTTATGTCCATATTTTTTTGTGAGTTATTTCTATGTACTTCTAAGCCTTGAATAAATAGCCGTATAAGAGCTGATTATCTTCTAAAAATGCCTGGCTGTGAGTTATTGCGTCTGTCTACGTTCAAAGTATTTGCTCTGTAATTGCATTGGTGATTTATGTTTGTTCCGTGCACTTTGGGGAGAGCAATACATGTTTGGCGTCATGAACAGGATACTTGTGATGAGTTGTGCCGAGTATTCAAGAATCTGTTGAAACGTAGATAGGATTTGGTTGTCTTGTAAGTGAAGTTTTTGAATAGTGAAGTTTTTTTTTTCCTTTTTGTCAGTGTGCGAGTGCCTGTGGGAGTGATTGCAGCATGGAGAGAAAAAAAAAATATATAGATTCAACAAGGTTTTGTTTTTTTTGCGATAATGAGTAGTTTCTTCAGGAAGAAGAGCGTTACTGCTGGCGGTGACTGTTCTGATGTTGTTATTCCAGGCTGGACTAAGAGTCCCTATGATAAATTGGCTCAGGCGTGGGCATGTGGTGCAGGTCTAAGTGAAACATGGGATCAAGGATTGGGAGATGCCAACACGGCTGATGTAATGGCTTGCTTGCAACAAGTTCCAGTAGAACGTGGTAAAGAATGTGCGGCATTAGGTAGACAAGGTTGGGTTCTTTTGCATGCTTATAGGAAAATACATCAAATGAAGGTGGAAATGAAAAATGAGGTCTTGCGATTAGAAAGAGAGCTAGCTGCAGAACGGCAGACTGCGTTAATGCAGCAGATTCAAATGAAACCGTTTAAAGATAAGACCGACATATATCAGGCGGTTGCCGAGAGGGCAGCAGTCAGAGCAGCAGTCAGAGTTGCCCGGTATAAGTATAGGAAAATATGGGAGGGGTCAACAAAAGAAAGGTGGCAACTGTAATCGCTACAGCTGGTGTAGACTGGGATCCGGATAAGTGGGATGGTGATATTTTTGATTCGACCAGTCTAGAAAGTAGTTCCGCAGATGAGTCTGACCCCAAAATGGAAGTGAAACAGAAAACCATGGCGGATAAGCCTGTTAGAAGACGGCGAGCCGGACCCCACCCGCAGAATCCTGCTGGCGGAATGGTGGATTTAACCACGCTGGAGGATTACACACAACAGGAGGTTGGGGAAATGATTACCCATTTGAAGCAAAAATCAAGGGAAGCTTTACTGACATGGATGGTGAGAGTACTATATGGAGTGCTGCAGGGTTGTTGGTAGATTCTACGGATTCACCGCGTTTTTTACCCCTGTCAATTGACACCAATGTACAGGAGGTCTTAAGAGCAGGACCACCCCCTGATGCAAATGGTCAAGATACGCAGGTGTCTTTGTTGCACCTGGTAGCCCAAGCATGTAACCGTAAATACCCTATTACCACAGATTGGCCCAGTGAAGAAACAAAGTGGTATACGTTAAGAGAAGCAATTCAAAAAGTCAGAGAGCATGCTATGAAAGAGGCTATTCACATAGATGCTCCTGATCACATGGGAGCCGTGCCGCTCTCAGTTTCAACTCAAAACATGGTGATTAGAACTGCGCCACCCACATACAAAGGTGTCATTATGACACTATTTTGTCTTGCGCACTTTCGTCTTAGGAGTAGGTCTGTATTATTAAAGTTAATTATTTATGGAATAACAAAACCCTTGAAATTCAAGGAAGAACTAGTTGCACAGACGTTAAGGTGACCAATAGATTGTAAAAAGAAACTTGAAATTCAAGGAAAAACTTTAGTTGCATGGATGTTAGGTGGTTATGGTAATTATCATACAATTTGGGAATTCAAAATTACCATTGGTTCATGGACATGTTATAAATGTTCATGCCTCCTTGAAATAGGTAGAAAGGGTACAATGAAATTCCTGGACTAAATTATGAAAGCCTGGTTATTAAGGCAGTATTTTATGTGGGGGTGACTTTAATGCTAGGTGTCCCGGGAAGTACTTGAATGGTGACTTGTATTATTACTCTGCAGATCCTCTGCCAGATTCCATTATGCTGCAGGCAAGGAGAAATTGCTCGGGTATTATTTGGTGTGATTTCTTTAGTAACTGGAATATGGTAATGTTGAATGTGGGACCTGTGGGGACATACTGGGGAAATTCACAGATTTTGATAACATCTCTGAATTGATACATTAATTCTGTATCAAAGTATTGCAATTTGAAAGTTTACTTTGCTGTCAATCCAAACACATTTATATAGTGATCAGGCTTTTTTTTATCCCTGTCCATGGAAACTTATATTCTCCATACAGACATTTTTTATGGGACCAATTTAAACACCCAGGGGGATATGATCGTCTAGTCAGAGAGAAATTTTAAAGCATTTTCTATCCATACTAATTCCATTATAACACAACACCATGTTTTTCCTTTGAGTGTCCAACAGAGGAGTCATACAAGAATACGTGAGACAAAACATCTATATGAACTCAGGAAGAAATGTCTCACAAAAGATCTGAAAATCCATTTGGACATGTTTCTTAAAGAGGACGAAAACATTGTCTAGAAAATCATAACAATTATTCCATTAGGAGGCAAAGGCCTAGTACAAATGAAGCAATATTAAAGAAAGATTCTGGTACATTTCGGAATCTTATGAATAATCTTAATAACCAAGAGAATACCAGGCAGATAATGCCTATTTAAGAAGGTGTATGGACAGAATGCAACAAAGATAATTTCTTGGCCCCAGACAGAATTTAAACAAAAAAGATCTTGAAGAAAGAATATGACAAGTCTGGTGTCATTTGATTTGTCTACATCGTAATTGGCAATATACTAAGAACTCTAAAAAAGTTTAGATCCACTAAACCTGATTGCCTGGCCAATATCACATTGGTTCATCAAGCAGAAAAGTGGGACAAGATGCTTGTCCCCTTTCCACCAAATAATCAAGAACGGAATGTTCCTGTCATCTTGGAAAGAGTCAGTTCTCTACCTATTTGTGAAAGATCTGAGCCTTCAGCTTATAACTTAATTGCATTGCTATATCCGCTAAGCAAGGCTTTTTCAAGCTTTATTATATGAAAGTTAAGGGAATGGGCCTTCACAAATTCTATTGTATGTGAGGGCCAGATAGGCTTTGGATAAAAATGTTTGACCAACTATAATATGATGATACTAAATGCTTTTGTAAGGATGCCTTTTTTAAGGATTAACTCCCTTTGTATGTGTCATTCATCGAATTTTCATAAGAATTGGACATGGTTTGCCATAGTTGTCTCCTCGGGAATCTTTGCAAGGGGGCCTGTACACATCTTTGTTGAAATGGTATAGAAGGCTTGCATAATGTCAGAATTAGATTAAACATTAAGGGAAGTTTCACTAAGAAAATATGTGCAAATGTATGCCGAAACAGTGATTCTTGTTGGCCCCTCCTTGCTATTTAACATTTATTTGGCTACCCTTCAAGGCTGCCTGTATGGAGTGCATGCATTAACACAGAAACTAGGTTTACATCATTTTTTATTGTTACACTTTAGCATCATTAACCTGTAAACACAAACAAAACAAACATTTATATTTTTTCTGTACAAAAAATCTTTGTAAAGACCAATAAAATACACCTGATTTTTTTTTATCAAAAAAGCCCCTGGAAGCTGTAACAGAGTTTAAATATTTGAGGATGGAAATATATAAGGGTAAGTACAGTAGGAAATTGCTGCTAACATGAGATAAAAAGGCATTGGGGTTCAGAGCATTTCTCCTGGGCACTGACCGTAAAATGGATGTTTTTTCTATTCTTCTAATTGTTACTCTGTTCAATCAGAAATGTATTACAAGGGTTACACATGGGCTTGAGGTTTTGACTTCCAAAAACAATGACCCTTTGATACAAATTGAAGTTACGTTTTGGCGCTATGGTGTGGGTTCGCCTAAAAATACCTCTATGCATATAGGTCCTGACTTTTGATTGTGAGTATGGGGGCAAGATTCTTTTTTGTAACACTTCCAGATTCCTTGACCCTAATACTGCAAAGGTTAGCACGATTTCCACCATCGTTGTAAACACCTTCACATCCCTGGTTAAAACGCAGGGTTCTGTTGTAAGGTGTCTAAACGAGCATAGCATATTGCTTTGCTTTTCATGCTGGAGACTAGTGCAAAGCATTCAAAATATAAAACACAGTTAATTGAAATTACCACTATTACTGGCAATCTTTCCATGCAAATTCATGTACAGTTGCCATCTGATGAACTCACCCATAATGTTCAAAAGGTGCAGCAATAATTAAATTTTTCCCCAATGACCAATAAATATAAAACCAATTATTTGTATTCATTGTAGTTATTTTTGATTTTATCTCATTTGTCGAGGTCACATATACATTTGTAAAATGACACCGTTGCTTGCACATCGACTCTGTAAGCATATATTAAAGTGTATCCAATAGTGCAGAAAACAGAATTGAACGATTTATAAATCAACAAAGACCAAAAAACAAACATAAGAGAACTACTCGGCCATCCCTATCAGGATTGCGCCTAAAGATGTGAGAACAATATATCTAGACATACACATACTAACTATGCATTAAAAAAAAATGATACTAATGCAATTTGTTTTTTCACTGTGATTCATCCCAATATTCCTGGCTTAAATCTTAGGCCAGTAATATTGGGATGTTCAGTGATTGAATCACAGTTAAAAATCTAATTGTATTAGTAACATATTATTGTTTTATGAATAGTCAGCGTTTCTATGTCTAGATACATTGTTCTCACATCTTTAGGTGTTATTAGTTTTCATTTGGGACGTCAGTTTCCAAAGTCTGCCCATAAGAGCGGAGTGAAGTAGGCCACAATGCATGTTCATTCAAGCCACAACCTCACAGCAGACACAGTAAGGAAGGAGGTTCCGTTCGGCACCAATGAGCTGTGATTTGATGTAAAACACATGCATTCCCACTGAGAATGGAAACTTGTGTCACACATTTCTGAGTTTTGATTGATACCTGCATAAAACAGAGTACAACCAGTGATCATCGGGTGCAGGGGTCGGAGGGTTAGAAGAAGTGTTAAACTGCAGGGCTATCTGAAAAGGAGTCAGGCATTTCAAAATGTTGTTTTGGGGTCCCTTTGCCTACTGCTGGGAAAAACAGCCCAAAGTGGTGAGCTGATGTCCACTGAAATGCTATGATTTGCTATTTGACAGTAGGGTGCTCAAGTAGATGAAACCAGAGTAAAAATGCAACAAGGTGATTAGAAGGTTGCTGCACACTGCAAGAGGCAAGAGGGAGGTGATGCCTGAAGGCACCCGCAAAGGCATCCTGTAGCAAGTGTGCTGCAAAGCACACATTTAATTTCACAAATTAAAGGAGCATGGTGCTGCGTCATAAGACTGCCAACATGGAGCAGCATCTCAGGGGCCTCCCAAGGCTCAGGGCTCATTTCAGCTGAAAAGATTAAAAGGCACAGGCACTGTCCTTAGGAGACTGACAAGAATCTGTGGCCACCAGAGCAGCTCCCTGGAGCTGGGATAAACATCACAATGATTGGTTGGCATTTTCTCAGCCCCGTCAGAAGGTGGGCCTCATAGGCCTTGCACTTCAGGAAACCTGATGCTCTGCTGCACAGGTTGGAGGGTGGCAAATCCCATCCTGGCTCCCTGCGGCCTCAGCAGGGTATGGATCATGTTTCTGTTTCATACCTTTCGTTTCGCATGGTTTGTGTCTGTGTGTAAAAGTCTGGGGAGGAAGTTCTGCATCATGAGGGGCCACCTCGAGCATCCTACCCTCTGCACTTACATTCCCCTCTCAACTCACTCCAGTTACCAATATCCCTCGATCCTTCCTCCACCCATCCTCTACAATCTCTCCCTCTAAATTTCCCATTTGTCTCTCTCTCTTTCCATCGCTCAAACGCTTAATTATTGTTCTCTTTGCTCCTTCTAACACCCAATTTGCACTGCTTCAGGCTCCCTCCCTCCCTCCCGTCCCTCCTTCTCTCTCTCCTTTAATCCTGATGCCTCCTTCCTTCTTTCTTCCTTACTCATCCCTTCCAAAACCCAGTTTTCCATGATCTCTCTCTCTGCCACCATGATCCTACACTCTCCACATGTCTATCTCTAGCCACTCCTTGCCTTTTTCTCCTGTCCTCTCTATCTCCATGTCTTTACCTACCTTTTCCCATCTCTTTCCTTTCTTCCCCTCCTTCTTTCCAAATGTCCCTCTTTTCCATTCCTCTCTGCCAGTTTCTTAGGCAGCATGACCTTCTGGTTGCACACAGAGTTCTAAAGCAGGTGAATGTACCTGCAGAGCTATCTTATTGGAGAAAAAAGTAAGAAATAGCTAAAAAAAGAACAATGCGCATGGCGAGTCCATTGTTCCCACAATCAAGGCTGAGGTGATGGTGAGGTGACCTCAATTTGAAGTGAGCAGCACTTGCTCATTTTGCAAGATGCATGCTAAAACATCACCCAACCTGTGCGCAGTAGGAGAGCAGCCAGATGCTGTGCTGTGTCCAGTGAGAGTATACACAGTCAGAGCAAGCTTGCCTTTTAATACTGCCTTTACTCATTTTAGTTATTTTCATTTTTTCGTTGCTCTTGCAAAGATCCCCATGCAAATACTTACATAATCACCAGCGGGGCAAAATGATACTCCTGCCCCGTTGTTCAAAGAGAACGGGTTCAGGCGCCCCATTTGCCCCTGTGCACTCGGCTCCTATGCCTCTATGTCCCTTGTACAGAATGAGCTGGGATTGTTTTTTTTAATACGATAGTTAAAACGAGAGGCTAAGGTTTTATTAAACCATGCAAGCATCTACAGGAGACAATGATATCCCCTGATAATAGCCATGAATTAACATAGCTCGAGACAGCTGCATATTTATTTTGTATATATTGGAAACATTAGAAGTGACGGCCCCCAGAAAAGGTGTGGTCACAACGAAGCAGAACTATTGCCTTTATAGGAATAAAAGTGAGGTGGAAACATTCAAGCACTTGTTGCAACATTGTCCAGCAACAGACTCGAAAAGGATTGCGTTCTTTGTGAAATTCGCAAAAAATGTTAAATCTTTGAACTCTGAGCATTTCTGGGTGTGATGCATGAATGGACCATACACTAGTTTGATGCTTGCCCTGGTTTGATTTTGATCCCCTGTACAACAGAGGTTCCATTCTTAACAATCGCTTTTATTTGTGTTCCTTTTATTTTCTTCCTTAATATTTTGCATGTTTGATGAATTGTTATGTATGTTATGCTTTCATTGTATATTTCTATATCTTGAAGAATAGATGTTTATTTATTTTATTTTATTTATTGGACATTTGTAGGGCGCCTATACACAAGTCTTCCCAAGCACAAAAAGACAAAGTGGGGGAGGGGAACATAAGAAAGAAAGTAGAACAACAGAAAAACACAGTTATATTGGCCTTGTGACCATCCTACCGTGCAAGTGCAAGAACAAGGTGGTAAGTGCAGGGGTGATAGAGGGAGAAGTGCAGGAGTGGGGTGACCAAGGAAGGGGGAGGGCAAGTGCTGGGGAGGCCAAGAAAGCAAGTGCTGGGGGGAGGGCAAGAAGGCATGTGCTCGGGGGGGGGCAAGAAGGTAAGTATGAAGGACTAAAGGGAGGGTTAAGGGAGGGTAAGTGCAGAGGACAGGGTGGACCAGGTTAGGGTTAGTCCGGGGAACGGAGCCCGAGGGCAAGTGCTGGCAAGGTATGCAGATGGACTGCTAGGGGGGAGGTGGTCTGGCCCCTGTATGACCAGGCCCCAGTGGCAGAGGGAACATTAGCGCAGGAGGGGGAGAGGGAAGGGAAAGGAGAAAAGGAAAGTCTTCAGAAGTTTCTGGAAATTAAGAAGATCTGGCTCAAGTCTGAGGGGGGGGGAAGGAGGCTGTTCCAGAGGGAGGAACCAGCTGAAGAAAGAGATCTACCTCCCACTCTCTGCTTGGAGAAATGTTTGACCTGCAGAAAGTTGGAGCCACAGGACTGAAGGACTCTGGCAGGGAGGAATTTAGGAGAGAACGCTAGATGTACAGAGGTCCCAGGCTCCACACAGCCTTGTGGATGATAACAAAGGTCTTAAATTTGAGCTACTGGAGAGATTTTAGGAATGGAGAGATGTGGTCACTGGGCTTGAGGCCAAATGTAAGTCTTGCAGACCTTTTCTGCTTAGTTCAAGGGGACAAAGGGAGGAAAGAGGCAGATCGAGGAAGAGGCTGTTGCAGTAGTCCAGCCTAGAGAGAACCAGGGCTCTGGAGACGTTGAGCTACTGGGGGAAGATGAGGAAAGGAAGAATGCCCCTGAGTAGGTAGAGCTGGAAGTTGGACTTCTTGATGAGGTCTGTGATGTGTGGAGAGAAAGAGAGAGAGGAGTCAAAGGTGACCCAAAGGTGTTTTGCCTCACATGTGGTTAAAGAGAGGGGATCCAAGGAGGCTGGTAAGAGAGAGGTGGGGAAATAAGGAGCAAGCAACCCAATGAGAAGCATTTCAGTCTTACTGGCATTAAGGCAGAGACCATTGGCAGAGCACCATGCCTGAATAGCAGTCAGGCAGTCAGGTATGAGAGAGGAGGGGGAGGAGGTAGAGGATGGCAGCTTGAAGGAGAGTTGTGTGTCGCCTGCATAACACTGGAAATGAGGGGAGAAGGTGGAGATCAAGTGGGCCAGAAGGACCAGGTAGATGTTGAAAAGCCATCGCGATAGGATAGAGCCCTCGCGAACACTACAGGTACAGAGTGAGGTGGAGGAGAGAAAAGGACCCATTTGCATTTGGGAGGGTCTGTTTGAAAAGAAGAAGGTCAGCCACACCAGTGCCCAGTGTGTGATGTCTATTGAATCACAGAGATAGTTTATGAGGGTGGAGTGGTTGACTGCCTCAAAGGCAGAAGATCGAGGAAGATCAGAACAGAGGGTTTGTTTGAGTTCAGGTCAGAGAGCAGGTCTTCAAAGATGTTCAGGAGAGCGGTTTCTGTGCCGCTGGATGCCCTGAAATCAGATTGGTGGTCATGGAGGCAACCAGCCAATTTGGTGTGGAGGGTCAGTTGGGGGATGACCAGCTTCACCATGAGTTTGCCCAAAAAAGAGGTGATAGAGATAGGGGATAGGTAGCCGACCAGAAGGGTCTGCAGACAGATTTATTAGGAGAGGGTACACAAGAGAGTGCTTAAGGGGCTGTGAGAAGGAGCGAGTGGTGAAGGAATGGTTGCAGAGGTCAGCCAACGCCGAGGTGAGAGAGGTGATATTGTCCTTAATGGTACTGGAGGATCAGTGGAGCACCTGTTCAGAGGAGACTTTCATAGAGTGAACAACTCTAGAGATCTCATTTGGCATAATACGAGAGAAGGAGGAGAGTATTAGGGAGATAGGGATGCCATGGGAGGCAAGAGAAGGGGTTGTGGGGGTAGAAGCAGTTGTTAGAGAGGACAGTGTGTCCAGAGTTTTGAAGGAGAAGTGGGAGGCCAGTGCAGTGCAGACGGCCCAGGAGGGAGGAGTGGAGGAGGAGACTGCAGTAGGATTGGCAAGTTCTTTGAAGATTTTTAAAAGTTCAGCTATGTTATTGGTGATTCCAGACATGCAGGTTTGGAAAGGAGCCCTCTTTTTGTAGCAGATGGTGAGATAGCATTGCCTTTGGAATAGGCGGCAGACCAGTTTGTCGTTTGTCAGAGGATGAGCTAGATGCCTGCCATTCCCACTCTGCAACTTTGCACTTGCATTTCAATTCTGCCAGGTCGGAGTCATACCAAGAGTTGCATTTGGAGGCAGGCTTCATGCAGAACTTCATGACAGGCGCAAGAATGTCCAGGGTGTTGGAGATAGAGAGATGGAGGTTAGCAATAACAGAGTCAGAAGGAGAGTCAAAAGAAGGGGGTGGAGGGATGAAGGCAGAGGCAAATGCCGCAACTGAAACACGCCTCGTCGGTCGAATGACAGAGAAGGAATCTGACAGTGTGGGTGTAGACATCGACAGAGGGCAGGGGAGGTCAAGGAGTGAAGAGAGGAGAGAGTGGTCAGAACAGGAGAGAGGGGTAGCAAGATGGTTGGTGAGTGGGATGTCTGATGAGATGAGAGCATCCAAGTTGTGTACAGCAGAGTGGGTTGGGTCACAGGGAAGGATAGTGAGGGAAAAAGAGATGCAGAGGTTGCAAAACGTACTCTAGCAAGATCAGGGAAGTCGAGATGGATGTTAAAGTCACCAAGGAAGATTAGTTTAGGGGAGGAAGCAAGACAAGAGGACAGGTCCGTTCATTCTGAGAGGAAGAGGGAGGTCATTCCGGGGGGCTTGCAGATGGTAGCAAGAGTAAGGGAGAAGGTGGGCGAGATGGTTGTCCATGATTTAATAGCATCAGAAATGTCTGACAGAGAAAGAAACGAAAGTCATTTGAACTAAAATTACTTTAGTTTTTTTCTCCTGTTGACATTTCTGGTAACCCACACCCTCTGACCCTCTTACTTACTGTTTGGCAGCACACTTCGATGTGTGCCGCTGACTCCTCCATCCCTCTGCAATGCCAGTTCCTTTTACTTGCATGCATGGGAATGGGAGCCGCAGGGTTCTTTTTTTAAAAACATCTTTTGTTTTGCCTTTATTTTTTATCGAGCGGGGGACACCTCCACAACCCCTGATGTGATTGAAGTGAACAAGGGTGCGGGGGACACCCCCGCTGCTCCTGCTTCCCTTGTTCACTGTAATGGCACTGAATGGGATATTTCATATTCAAAATGTTCAGTTGTTTCAAATGTTCGTTCTGCTGAAATTCAAAAAAATATTCAATTTGTTTTCTTTTCTCTTTTTTTGCCATGGATTCCAGGAAAGACAGGTAGGCAACAGACTAGGCTTTCAAAGGATGAGTAGGTTTGAGTCAGGATGATGAAGGTAGGGACCCAATTAGGCAAGATCAGAACCACTCCTCCACCAGGTCGGGAGGGCATGGGATTGGAGAGGATCTTTTATCTCTCAGGGAGAAGAGTGTCAAAAACAGCAACAGAGCTGGCCCTCAACCGTGCCTCAGTGAGAGCAAGGACAGAGGGGCGACAGATGTCAGAGGACTGTTTGATAGCAGAGTGAGAATTGAGGCTAGCTAAATGAAGTTGGTTGACCCCTTTGAATGATTTGCGAGGGTGGCACAGGGGTGGGGTGGTACCACTGGGGGGATGGGATACTGGTGGTGCAGGATGGAGGGGTGGCCGGAGATGGGGAGGAGTTGAAGAGAGTTGGAAGACACCTGTCAAAAAGGAGGAGGTTGGGATGAGAACCCTGGGCCATGATAGTGCCTTTGTGTAGACATTAATGGAGCACTTGCAAGATGCAAAGTGAGCCAATATCACTTCCCATCTGGTGACACCGGTAATGGGTAAGGAAGAAAAAGGGGAGTGGGCAGAAAGCATATGGGAAGTCTATAAGTCAGAAGAAGGAACAGCAAACAGAATGTCAGCCATAGTCTGTTTTGACGAAGCATTGATGTAGGTGTCTGCAATGGGCAGACCAGGGTTGGATTTCAAGAGTGCCTTTTTAAATGTCTTCCTTCCATACTTCATGAGAGAAGGATGATAGGTGGTGGAGAAGCAATTAGAAAAGATAAGGAAAACAGAGAGCACCATGGGGACAGAGAACAGAGAGGGGCGAACAGCAGGGGTGAGGGATAGAGGCACTTTGAATTGGAGAAACTCACCAGGTGGCAAAGCAGACAAAAGCAATGAGCACACTAGAATGTTCAGGTTCAAAGATCAATAACACTTTGGAAAAAGCACACTTAAATTCGAAATTGCCAGAGAGCACTAAAAAGCAGTACAACATGGAGAAAGCACAGTTGGAGGCACACCTAAATTCAAATCTGCCAGAAAGCACTAAAAAGCAGTACAAAATGGAAGAGGCACTGTTAGAAACACAACTGAGAATCATGGAATTTTTGATTTTTTGAAGCAGGGCATTCAAGCTAAGAGTACCAAACATTCAGTAAGTGGCGCAACTTGATGCATATTAGAAATGGTGCAGTGAATGGAGGTTATAGTTAGGTAGGTAGGAGCGGGAAGCAACCAGAAGCATTCAAAGTGTCCAAGGGAGGTGTGTGAGTCAGGATGAGATTTATTTCTATTTTCTTTTTTTTAAATATTGTACATGATGTGTGTATGTCAGGAATTGTGTGAGGAAGTGAGATCTGGCAAGGGCGTAAAGCCCTTGCTTTTTCGATTGTATTAATAAATGCAATTATGCAGGTAATTCCATCTAAGAAAGGATAATCTGCTAAACAGATTCCCACATCCGGCAACTCCATGCCAAAATCATCGTGTACTTTTGCCCTGCTGCATCAGTAGCCTGATCCACCACAGAGCCTGCTCTACCCGTAGCGTAGAGCACGCTCCAAGGAAACAAGATACCCACTTGACAGCTGCGGCAACAGGCAAGTCTGTGCAGCACAGGGGCAGCATTTAAGATATACTCCCCTGTAACAAAACTCTAATGATCTTAAGTAACCCATGGTAAACTCTATAATAAAGCTATGCCTGAGTTTAGGCATGGTGCATGGCATTACTTACTATCATGGCTACTATCATGGCTTCCACATCCTAATTGACATTGAACATGCGTTAGCTCCAGTGAGTCAGCTTTGCTGTAGAAGGTGATGTGCATTCGGGTTAGCTGGGTGGAGACTGCCAAAGGGAAGGACAGGAACCTGGAGGGCCGGGCCTCGGACAGCTGCCTGCAGTGCGGTTGTCTCATACAGAGGGTGTTACCTGCCCTTGCAAACAGATCAAAGAAAGCAATAAAGAGGACCGGATCAGGAGCGATGGCAACCAAAAGAAAACTGGGTGCAAGTTAGTTTATTTCGTTTAAAAATAGGATAACAGGTGTACATTGGGAGCGGGAGCAACTTTTATTTAATATGGGGTTTGCTGGCTCAAGGATGTGCTTGATAAAGTGTCCATGCTTTCATATTTGCAAGAAACACCTTTTGTTATGTAATCGCCTTACCCCCCAGCTGTAGAGTTCTAAAAATCAATATTGACCATGATTCAGTGGGCCTGATTCATAAAGCCTTTATCAATGGGCCCATTAATTAATGCTTTGTAAATCAGACGCAGTGTCTTTTCTAATTTATGAAAATAGTCATTGTTTTGCACCTTTGTTACTCCCTCAAGTTCATCAGACATGGATCAGCATACACACAAAGTACACTTAAAATGGTTTGCACGCTATGATGGTCCTGATCTGGAGCTTCCCCACCCAAGGAATCGAAGAATGGGGTGACATTCCTGGGATGCGTTAGGACTTAACCACATTAAAAGTCTGTTTTTTTTAAGACAACACAAGACCAAATTAAAGCAAGGGTCATGAGCAGCAGCATGCAGTGGCTGCCATCCCAATTAGATTTGGACTGCTAGAGGGAATTCTCAATCTAAATAAGAACTCCAGAAAGTAGCAAAGACCTAGGTGTTTTGGCAAATGTAATGCCAAGTTGCTCCCTCGCATCGAGGCATATAAGTGCTCCATGGAGTTTTGTTTGATTTCTTCCCTCATCTCTAGATAGATGGTGTCTACATTCCCTTAAAATCGCTTTAATAATAGCAGCCATGCATATCTTGACGAGGAGAGGGAGCCAGAGCCACAGTTCATAGAAGGCTTCCCTTTCTGGGAGCAGGTCATCACGGTGCAAAGTGATGCATATTTATAATGGCCCCACCACACGCATATGAAAACATTGCTTCCACCGAAACTAAATTGCCACCTAAAATCTCACATCTTTCTAAAGTGCACAACAAAAATTGCAAAAATATTTGGCTCCTTGGGCTGTTGTCCAGTCTACTGAGCGATAGATACCGACTCCTCCTCCTGTGTCATTATTGCTTTGTGATAAAAGTGTCAACCAAAAACTCAAAACTAACGTGAGCTGTTAGAATTGTGTTTCATTTATGTTCCACATTGTATTACCTCTTTCATTCAACAATTGTTGAAGCATCAGAGCTTACAAGACCCTAACTTGTTCTCATTGACGACCGAAAATTAGAGAAAGCTACCCGGAGCACTGAAGTAGAAAATAAGTATTCTTCATTCAATACGATTCCACACTGCATTCTGTTTCTGGAGATCCCTTTTTTTTACCAACGTACCAACGGAGAGTGTAGTTCCACCATAAACAACACACCTGGGGCCAGATTACAGAAACTTTGCACCAGTGCAAGTGCAATTTACCACGGTATTAGCACCATGGCAACGTTTGCTCCAGTGGCAGCAAAAACAATGGGGTCATATTAGATAACATTTGCAGCACGGCAATTGCAATTGTGCATGGTATTAGGAGAAAATACCCTAGTGCAACAAAACATATACTTTCTATGTATTTTTGCACTATGGAAAAGTTTGCACTAGTGCTAATACTATTCTGTATTTGCACTAGGGCAACATTTGCCCTGGTACAGAGAAAGAGAAGGTTTTTGACCAAGGGCAAACATTGCCCTGATGCTAATACCATGCAAAACTGCAGATGAAATAACGCACATGTTTTCTAATATGACCCACATGTGTTTTGCACTTCTGAAAATTGCTCTTGCACCGGGGCAAAGTTTCTGGAATGTGGCCCCTCGTTATTTTGTTGGCATATAGCATAACAGACTTAACATGAAGGTGTGTAGTTTGTGATGTCTTTGGAAATCATAACAACCCAAGAAAGGGCAGATGGATTCCAGACTTTTTCCTTGAGTCGGTTTGACCTGACATCAATCATGTGCAGGTAACACAATTGTTACTAATGCACTAGTCATGAAGAGCGATCCAATACAAGCCAAACAGTGCTTTCTTTGTGGGAATATGCACCAGCATGAGGATACAAACAATTACTCAAGGAGAAGTGATATGACCTAGAGAATGTCGCTGATAAACTGAAAGCCAGTAACATGGGCCTCAGTAGAACCCTTACCAAGACAGAAAGGGGTCTTAAAGCTCAAAACCATAAAAGGATTGGAAATATATCTTGAATGACTAAAATATGTACCGATCGAAAATGTTACAGTCTCATACAAAAATATGCATTCTATAATAATGCACATTTTGTGCCAATCTGATAGGCTGAAATAAAAAGTGATAGACAAACTAGATAGAAAGAACAGGTTCCTGTGGAGAATGCTGCAGTGCATCACATGCTGTTCTTGACCAAAGCACTTATTCAGGCATATATTTAAATGTCCAAAAGGAGTGCAAGTTTCTCATGTGTTCTGAAAATATGGAGTATGGAAATGAACTTTCTAGTATTATTGGTTCTAAATGAAAAATTGCATTTGTTATGAATGTCTAGCACTCAATGCAGCTCTGAATATCTCAACACATTGTGGTGGTGCAGGTAGGGAAGATGCAACGTCATGCATCGCCTTCCACACACCCAAAACAGGTGCAGAAATATAAAATAAGAAAACTGCTTTAGTAAAGGTTTTATGATTTTGTTGTTGTTTGAGAAGATGCCATGTTGTTTTGTGGGATATGAGCACAGGTGGAATCAAGTTAGTTTTTCACACTTCAGGGAACTAGTTTTGTTGCACTTAAGAGAGCTTTAGATTGCTGAACACACATGCATATATAGATGAACTGGGTATATAATAAGACATTCGTTTTGTTAAGTTTTGTTTGCAACATTGAGCAAGGGTATCTCCATTTTGAGACAAGGCCCCATTTAAAGCTGCATAATGTATTCTTTTTATAATAAGCTTTTCTTTTCACTTCTGGCTGAAGAACACCAGACAGCCAAGACCAGGAATGAAAGGAGGTTAGGACAGTGTTAGCTGAGCTGTGAGAATCGGCTGTTCCCTGGACTTGAAACTAGATATGCAACATTTATTTTGGTTGCAGACGATAACTAGATGAATATACAGAGCTTTCATTGCCAGCTGCACAGGGAATCAAGTAGTAACATTGCCAAATATACAAAGCTAAACTGCATACACAGTGCCCCCAACAATAGGTTTGTTCCATTGCACCCGGAGAAGAATGCATTGATGAGACACAGTTGAGAAATGATTTCCTGCACACAGGGCTTTCACCTTATTTTTTCTAAAATGGCCATTCATTCCATGTCCTAATTAGAAGACTGTGCATCTGCATTGGCAACATGTATCGCAACAGGAGTTGCAGAATAAGCCTTTCAAGGTTAGGGAACGGTCTGGGATTAGAGGGGCCCAAGCATGGGAAGTGAAATGGGAATATCTTTTTTCCTGAAGCCAAGTTCCGATCCCTTTGTTCACATTACATTCTAACTTGGCTGTCTCGGAGGGATCCAACATTCAATGCCACCCCAAGGAGTGCCAATCAATAGCATTACAACTTTTTAACACTGTCATCATGAAACCTGCCAGCCAATTAAACAGTAAGTTAATGATGCCTCAGCGATTAAGTTATAGTTGATGGGTTAAACTTGGGTGGTTCCAGAGATAGTGGATTAGTCAAAGGTAGATTCTAATGCACAGGGTTCTGTAGGGTTTTTGCTTAGAATAGCCAATGACTATGTTAGAATTGTATGAAATGTTATTTTTTGTAATTATGTTAATCCTGCTGTGTTCTGCTTTATAACCCTTGGATCGATGTGGGTGTTTTGAGTTTTTCTTGTTTGCTCCCGGGTGTTACTTTTACAAAATAAAGTAAATAAAGCTGGTTTTTCCTTGCACCTGGTGTGCTTCATTATTTTGTCTCATTTGATTGGTTTTGGGAGCACTTATACACCCTCTATAATCAGTCCATTAGTCCAGTACCAAATAATAGGTTTAAGTGCTGTCTGGTCTTTACATTGATGCTGAACGGCTCTCCTATCCCAATGAACTGATCTTCTTTCAAATTACAAATGGCCCAGGAAGCTTCATACATCAAGAATACAAAGGTGTGTGTGTGTGTGTGTGTGTGTGTGTGTGTGTGTGTGTGCGCGCCTGCGCGCCCATGTGTCAAAAGGGTAATGAATCCTTTTGACAAAGATGATACAAACTGCAAGCTGACTAAAGAAATACAAGGCTTATGGCCTGATTCACAGTGTGTTGTTCATTGAGATGTTCCCATTTATTAGGCCAAATCTCTGGTGAGGGGCTTTTATGGTCTGAGTTACTGTCCCGGGGTCTGAGTTACTGTCCCTTGGAAATGGCATGGCTTAGTTGGAGGGGTGAAACATCCCTACAACGTGCTACAGTCAAGCACTCCATTCCAGTAGGGTACCTGCTGTTTAATGACCTCCCTGAAATAGTCACGTTAACTGCCCAGACATAGTCACAGCAGTTACTGGAGTAGAAGTTCTGAGAGCACCAAAAGCAGGAGCACCTGGGGTCTGTGGCCCTGAGGTTCCTCACCAAGAGAGTGTGAGAGACCGGTCTCATCAGTAACTCCCAGTCCAGGCAAGAAGTCCAATTAGGTGTCTATTCTTGCCAGAGAGGGGTCAGTAGCCACTGGGGTAACTATGGAGATAGCCCCGGATTCAGTGATCACAAGGTGGCCTAATGGTATAGAAAATGACCCTGAGATGGCAGACAGGGAAGTTGCAGACCTGAAGGGTATGCTAAAACTGAAACAGTTGGAGTCTCAGGGCAGGCTGACCTTTGTCAGGAACCGAGGAACTGTCCACCTCTGGCAGGGCTGTGGAAGCAGAGACCCTGAACTACTATAACAAGGGGATCAGGTGCAGAGTGAAAGCCTGGACCTATTCCAAAAACAGGTGGATTCTCAGCTAGAGTGTGCAAGAGACCGGTCTTAATGGTAAATCCCAGTCCAGGCAAAAAGTCATCTGACGTGCTTATTCTTGTGAGAAAGAGCTCAGCAGCAACTGAGAAGACTAGGATTCAGTGATCTCAGCCTTGCCTACTTGCATAGAAAAGGAACCTGAGATAGCAGCTAGGGAAGGGCATACCAGAACTGAAAGAGTTGCCTTCAACTGGAGTACCAGGTCAGATTAACTTTTGTCGGATGCAAATGGACTGTCCTACTCTGGCAGGTGTATTGAGGCAGACCGAAGAGCAGAGGAAAGGTGGAGGTCCTGAACCATGATAGAAAGGGGAACAGGTGCAAAGTGAAAGCCTTGGCCTCTTCCGAAACCAGGAACAGGAGCAAGGCAAAAGCCCTGACCTGTTCAAAGACAAGAAGCCCAAGCATTCTGAGGCAGAGCATAGCAAAGAGTTGGTTGTTCTCCCAGGCCCAGACGTTGGGAGTTCCCTACCGGACCAAGCTCCTGACACACTTACTGATCACTTAGATGTGAATGGGACATCTGACAGCTTGTCAGATCATTTTTACAATCCCTGTATGGATTTAAAAATGGAAAATGTGCACTCACAAAACAGGACAGCCACATCGGACCCCCATATATCTACTACCTGTGGTTTTTGTTCCAGTGAGAGGAAAGGTAATTTCTCTCTGATGGAATCCCCGAAAGATGTGTGAGCTGACAGTGGATCCCATGTCATGGCTGTGATTGTACAGACACCACAGACAAATCAGCAGGACTCTCCTTCCTAACCCACCTTTCAGCACTGGAAAGCTGGTTTGAGCAGGGCATCGTCTGTAGAATTTTCAGATTAGGGGCATGGAATTAAAAGGCAAGCAGGTACCTGTAAAACTTAAATTTGAGTAGACACAGCAACACAGAACTCATAAATCACTGCTCAGTCCATGGCCTACTATCACAGGAGGCTGATGGGGCTAGAGTAAAACTGGACCATAGCTGAAAAGAATCCAGAGATTGAACATTGGGCCATGTCGCTAGCAATTTAAAATGGCATGCATCCTAAGTCTGGATCTCAACATGCTTTTACAGATTGCATCTGGGTATTTACCCACGTTGAAGATGCGCCTGGCCCATATAAAGGTGGTTCTTAAACTTTTTGGATAGGGACATGTGAGGAATTGTCACCTTGCAAGGGTGTAGAAGCCATGTCTTTTACATTGTATTAATTGATTACATTATGCATGTATTTACACATCAGGGATGTTAATCTGCTACCCAGATCCCTCTTTCATATGTTCCACATCTGATTTATATCATTAATGTGTCAGCACTGTGAGCAAAGGCCTGCTGTGGAAGTATTGTGTGTATTCTGATCACACAGACTGGCCCTGCCACTAGCATGGCAAGAGAATGAATGTCTGTACCTCTCCTTTGATCCTTTATGAGATGAGGTTGGGAAACACCTCTCTACAGTGGGACAGACCCTCAGCAGGAGCTGTCCTGGGAAACCTGCATCAAAGGGCAAGTTCTATACAACACACTAGTCTCACCCAAGTGTGTTACATATCAAAGGGCCCATGATGCTGTGGGTCTGAGAAAGGGGTGGGGCTAGTGTAGAAAGAGGGTGTTCAGCATAGAGGAGGTTTCAGCCATCTTGTTTCTCTCTGTACCGCTTTTTCCTCCCTGTGCCATCCACTTCCTTTTGGAAAAAGCACTTTGAGTACGATATCAGAAGGCAAAGACCACTTGGTTCAGGGACTGGGTTTGGACCCCTTAAATCAGGCTTGCTTTTGTCCAATAACGTGTATACTTCTGCAGATAAAAGAGGGTTTTCCCATTGCTTCTTTTGTTCACCGCTGAACTTTGTTTGACCCTGCTGGGAGCACAGGCATTTCCAATGTCCTACAGTTGTGAGGTGAGGGTCGATGGTCCAGGACATAGGCAAGATCTGCTCCTTAACCATCCCCAGGTCATAATGGGGTGCCCTGCTATTGGAGCAGGACCTGCCTCTCTGCAAGATACACCGGTACCCAGGACCACACTGGTGGTGCAGAACTCCTTCATGTGTTTGCCAGCCTTCCCCATGTTTGGGAGAATGAGAACAAGGGCCTATCCTGTCTATGAGACCCTGGATTGGGGCTCACAGCAACTTAAGAAAGCCAAGCAGCTGGTCCCCTGCATTTCAAGCACGTCCAAATGCTTTCAAACCAGTGAAACCTGTGGCGCTGCTTTTGGCCATTCTTCAAACTCTTCAGTGCACTGTTGCTGCATCCTCGAACCAATTAATCAATGCACCATGCCAGCTGAGTGCATTGTTTCCTGGGCTCGAACATACAGATCGCAGCCAAGGAACAATCCAAAATGCTGCGTGCCTCAATTTGAACCCGACTCGATGCCTGTTGTCCGTCTGGATTTCATGACTCGCTGCATCCAAACCTGATTGAACAGCTCACACAGTCCCAAAAAGCCTGTTTCAATGCTGTCAAAACTGCCAAGAACAGCTGGAAGGTAGTATTGACTGCTAACTTCCCCGCTGGTCCATCGTTTGGCCGTAGAGACTGGTTAGGTCACCCTTATCCATTTTCTTACCAAAGAAAATATCCTTTTACAAACATTGTGATTTTTGATTGCCTGTCACCGCTGTTTAATTACCCAGAGCGCATCTTTCTCTCTCTGGCATATTCTGAGTTCTTTCCACGGGGCTGCTGTTTTCATTAGTATTGTTGTACTTAGTTACTTTTGAGTTATGTGTATTCAATTAAAGTATATATAGTTCTATTTTATAGAACCTTGAATGGACATTCGTTTATTTTCAACTGTTGTACTTTGCCGTCTGGGTTGCTACTGTTTCACATCCACACTACTCTCAAGAGTATTGCCTGCCCCTGACCCAAGTTTCTAAAAAAGGCAAGGGATGTATATCTCTTACCTGTGACTGGTTCACCTTCATGTATTGTTTTGTAAAAGTGTGAGGGTGAGTGCTCCAAGTGGGTGGGAGCGGCTGTGAGTTTTACTGTTCCCATACTTGCATTTTTACAAGAAACCATTTCGGAATGGTTTCGTTTGAAAATAAAAGTGTAGAAAGAAGTTGAAACATGCACTTCAGTGCAGTGCGCTGAACGTTCCCTGAAACAACAGGCGCATGTGTTTGAGAGTTGGTATTGTGCGTGGAAGTGGTGTGTGATGATGGGGTTTGTGGGGAGCAGGGGCAGCCAGTAGGGAACATAGTTCCACTACTTCTGTTTGTACACTTCGACTAATGGTGATGGCTGAGTAAGCAGACTAGCCACTACTCACCCTGGCACTCCTGAAGGGCAGAAGCCATTTTGTCAAACACTTCCATTGGGATATTGCACTCCAGCCACTGCTGAGCGGTGTGGTAAGTGGGGTAAGACAGAAGGGTTGTGACATGCAGAGAGTGGGAAGCCATGGGAACATCCTCCAACAACCGAGGGGAGTTACCAGGATATGCACTCTGAAGAGCAAGAGACAATATGTATCATTAACTGTGGAGGTGAGAGGTCGACTGATGACTGAGGAGAAGACATGAATACTGAGAAGAAGGAGTGAGTAAAAAGATGACGTATGAGGTAGCTGATCATGAATGGTAATGTGAAGAGGGGAATGGTACCTCGAGATGACTCAGGGTGCAAACAAGGGCACATCCTTTAACAACCAGATAGGTTGCAAAACATTATTCGATAACGTTTTCTTAGGTCAAGGAATTCTTCGACACAATGTAAGTTATAAAAATGAATTATTATTAATGGTAGTTACAACAAAGGAATCTTATAAAAGATATCCTTCAGTCCATTCATAATAACATATGAGCAAATCTGTAAACAGATTCACATGCTTTTGTATCAAAACAATGATTAAATAAAAGTAACACAAACATAAACTTCATTTCGTTAAGACAAGTAATCAAACGTAATGAAAATACATCCAATCAATTAAATGTGCTTGTTTGTTCACAAATTGTGTCCTGATATCTAGACAGGGGATTGCTACATGATTATATTCTGTGTCTTTCCTCCTATCTCATACTACGCGTTTGGGCTTGGTGTGCCCTTCTTGAGGTATTGATATCAATTGATAATTCTTTCTGAAAAATTAATATGGCATAACATCTTGATTAGCAGTAAATATTTAGTGGATTGCTTACTCATGGAGAACTCAATTAATGGGTCAATTCACTAACCTGATGATGCAATCAATCAGATAGCCAATATTCGCAGTGCACTTGTAGGGGGTATTCAGATCCTACAATTAAAAAGTATAATCCCTATTAAAATGGTCTGTGATTTTTCAAGTAACCTGTTCAAATGCCTACCGTCGACGGCGACCTATAACAGGACCAGTCGCTCGAAAAAAAGCGATGGGTACCGCTCTAAGGTCTCCGCCATTGGTCCCTAAATACGTAGAGCATTTGCTGCGTGTTGGGAGAGCAGCTGGAGTCTGCCGTTCCGTGGTTGAGCTTGAGAGTCAGTATTTGCTCTCTATTGTGCACCAAATCCACAAAACACTGACTCCGGACGCGGAGCGTCACAGAGTGTTTGCTGAGTGTTGGGAGAGCAGCTGGAGTCTCCCGTTCCACGTTTGAGCCTTACAGTCTTTCTTTGCTCTCTATCGTGCACCAAATCTACAAAACATCCACTCATACGCAGAGCTTTGCAGAGTGTTTGCTGAGTGTTAGCTGAGGTGAGAGCCTGGGGGCGGCAAGTGGAGCAGAGCCCAAGACATGTGGAGCCTGATCAAGATCAAAGAGGTCCACAACACACCCGTCGGCAGGTACATCTAAATTCTAGAATTCTTGCCCCAGAGCCTGCTCCCACCTCGGCTGACAGCCTGAGGTCCACCTTACACAGCCCCTCCCCACACAAAAACATCTACACAGATCCTACAACTTGCACCAGCCCCCTAGTGGGATCTTCCAGAACCCCAGAGTCTGTAAAACATCTACTCAAGTCCCGCCTGACACAATGCAGGACGGACCGGCCCCCTTGAACATGTTGAGTGAAGCAGTAAGCCCACAGTTAAAGGAGCCAGGAAGCCCAGAAGACCTGCGGGCTAAAGTAACAAATGATCAAATCCCTGTGGGGCGGAAGCCCGGTAATTAATCAAAAGTCGCACAAAAACAGCACACTTACTAAGGCCCTCCCTGCCTCGAGTGTCCAGACTAATGATGAACATAAAGTGGCACCTTTGTTCAAAAAGTGAAGCCACTCGATCTCTGACTTGGGAAAACTAAAATGGCACTTCAAACAGTCCGCTCAGTATGATGTGGCCTCCCGACAGCCAACACAAAAGGAAAGGAAACCCTGCGATTTCTGGCTACCAGTTGGTGCCCACCATAAATCTGGAAGTGACTGGGGCCTCCAGTAAATCCTGAGGTGACCCCTCAGACAAAGATCTGTTGAGTAGTGTAATTTTCACAAGCCCAAGCAAACTGGTGCCTACCCTTAGTTTGGTGGATGAGACTGAAAATCACCTCAACAACACCCCTATCAACCCTCAACGAGTAGTGGTCTCACACCCTGACACGAATGGTTTGAATAACAACTTTCCTGACCAATTAAAGGACTCCTTATTGGAAGAAGTAACAACTGTGCCGCCTCCAAACTCTAAAGCTGACAAACTTCCACATGAAAGTAATCCTTAAGAGAACCACCCAAGAGCTTGCGTGATCCTAGATCCACAGCTACCCATGCTACCAGTGGTCTCGGATAGTCTAACCCTAAAACAGAGATCCCCCAAGGGATGACAATGGGTGAGGAATCCCTCCAGCAGGACCACGAGAATACAACAGGGACCGGGGAAGATCCGAACGGATTCCAGGGTGCCCACCACAATAAGCGAGTCTTGCTTAAAGGTGTAGGAGAAAACTCGTTTTAGGTGGCCCGCCTTACAAAAGACATTGCACAGTTGCAATTGCGCCTTTGTTAAGAAACAACCCCAAAGAGGGGAAGTGCCTTACATAGACTTTACAGAAGACCTAGAGGGGGTGAACAATATACCTCCAAAAAGATCAAGATTTCTGGATAGTGCGACAGGACCAGCTGGATCCCCAAAAAACAAGCCAGAGCATAGAGGGCAGTTCCTCTCTGGGATTACCCAAGCCCCAGAGGCCTTGCTTAAAAGAGAATCCTCCAACAATGATTATTCTTCAGAAACTGAGTCCTCTGATGTATCTGACTCAGAGCAGGAGCCCAGGGGGGTACCTAAAAAGAAATAACAACTAAGGGAACAAAAACAGAAGCGATCAAAAGAGGATCAAGACAGCCAGCCCTCTTGGGCCATCAATATTCAGGCTTCCATCCTCTTAGCAGTTACCATAACCCTGGCCCCTTACCTTAAATGATATGAGAACTTGAATGAAAACTACAAGGACCAAACAACTTTAATAGTATCGATGAAACTCCAAGTTGATTTATATGGAATCCTTTATAGAATCCGTCAGGGAAAAAAAGGAAGAGAAAAAGTGATGGAGGGAGTAATCCTAAAATCATTGATCGACCTGTTACAAGACGCAAAAAAAGACAAGCTTATCTTCCTAGAGGGGGTCAGGGAAATTGCCTCTTGGTCTAAAATCCAAAAGCACCTGCCGGAAAACCCACACATCCCAGTAGAGTACAATATAAATGAGGTAGACGAGGGAGTTGAAGAAGTCAGTAGCCCACCTTCTGTTATAACTGCACAACTATGGGAACCGCCAGGTGGAGGTCATTCCATTGGATCAGAGGGTAACATGCCTGAACCCAGCCCCATCATATGCGTATCCGCAAGAACACAACTGACTACAACTATGATCTTAGCAGCCGAAACAACAACAGCACAATTGCAAACTGACCTAGAAAAGACAGGTAGGGTGGAGAGGCCTAAAACAAGGGAGCATCCCGAGATCCCTGACTCAAGAAATCCTTTCTCCATCTTTCACAAAGCATGAAACAAAGGACCCGGGGTAACTATAAGTGAAAGTATACTGAAAACTGTTGAAAGACTGTCTCCGCGCTTGGCACTAGTATTCACGGTAAGTGGTTTTCAACACAATAGAATTAATCATGCAGTTACACAAAAAATAATATGGGCCACGCATTAATTCCGGAGTGGTATTTTTTTTTATTCTGGTTATACAGTTGTTCAATAGTATAGCCGACACGTGTTTCAACCAATGGGGTCGTTATCAAGGCCTCTGCGTGTGCCTGCTCTTGCTTACGTCTCATAGACCGTTCGGTCTAGCATCAAAAATTATCTCTTCTTAATTTTTCAGTACACTTTCTGGGTTAATTCCCTGCGCCCTGCGAATGAGGGATTGATCCCTATGCAGCTCATCATCTGTGATTCTGTGTAACTATAAGTGAACCTGCAAACCAAACTAAGAAATCAAAGAATGTGAAAAAAATCAATGCACTTGAAGCCTTGTGGTTCACAAAGCCTCTTGAGAAACCTGAACGTTCTGCCAACAGAAACCCATCTAACACGTTTTTCGACCGGTATGGTCGTTCTCAAGGCTCATTTGTTGCTCTGTTTGGCATCCATTTTTAATAAGTCTTCTTTTATGGGTTAGATCCCTGTTGCCTATTAAATGGGGACCAATCTCTAATACAGCATCTTCATACTCACGTTAGTGAGAATGAAGATGCTGAAGAAACACGTGTTGGCTATATTAACACTTTATGATCAGAAGATAAAGGAAATATCACCTTGAATCCATTGTGCGGACCTTTATATTTGAACGAACAGTATGATGAACTACAATACAATTGAGTACTACAGATGAGGAATACTAGTCTCAAGCGCGTTGATAGTCTCGCAATAGTTTGTTAACTATTCTTTAACATAGTTAGTGCCCACACTTGGTGCAAAAGAAAAACCTTTATTGAGTACAGAGACTTCTGCGTCCGATAATTGTCTATCTGACAAATTCAAAACCAGGTTCTGTTGTGTCACTTGACTTGTCGTTTCTTCGTTGCTGACCTGGTAGTATCCCTGGTCGGCTCTGATCCTCGTCTGAGCTTCCACTGCTGCTTCTTCTTCCCCCTCTCCTGCCCCTGGTGTGACATTTGCTGTTACTGTAGGAGCTGTGGATGGCATTGTGAATCTGACATGTTTGAGATTTGCTTCACGTGCGTTCCCTTTCCTGTGTCTGCGTATTTGGTCTGAAAAACTCTGACCTGCTTTGGGGGCAGGTTCTTGGTTAGCATTATCTATGGGATTATTATCGTTACTGGCCGCACCAGTGTCAGTGGTATCTTCCTCTGATTCCGGATCTGAACTTGCAGGTGTCGTGTTTCTTGAACTAACTTTAGTTCTAGGTGCAATATTGTCGTACTTTGGTTGAAAGGTATGAACCCGATCCTGTCTGTAATCTTTGTCGTCTCTGAAAAACGTTCTCAATTTCCTCATTTTTATTTCATCTTGATAGTCCTGTAAAATTTCGTGCATCTTTTCATAATTTTTATCTTTAGTAGTCTCTGCATTTGGCATGCCTTTGATCTCTTCCTTTAAGTCATTAATTTGTGCTATAACTCTTTTATGCTCTCTCGTAGCATGTGTAATTAGTAATTCTAACATAGTTCTAGAACTCTGGTTCAGGTTTTTTTCCCCAATCTTCTGATAAATCAGCATCATCATTATTCTCAAAATTAGGAAATATTAGGATCCGTAAACCTCTGTGAATGATATCACTTTCTAAATAGTTCACCAGGCACGCATGTTCCCAATACTTATTAATTTCTCGTTTAGAAAGTCTTTCCAATTTAATACATTTTTGTTTCAAGGTTTCTGCAGTATTGTAACTGCTTCTGAATGGACCTCTTGGAGCAAACAACGCAGCCCTATCCTCATCCCTGTTACACATACAATCTGCCATGATTGGTAAGTGGGTTTCAGCAGTCCACCATACAATTTAGTAAACTAGTAAATGTACAGTGTGAGGTCGTATATCTCTCTGTGCGCTAGTGACCACTCTCAAAATTACTTGATTGCTGGTTATAGTGATTCAAATCTGTATAAAAAAAAAGAAAAAGGAATGCTGGCTGCGGACAGAAACCTCCCCATAGAGCCTCCCACAGAGTCCTGTAAATAGTAAACAGTCTACATAGGATTGGGGGGGTTATTTTGAAATCTGCGCTCAAACTTGAAAAGCTATAATGTCCAAATAATGGCTCTAAAATGCCTTGAAATCATTCCGAAGGAGTTTTTTGATGTTCAGAAGTTCTTTAATGTGATATACAGCTGACACGTGCTTCAACCATTGGTCATTCTCAAGGCTGTGTTTCATACATGGATAAACATATTGGTTTACAAAACACCACGGTCACATAGTGAAAAATGTGATACATTCAAATTTTCAGACAGAGATACCATGGAAGAAAAGAAAAATATCCGAGATTTTTTGCATGTATATTACCAAATATATTGTGATTATCCAAAAATTGTGAAATGATAAATAAAGAATAAAAACCATACCATATAGTATCATAACACCGGATCAGGATAGACAGGTAGGTTGAGGGTAGTGGAGATAATGAAAGAAAAAGGAAAAAGAAAAGGAGCACAATGAGAAGCTATTCTGCATTTCCAAACACATGAAATTTTAGATTTCTTAAATTTCTTGGCTCGTTGATACTCTCAATGATTAGAGACACTAGTGTATCACATTCTATATTGTTAAATGTTCGTTTAGCCATTCCATTTGGTATTGGGTATAGTAGTTGAACAACTTTACTGCACGTTCTTAGTTCCCTACTTCTTAACTGTGTATAACATTTCCTCTTTTATAATATCAATAGTAGTTAAAGGATTGGAACTTACCGAATGTATTTCCTGAATTTTAGAGAAAAACTAGTAATTTGGACTTTGCTTGTCAGCTCGATGTCTTCCAATTCCTTATTGGTTAACTGTAATTAAAAACCCCCAATATTGACTATTGATATTTTTATAATTGTAAGACTTAGCCTAAAAATAAATCACAACTGGTGGTCACCTACCAGAGAAATAACCGAAAAAGCGCTCTGATGAGTAGAGCTTCTTTCCTTAGATGAAAGATTAGTATGCAGCTGCCATTAGCCAAAGCCAATAATTCCAGCTGTCAGTAGCATCTGTCACCTAGAAATACAATATCGTTTATTGATCATTGCATTAGGCCGGAATATTATAGCCCGCAAAATATTGCATGTAGATGTTTACTACTTCTATGTGGGATGGGGAGCATTTCGATTTCCCTTTTCTCACTTAGTATTTTAGAATGAGAGGGTGTTTTAGTACTAATTTTCTAAATTGTAGATGATAATTTTCACAAATTAAAACTCCTCGTGAATTATTATCAAATACATAATGGCATTCTAGAGTTAAATATCTCAATTTGAGTGGTAGTAGGAGATAGCTAGCTTCTACATCCCCATGAAGTGGCTGTACAGCATTATAATATAACAATGATTAATCCTTTCAATAACTGAGCCACAGTTTGGTGTCATAACCAACAACCAGGTGCAATAATCAGTTTGTTTACATTAACACGTCACACGCGCATCGTGCGCTAGAAACAATTTGTTGATATCAGATGGCACCCCTGACATAGCCACAAACATAAGCACATGGAACGTTATTGATGGCCATGGATAACATGCAGCAACAAACAAATAATACATACAACATAAACCTGGGTCACAACATATCTCTTGAGTTCATTTGGCATATGAATAATCTGAATTCCCCTCCTGCCATGTCAGCCAGCAGAAGGGTGCTTGGAACTTGTGCAGAAATGACTTGGTAACAAATGTTGCAAACAAAAGCAAGCAGCCACGAACAACACATCAAGCCCCCGTTTTCCATGACTAAGTTAATTCAGCGTGTGCCGTTATGGAGCCCTCAAGACTGCAGGTCGTGGCTTGCCCCGCAATGGTCTATATTTCCAGGAACCTGCACATGCACGTGCTCCTCTTGTAGCCCTGCATTAGTCTCCTTCACAGACAATATGGCACAGTTTTATGCAAATAAAGAAACGAACGGTGCGTCCGCACTCGAAATCAGAATATGCTCATAAACTTCAAATATACATGCTTCCACTTTACTGAGGCCTGGGGGGGCTTGCCAGCTCCTCCCCAGGCAACGTGATGTCCAGCGTTGGCAGCCTCGCAGCCGCATGTGCCTCTGTGCCCTTAGAGGCCGTGTGCGGAGGAAATGTCCTTCACCGCCCGGCCCCGCCCGCAGCAACGCTAGCGTACCAGTTCCGATCCCTCAAGAGGGATAGAGCAACACGCTGTCACCGCCGGTCCCGAAGTTCCAAAGTATTCCACTTTAACAGGAACGCCTGCCTCCTCCGACCGGTGCCTGCATACAAAATCACCAACAAGCAGCATGGGCCGGGGAGAGGCTTAAGTGCCCTCAGAATTGCACACACCTGCCCCAACTGAAAAGAGGCTCGTGGGAAATGTAGTTTCTTAGTCATTTTCCTGCTAGCAGCTCTCTTTAGCTCCCGTCTTACTGGCACTGGGCCCTTTTTCCTCAAGAGTAAGAGGTAACTCAGCATGGCAGTTCAAGAGGAGGAGAAAGATGGCGCAGACCGAGAGGGTGACAAGGAGAGAAGCTACCTTGTCCTTTCTAACCAAGGCCCCTGAAACCTCAGCAGAAAATATAAGACTGTGAACAATAGCCACTGTGTGTTGCTGCAGATGTCTATGGTATGAAAGACACTCCTCTGCTGATAACTACTCCTCTGCTGATAACTAAGCCAGGGAAGGACACTGGTCTCAGTGGTACCAACCTTGACTCCAAGGATAAAGAATGGCACGCGGTTCATTACAGTCGGTGAGTCGAGGGGAGAATCGATAAGAAACTGAACTGTGTTGAACGAAAAGTAGCCAACGGCATATCTGAACTTTGAAAGACTTAGTGATACATTGATAAAGAAGGGGAAAACCAGCAACAGAGGAGCACAGCACCACATGGGTGCTCAAGCAGGAAACCCTGGGTGATTACCCGAAGGTAGAAACTACTGTAACCAGAAGCCCTTGGGATGAGGTGAAGAAAGGTCAAAGTAGTCATAAAGGTGTCTTGTAAAATCCTCTGTACCGTCGAAAATATTTGACCGGCAGTTGATTGCGAAAACTAAGGGAAGTGAATTCCACATGGTGAAAATTAGCACATGAACTGTATATTGGAAAAGTCGGCGAGAATTAACCCAATAGAGGGAAACTGACAACGAGGGGCAAAGCCTGAAAAGCTGTTTAAAAAGATGTGAAGATTTGGGAAAGCAAGAAGTATTGCAAAGACAAGGGAAAGGGAAGTGTCCCCCTTGTCATTTGGGATCCGTGCCCAGCCAAGGGAGATGCAGGGGTAGACAGCTATCACCAAAAGTTCACTGAGGATGGAACTGTCTTGTGAATTTGTTGAATACAATTTTCTGAGGGATCTGCACCCAGAAGAGGGGGACACAGAGGTGAAGTCATCACGTAAAGTGTTCGTGAACAGAAGTTTTGTGTTTGTTTGTTGAGAACATCAGGCCTTGAATGCGAGAGACTTTTACTAACCATCGAAGAACGTGATACAGAACAGGGCTTGAGTGTGTGCTGTGCGCCAAAGTCCCACCTTGTCCCGTGCAAACAATTTGACGAAGGGAGACCTCAAGGCAATCACATCCTGACTTATTATTTGAACACCGTTTCCTTTGTTTTGATACCCTATCCCACACTATTTTTGTGATTAGTTGTAAGGATTTGGAAATAGGTGATCACTTGTGTATGACTTTACTTTTGCCACCATGAGTTCCTAACGTATTGTGTCAGCATGGGATGTAACTCAATTGAAACTAATTGGGGAACCCTAACACTTCAAAAACGTAGTCAGAGAGTCTCTTGGTGTTCCATCGCCACCAAGGAATTAATAGGCCTTGACATCTGTAGCTGTAGGAAAGCTACCATCCCCCCTAGCGTGGGTTTGATACCCCCTCTGGGGTGTTACATCCAATTAGCCCCAAAATATGTCCTAGCGTGGAAGTTCAGGATAGACGGCTCAGCAGGAGGTATTGATCCTGACTTTAGGGGAGATGTGAAGGATCTCTTACAAAACCATGGCGAGGTCCCTTTTAAGGTACGTCGGGAAGATCAAATTTCCCTGGGGATTTTGGAAAGAGCTCTATTTCCTCTGTTTAATGAAAGCAAACCAGATAAAACAGAAAGAGGTAGCTTAAGCTTTGAGGAAGCCGATGAATCAATTAACGTTGATGTTGAACGTTGAAGAAAGGAAGGGAGAGGAACCCACCATCTATTCAGACTTGGCATTTGCCCAGCGAAATGATCCTGTTCTCGCTGAACTATTTTTGCAAGCAAGAGAAAGGGGGTCCTTTTTTCTTTATGGAGCAAAGACTGCTTTATAGAAACAAAAAAACACCCCAGAGGGTATGGTAAAAATAGAATTGTTGATACCCTAAAGCCATCGAAAGGTTGTATTGGAAAACGCGCATTCCCACCGGGGGGGCATTTAGGACACGCTAAATCCCAGGCCTACTTTTTGTAGAAAGTTCTACTGGCCAGGCATCCATGCCAATGTAAAAACTTTCATCCACACGTGCGAAATGTGTCAAAACACCAGCACACACAATTCGGGAGAATTCTCAGAAATGTGTTAATTCCCTTCTACTTTAGAGACCTCCAGCTCTTTTGCTGGACTTTAGGACTTTTCATCTCTCACGTAATTTTAATGTGATTTAATTTCTGTGTCTGACAAACTCCATAGGCATCATCTTTACATTGTGTCACACAGCAACTTTAGTGCAGTGGCACAGGGAAGTCTCTCAGATTTCCCAAAGGTTTAAATATCTTCTCTTGATGAAACTACTGTTTCCAAGAGCAGTAAAGTGAAATTGACTTTATTTAAAATGTATAACTTTCTAGACCCAACACACACACAAATGGGTGCTGGAGGAGTAACTTAGTATCCCCTTTGTCTAGTTTCACAGGTACATTTTTTCATGTTACCCTTCCTACAATTAACGGCTTGTGGCAGTGGTTTACTTTTTACTACCATTGTGTGTTTTCACCGCGGGCTGCGTTCGCAGCCACGGTAAGGCACCCATGGCTGTCCATTTTGTCAAAATGGCCCAGTCTTCTTTTTTCACATTTCTTGTCAGGAAGGTCCTTCTTGAGATTTAGTGTGTGCGCCAAACCAGGTTTGGTCTCTTTGTTCATGTTGTCTTTGGCAGGATTCACCAGTGAAGCCTGCCTCTGGCACCAGTATGTCTGGCAGGGGCAGGAAGTGAAGGAGGTGCCCGAAACTCCCTGTGCTTAATCCCCTTGGTTACAAGAATGCACCCAAAGGTGATTGGTCGGCTGGCTGTCCGGCAAGGACAAACAACCTGCAGAGTGATTGACAGCTAGTCTGGAATAAATGGGAGAAACCTGCATAAAAGGTGAGTCTTTTTGGCTTGGAAGGCAGAGTCGACCATTGGATGAAGGAATCCAAAGAAGAACTTGGAAGAGACGCCTGCTGCAACTCCTGGAACATTGGTTTGCCCGATGAAGCCCTGCTGCTGTGCTTAAGCTCCGAATTCGCCTCACTAGAGAAACCCTGGAAGGACGACTTCTCCCTTTGAGTTGGTGGGACCAATGAACTCCAAAGTAAGCTTGTCTGCACATCCTCTCAAAGCCGGTTGCATTTCCAATGCAGTTGCTGCTGGAACCGAAGAGCCAGGGAGAGGAATACCAGATTGTTTGTGTTGCTTTTAAGTTGGACCCGAGCGATAGGAAGATCCTCCGGTGTTCCCTAATGCAGGACTGACCAAGCCAGAGCCACCTCAACAGAGTGCTGGACCCCAGAAGCAAGGAAGGTCTGAAGTGGTATCCGAGAACCGCCGTGTTGCTATTTGCTGTCAAATGCGAGGACTTTAAACACTAAAGAATCTCTGATTTGAAGTTTTCCCATTGCTGCCGCTGACCATGCCATTGCAGAGCAGGAGTCCCCAGAAGTCCTCCCTCTTGTCCCCATGACTTAGGCCCAGGAACAACAGGATCTGCAGAGCTATACAGGAACAGAAGCCAGCTGGAACCATTTTTTCTAACAAGAGGTACTGTAAAGTCTGAGAGAACTTACCTCTTGTTGTGTAGCCTTACTTGTTTGCAGTTGAGACCTGTCTTGGTTACTTTGCAGAGTTGCTAAAATGTTGCAATTCACAATCGTCTCAGCTTGTGGCCCTTCAACAAACATTTCTACAAACATTGTGCAAGATGTTTTACCTAACTGCAAAGAAGATCTTCCATTCCGCTTGACATTGTCCAATTAACATTGGCTCTCCTGGCTCCCTGAGAGACTCCTATTTACCTCTGACTTTGTGCTTGAGGTGTTGAAAAGATCTTTTCTGTTTTTGAGTTATTTTGTTAACCTTTGTTTTATTCCTCTATTCTATCTATTTTACCTTACTCAGTATTGCTCTGAATGTACCAGTGATAAATCAGTGTCCACAGTGTTCTAGCTATTTAAGTCACTTAAGGGTGTAGGAAGTGTCCGTGTGCCATCCAAAATGGGTGTCATTTGATTCAATGAAACTGAGAGTGTGTTTTGAAGTATATTTAAGTGTTACATGTTTTGCTCCCTTTCTGAAGAATCCTTATATAACTCACTGTGAAATACATTAATAATTGTTTTATCAAGAAACCATGAGTGTAAGTGTTTATTTGGATAACTGTACTGTGAAACTCTGTGGCACAACCTTACTGCTCACATTGACACCTCTTGAGATAGGCCTGACTGCTTGACCACACTACCAACCTGTGTAGCTCAGACTTATACCAAAGGTTGGGTCTCTGTTGCCAGGAGGTCAAGGTTATTGTAGTGTGCCCAAAGCGCACTGCATACAATCCTGCCTAACATGCACATTCCATCACCTGCTCCTCTGAATCTGTTGGCAATTATAGAAGTCCCCTTTTCCAGAATTGGTATGGACATAATTGGACTACTATAAACCTCCAGGTTGGGCAATAAATATGTCCTTGTGATCGTGGATTATGCAAACCGATATCCCGAGGCATTCCCAATGCGAAATAATACCACCCAGCAAATCCTTAAACATCTTCTACCATATGTCTCCACTGTCGGTTCCCCAAGGAAATACTAATGGACCAGGACTCGAATGTTATGAATTAATTTATAGCCAAGGTCAAAGAGTTACTCCACATTCCCACCTTTCTTACTTCTGTGTACGATCCCCACAACAATGGCCTGGTAGAAAGATTCAACAAGACCTTAAAACCAATTCTCTGAAAACTGTTTGACATAGGACGGGAAAGACTGGGACTGCATGATCCCATGAGCACTATTTGCACTGATTAAACCCCCCCAATCCTCCACAGGTTTCTCTCCCTTTGAATTGCTCAATGGAAGAGAACCGAGAGACGTCCTCAACATGCTCTGGGAAACCTGGGAAGAATGAGATGAGGCCCCTATTGCCATCTTGCAAACCGCCACCTGATTGAGAGAACATATGAAGTTGGTCGGAGACTTAATTTGCACTCACATGGCAAAGGCTCAAAGCCAACAAAAGGCCACTTATGATAAGAAATTGAGTTTAAGGTCATTCTCTATAGGACAGAAAGTAATAGTCCTCTTACCAACCTCAGAGAAAAACTGGTCTTCAAATGGCACAGACCTTATGAAATAGTAGAAAGAACAGGAACCTGCCTGTATCGAGTAGCCCAAATGGATAGGAAACAGAAAATGCAATTATATCACGTAAATCTCTTGAAAGAGTGGAAAGAGAACCCGTCAGCCACCCATGCCAAATTACTAGCCTTTCTCGTTCCCGAAGACATAGATAACTTTGATTTAATTCCTTCCGAGTAATCTACTCAACACCAACAAGACTTAAAAGATGTAGTAATTTCATTTCCCAATGTATTCTCGGAAAAAAACACGGAGAGTGAAGAATGCATATCACTATATCAGTACACCTAAGTGTAAAGTGGTACACTTAAAACCATATCGACTCCAAGAGGCACATAAGCAGATAGTGATTGTTGAAGTCAACAAGTGTTGAAAGCCAACATTATTGAGCAATCCTCAAGCCCATAGGCCTCTACTATCGTGCTGCTCACAAAACCTGACAGTTCCTGGAGATTCTGTATCAACTGCCTATCTCATGCCATGCATTGACAACCTAATTGATAAACTCAGAGTAGCCACCTTCCTATCTACCCTATATTTAACCAACAGATACTGGCATGTTGCCATCTATGGACCAGATAAGGAGAAGACTGTGTTTCCAATGCCGTTAGGATTTTTTCAATTTGACGTCTTACCTTTCAGTCTACCCGGTGTGCCAGCCACTTTCCAACACCTCATGAATAAAATCCTTCAACCATATTCTGATTTCTGTGGAGTTTATATTGACGATACCATCATCTATAGCAAGACTTGGGAGGACCATCTCTTCCATGTTTATACCATCATGAAAGTCCTAAGAAACACTGGTCTTACTCCAAATCCAGCTAAATGCAGATTGGCCTAATCAGCCTTAAAATATCTTGGCTTCTTCGTAGGGAACGGAAATGTACAACCACAACATGAGAAGGTAAAAGCTGTATTGGATACACCAGCCACCAAAACTAAAAGAGATCTTAGAGCTTTTCTCAGGTTAATAGGGTACTACCGAAGATTTCTCCCTAACTTTTTGGTCAAAACAGCCCGGCTGACGGATAAACTTAAGTATGCTGATCCCCAGAAACTTTATTAGAATGACAAGGATGAGATATGTTATAACACCTTGAAGCAAATGCTGTGTCAGAACCGAATCCTAAAGGTAGTCGACTTCTCTAAAGAGTTTGTCTTACAGATAGATGACTCCCATCCTATCCCAGGTTTGCAATGGATTAGAACATCCCATCTTGTTCAGCAGCTGCAAGTTGTTCCCACGTGAAACAAATTACTCTGTGTTGGAATTAGAGGCCCTAGCCATCAAGTGGGCCATTATCCATCTTAGGTATTACCTATTAGGATGAAAGTTCACACTCGTTACAGACCACGCATCCCTTGTTTGGATTAGCCAACGCAAAGAATCCAGCACTAGGGTCATGCAATGGTTTCTAGATCTACAACCCTATTGTTTCACTGTGGAACATCGAAAAGGAGAAGACCAGGGAAATGTAGATTTTCTTTCCTGATTCCTATGTGAAACAAATGTGGCTATATCGTATGGAGGAAGGGTATGTGAGAAACCTGAAGGTGTCTCCCTAGCTAATCCCTGGGGATCTGTGATCGAGGTGGCCAGGACACAGCCATCGTTATTGGATCCAGTTCCTGGGGGTGGACCAGTGGGGGCGGATCACCTGGATGGGGTGTCCATGGGGATTGTCAGAGGGACACTGATGGGCGAGACGCGGTATCCCCCTTCTTCTTTCAATACTTTTTCCCCAGCCAACCGCGTAGGATATTCCAAAACACTGACCACCCCCCCTATTTTTCACACAAACACTTTTGCACAACATAAAAGACAACAGACTAACTGATGTGTCCCAATCCCAGGATCAGGCTAGGTCAGACAATTGAACAGAATCACACACACCTGACAGCCTTTTCCCCCACAGAGATAAAGGTGGAGCACCCGAGCATACAGAGAGCAAGGCAGACCGCATGATGTAAGAGCTAACTCAGCATGGAAGCTGAAGAGAAGGAGAAAGACGGCGCAGACCGAGAAGGTGACAAGGCAAGAAGCGACCTTGCCCTTTCCAGCCAAGGCCTGTGAAACCTTAGTAGAAAGTATAAGACTGCAAACAATAGCCAGCTTGTGTTGCAGCAGATGTCTATGGTACGCAAGACCCTCCTCCACTGATAACCAGGCCGGGGAAGGACACTAGTCTCGGTGGCACCAACCTTGACTCCAAAAATAAGGAAAGGAACACGGTTCATCACAGTCGGTGAGTCGAGGGGAGAACCGATAAGAAACTGAACTGTGTTGAACGAAAAGTAGCCAACAGCTAATTTGAACTTTGAAAGGCTTAATGATACATTGATAAAGAAGGAGAAAATGAGCAACAGAGGAGTACGGCACCACGTGGGTGCTCAAGCAGGAAACTCTGGGTGATTACCCGAAGGTAGAAACTACTGCAACCAGAAGCCATTGGGAAGAGGCAAAGAAATGTCAAAGTGGTCATACACGTTCTTGGTATAATTTTCTGTACCATTGAAAGTCTTTGACCGGCAGATGGTTTGTGAAAGCTAAGGGATGGTGAAATTTTGTACATGAACTGTATATCGGAAAAGTCAGCAAGAGTGAACCTGGCAGAGGGAAACCAACAGAGGTGGGGGAAAGCCTGAAAACCTGTTTAAAAATACATTAAGATTTGGGAAAGCAAGAATTATTGTAAGACAAGGGGAAGGGAAGTGCCCCCCTTTTCATTTTGGATTCGAGCCCGGCCGAGGGAGATCCAGGGGTGTAAAGCTATCTCCTAAAGTTCACTGAGAAGGGAACTGTCTTGTGAATTTGTTGAATCCAATTTATGAGGGGTCTTTGCACAGAAGAGGGGGACCCAGAGGTGAAGCCAGCACCTAAAGTGTTCGTAGACAGAACCTTTGTGTTTGTTTGTTGAGGGCAGCAGGCCTCTAAGGCGACAGACTTCTATCAAAAGCGACTTAACCATTGAAGAATCTGATACAGAACTTTTAGCTTGTGCAGGGAACGCTTGAGTGTGTGCTGTGCTACAAAGTCTCACCTTGTCCTGTGCTAAAAATGTGGGCAAGGAGACCTCAAAGCAATCACATCCTGACTTATTATTTGAACACTGTTTCCTTTGTTTTGATACCCTATCCCTCACACTTTCTGTGATTAGTTGTAAGGATTTGGAGATAGGTTTTTTTCTTAGTGTAGGCCATTTTATTTTGACACAAAGCCACTAAGACTGCCTTATTTTTCATTTGATGGTCGACGCTTGCTGCCATCTTAGATTTAGGTTTAGTTTAGGCATTTTTACACTATGCATTTATTGTTCAATAAACACCCTTGAACTGTGATCACTTGTGTATGTCGTTACTGTTGCCACCATGAGTTCCTTACAGTGTATACTGGTGGGAGTTGTAGATGTGTTCAGGAGGGCAGGACAAGGGTGTGGGGAGAGAAGTGACACATGCTGGGTGTCCTGAGCCATGTTTGGACTATTATGCTGCAACATTTGGTGCTGTGGGTTTAGGAAATCCAAGAGGGCGGAAAAGACCACATTTGCGCCAGAATCCTGGAGAACCGTGCAGTTTTGAACACAGCAAAATAGTCCCCTGACCTGCCACCCACCAGTGCAAAAAAAGATGGTTCTGTTCAAAACCCATTTTTATTAATGTCAAAAATTGCTAAGATCATGGGCCCGGAACCACCAAACAAAAATCCAACTATGGTTGAGTGTTTTACTTTACTCTACTACAGATCCACATCAATGCCATGTCAAGCAAGGATCATATACTATCAAGTAAAATCCTTTCCTTTTGAAATGTATTAATTCAAGACAGCTGTCAAAAATAGGTGCAGTACCGGCACTGGACACTGACCGGCGCTGGCGCTCTATAAATCCTGACAGGAGAGCTGTCTTGCCGAACTGTGCAGTGAACAGAAGGGGGTCTTATGTAATTAAAAGTTCAAAAGACATGCCTTTCCTGAGAACTCTTAGCACCCTAGAGACCCACAACAGGAGGCAGGATATCACATGGCCCTGTTAATTGAGAGGGAGGGGTTTCTCCTCCAGCCTGCAGGACCCAACACAATAGTCTCTTTCAATTGAATGGGATATGCTGATTTGGCTGTGGACTGTAAACAGAGCTCTGCCTCGAAGAAGATACATGTGATCCCTGACTCACCCAGTTCCTAGGGGTGGGCCAGACACTTTTTGTGAATTGAATTGAAGGCAAATATATGTTTTATAAAAACACTGATAACTAATTGTAACCAGATGACAGGAATGTACAATTTGGAGATCCTTAAAATGGAATATGTACCTACAATTTGAGTCTAAACTCAATTCCGTACGATGTTCTGGGACCGAACTCCGCAATTTATTCATGTTGCAGACACTGAGTTTACGCTAGAAAAATGAAAATTTACTGAAATATGTGTAGAAAGGCGGTGTACATTTGTGCCATTTTTGGTAAACGTCCGATATTGGTAAAGTAACCAAAAAGCGCAAAATGTTGTCATTTCTTAATCCAAGCTCTTAGAAACATCAGAGTTGGAACAGAAACTACCTTATGTGATATATGATGTGTATATGTAATGACAACCACTTGTGTATCTGGAAAATATGTATTTGGATCAGAAATAGATTTGTGTGCAATTTGACAAGGGGAGGATCCTCTGACCATAAACCTACCTCATCACTCTGACTCACTGCTCCCTTCTCAAATCAGGTCAAAGAGAAATCCTTGACCTATCAAATCGTGAGTGGGTTGGGCAAAGAAACTTAGCATCCACACCCATTTTCAAAGTACATAAAAAGAGACACTGGAAGCCAGACAGGGACATTCACTTTCCACTTTCTTGCGGGACGCTTTGCCGGGAGACTCCAGACTTCAAATCGATCAATCTCCAGAGACCAGAACTTTGAATCCAGACTCCGAAACTTGTAGCAGAGAGGCCTGAATCCACAAGCTGAATCCTTTTTCAGCAGACCTCAAAATCATTTGCAAATTATTCAAACAGCCGGGCTGACCTGTCGGATTCTGGCCTAGAACCCTGTGCCAGAAACACCCAGAAAGCAGAGCTGTATCCAGAACCGCAGACCGGACCCAGACCAGATCGCTGTGAGCAGAACCAGAGATCCCGACCAGACCAGAACCAGAGATCCAGAACCAGAGAACCAGTACCAGAAACCGCCCAGAAGTCCAGTCCAACCTGTTGACCAGGTCCGTGACAAGGCCCATACCGTCCAAAATTAGGAGTGAGTACCCAGCTAGAACTGTGCAAAACCAATCTCTTAGCTTAAATTAATCTGATTCAAAACATTTGAACCTGTCCAGAACTGCATCATAGAATCGTGTGTCCCTTCTCTGATTTTAAACCTGTAAAAGTTTAATTTTGCCGTTTTGAATCATTGTTTCATTTCTGAAAAACTACCTTCACAAAATCGTCCGTGTCTATTGAACCGATTCTAAGCTTTCCAACAAGATCTAAAACGACTTGCTACTCCTTATTGTTCCTCCGTAATTGCGATCGACGCACTCGGAAAAAGTGCCGTGATTTGCGATTTGGCTCAAATTTCTTCACTTGTCAAAATAGCAGCTTCTTGCTTTCCTTTGCTGAAATTCGTTTGCAACCTGACAATCATTCATAGAGCATTGCTAAAGTGATCCTGAACCAATTTAAAGTAGCTATCACCTATCCTGAATCTCTTATAGGGAATTAAAATCATTTTTAGCATATTTTTCCCTTCTTTGCATACCACATTTAAAGTACTTTGCCTGCGTTTAAAATCATCCCTGTTTCTCTAAGCTTGCTGGTGGGGAATTGGAACTTTGTATTGCATTTTTGTTGGTATTCTTGAAGACTGTGTGCTCTCCTTCCATTTCCTTATATTGCATAAAGGGGGGGAGTGAATTGTCAAAAGGAAAAGTGATCACATTATCTCTTGTTGAAATCATATCAAATTATTTCTGTGTTGCATTCTGTCCCACCTTGCATTTCCTTGAACCATATAAAGCATTCTCTGCTACCTTAGTCCTCTGTTCTTATTCATAAGTAACCAAGAACTGTGCTACTGTAGGATTACCTATTGCTGATTACTGCTCATATTCACAAGTGTGCTATCAAATATCCATTTATTTATAAAAGTGTGATATATATCTATTGTTTAATTGTTCAAATAAACCTTTTTAATTTGCAAAACAAACCTACTTCTTGGCTCAGTGGGGTCAGGGGGATTCTAAGAGAGGGGCGTTATACAAGGGTTCATCATCCAGATTATAACTTGTCATAAAAATATATAAATTAGGGCTTCCCTTGAGCAATCCCAGACAAGGCACTGACTTAGTGGGAATGCTTGATTGGAGTCATTAACAGAGTGGGGGCTCGTAGCCGGGGATTCTGGATTAGAGCTATCACTTGTGCAGATTAATACAGTGTGCTAACTGACAGGATATATAAATTCTATAGGATCACCACGCCGTGTTACACTGTAAAAACACCGCTCAAAGGAACGCTCTAAGGAAACGGTCTGTTTTGCAAAATAAAATACAAACTTCTGTATGTCAGGAAGGAAATAAAGTTCCAGAATGACGACCTTGGTAGATATCAAAATAGCCAGAGAACACCTCTTACATACGCTATTTGTGAGAGGTGAGTGGGCTCATCAGGACCAGGCGGTCTGGTGGAAGGCAATCGCACCCCAGATCACTGAAACAGGGTCAGATACATGGAGAGATCAGGGTCCCTTACATGTGGCCCTGAGTGAACTATATATGGCCCCTAAGGCTAAGGATGAGCACAACAAGATTGCCAGGGTAGCAGCATTTTTATATCTATATATGGGAGCCATGCAGGACAAATGTGCTGAAGGCCAAGATCCGGCGAGTAGGCAACTGCTGGCATTACAGAAGGCCCAATCTGATCTGGACTCTTCTGAGCAGAGGCTGCACAGAAGCCAGGAGTCCGAAAATGAGAGTAGACAGTACATCATTAAAATAAAGGAGGATATGGATATCCTGCAACAGGAAAAGGCTGACCAGGATACCAGAATTCTGGCTTTGCAGAAGGAGCACCAAAACAGTTTAGACTCCGTACTGCAGTGCCAGAAAAAGCTGGAGCAACAGATCAATTTCAACAGGGCATGCACAGAGCAGGTAGCCACCCTGCAAATCCAACTAGACAGAGAGAAAGAGGAAAGCAATACATTGATTTTGAAAGACCTGGATACCCAGGCAGAGTTTGATGAAGAGCGCCAGGAAGCTGGTGCCCTTCAACGGCAGAGGGACGACCTGGCGGCACAGATGCAGGCTCTTACTCAGGAAAGGGATACCTTAGGCTAGGAAGTCTGCCACTTAAAAAGAAAAATTCAAGAAAATCACTTGGCCCTCCAGGGACTGGGTGACCTCCAAAAAGAGCATCAGAACTTGTTAAAGCAGACCATGAGGGTGGAAGATGCTCTGGCAAGAAAGGAACAGGACAGTAGGGATGGGACTCAGGAGGTAACCCTCCTGCAGCAAAGACTGGCCCAGTATTCCAGGACCAACCAGGAAGCGCAGAGAGAAAATTAGGCTCTCTGTCAGCACAATGATAGGCTCCAGCAACAGGTAGCCACGCAAGAGAGACTGATAGAGTCGAGTAAGGCCTTAACTGAGGAACTGAAAGTGCTCGCTCTTGCATTGCAACAGGGAGCAGGGGCTGACAGAGATGAAGTTCGCTGGGAAAGGGAAACACCTGAGCATAACCTCAGGAGCCCTAGTACCAGAGGCCTTCATCTCTCCCAGTCCTTGGACTCTGCCACCCCCATGTCCCCTGGCGCACATGAGCACAGGGCCACAGGGAGGGCAGATTACTATCCAGCCAAAAATATGGGGTTCATAGGCCAGTACCTCCCAGGAATGGATGGGCGGTCATCCGGGTATGGGCACCTAAGCACAGTGCAATTTAGTGGGGAACCCCAGGAGAGTAGGCCCACTAAGGGCATCCTGAAAACCTCCGCCCAGTTAGGTCAGTGGGGGAGGTACCCATCAAATCCTGGCAGCAAGGAGGGATCTGAAGACTCCTCTGAGCGGCCCAGGACACAGGAGACTAGGTCCCCACATTCTGCCAGCCATTCCCAGGCTCGCAGAATCCGGGAAAACCTGGCAGATTAGACGGGCACCTCTGGGAGGAGGGCCTCTGAGTCAGAGGATGAGTGGACCAGGGTTACCCGAACCAAAAAGGCTAATAAGGCAAAAAGGGCCTTGCTTAAGGACCCCTTAAAGCAGATCAAGGCAATAAGGAGTGTCATCACCCCTTATCACAAGAACGCCAAGTATTCTGTTTGGGAACACTTGGAGCTTTATGAGCAAATGATGGAGACTTTCCATTTGAAAGACATCAGTAGCTGCATTCAGTATGTAAAATGGACATTCTCCCCAGAATACTCCAGTTTCTTTGTGGGGCTGGAGGACCAAAATCATTCAAGATGGTCCACCTACAGGGCGGCCATCTTGAAACATTTTTCTGTTCACAGAAATCCCCAAGAGGCTCGCAAGGCAGCCTACAATTTGCAATGTGGGGAGGATCAGGCCCCACAAGAATTCGCGCAAGAATTGAAGCGTGCCTTTGATATGATATGATATTGCATTTGTAACGCGCCTATACACAAGTGTTTCAAGGCGCGACGAGGGAGGGAGGGGGGAACAAGGGGAAGACAGACAACGATCCTACTAGGCCAGGTGTCATTCAGACCGCACAAGTGCAGGGGTAGGGGGAAGGGAAAAGTGCAAGGGGAAGGGGAGGGGGGAAGTGCAATACAAGTACGTAGAGTAAGTAAATAAATAGGGCCAGATGGTGGCAAGTGCAAGGTAAGTTCAGACAAGTGCTGGGAAAGGGGGGGCTGTAGGGATACAGAGACAGTCCCTCAGTGCAGGGGTTGCCAGGGAGGCAGTGCAAGAGGAGAGTGGCTGGGCCCAGGACCGAGGTCGGTAAGAGTGGCCCAGTTGCAGATTCGGTGCAGATTCAGTCGAGAATTTAGCAGGGGAGAGGGAGAGAGAAAGCAGAAGCAAAGAGGAAGGTTTTGAGGTGCTTCCGGAACCGGAGATGGTTCTCCTCAAGTTTCAGGGAGGCAGGAAGGCTGTTCCAGAGGGAGGCCCCTGCCATGGCGAGAGATCGACCCCCTGCTTGTTGCTTCGAGAAGTGGCTGACCCTGAGGGAGTTGGAGATGGATGAGCGAAGGGCTCGGGAAGGAAGATATTTAGGAAGAGAGAGTTGAAGGTATTTAGGCCCCAGGCCCCAGAAGGCCTTGTGGACAATGCAGAGGGTTTTGAACTTAATCCTCGCAGCCACTGGGAGCCAGTGTAGAAATTTCAGTCCTGGAGAGATACGGTCCCTGGGCTTGAGGCCAAGGACAAGTCTCGCAGTTCTGTTCTGGATGAGTTGCAGGGGGCGGAGAGTGGAGGCAGGCAGATTAAGATAGAGGCTGTTACAGTAGTCCAGCTTCGAGAGAACCAGGGCTCGGGAGACAGTGAGCTTCTGGGGGAAGGAGAGGAAGGGAAGAATACCTCTGAGGAGGTGCAGCTGGCAGTGTGACTTCTTAGAGACATCAGATATATGAAGAGAGAAGGAGAGTGTGGAGTCGAAGATGACCTGGAGGTTTTTTGCCTTGCAGTTAGGAGCAGGAGGAGGGCCAAGTGAGGCTGGCCAGAGAGCTACAGGGAAGGAGGGAGTGGGTGTGCCGATGAGTAGAATCTCAGTCTTACTGGCATTAAGGCAGAGGTCATTGGCGGCACACCATTCCTGGATGGCAGACAGACAGTCAGAGATGAGGGAAGGAAAGGAGGAGGCCGAGGGTAGCCTGAAAATGAGCTGGGTGTCGTCCGCATAGCACTGAAAGTAGGGGCAGAGAGCGGCGATGCGGTGGGCGAGAAGTGCCAGATACTGGTTGAACAGCCAGGGAGACAGATTAGATACATGGGGAACACCACAGGTGGAGAAAAAGATGTCAGAGAAGAAGGACCCAAGTTGGACCTGGGAGGGTCGATTGAAAAGGAAAGAGGTCAGCCACGCCAGAGCCTGACCAGTGATACCCAGGTCATCACGGAGACGGTTGAGCAGGATGGCATGGTTGACAGTGTCGAAGGCAGAGGAGAGATCGAGCAGAATGAGAACACACGGAGTGTTGGAGTCGAGGTTCCATAGCAGGTCCTCACGGATGTTCAGGAGAACAGTTTCCGTGCTTCTGGCTGCTCTGAAGCCAGATTGATGGTCATGGAGACTACCAACAGTTTCAGCATGGAGGTTTAGCTGGGAGATGGCCAGTTTCTCCAGGAGCTTGCCCAGGAAGGGAGTGATGGAGATTGGGCGATAGTTAGCCGGGCAGGAGGGGTCGGAGGAGGGTTTCTTAAGAAGAGGGTGCACAAGGGAGTGCTTGAGGGGGGGTGGGAAGACTCCAGAGGCAAAGGAGTGGTTGCAAAAGTCAGCCAGGGCAGGAGCCAGGGAGTCGATGTGGTCCTTGATAGTTTTGGAGGAACAGGGGTGAACCTGTTTAGACAAGACTTTCATAGATCGGACTTGTCTGGAAACCTCGTCAGCAGAAAAAAGTGGAAAGGCAGAGAAGGAGGGAGGAGGGGTGGCTGCAGAAGGGCCAGAGGAGGAGCCGGGAAGAGAGGGAGGGAGGTGATAGGAGGAGAGTGAGGACAGGATGTCCTGAGTTTTTGAGATGAAGTGAGAGGCCAGTGCAGTGCAGAGGGCCTGGGAGGGGACAGGAGAGGTAGAGACTGCAGCAGGGTTGGCAAGCTCCTTGCAGATTTTAAAGAGTTCAGCCGAGTTGTTGGATGCCGTAGAGATGCTGGCTTGGATAAGGGCTCTCTTTTTGGTGAGAACGGAGAGACGGTATTGCCTTCGGAGCAGGCGGCAGGCCAGTTTATCAGAGGATGAACATGAAGCACGCCATTTCCTCTCAGCCACCCTGCACTTGCATTTTAGGGTGACGAGATCCGAGTCATACCAGGAGTTACATTTGGCTTTGGGCTTCAGGCGGATTCCCATGACAGGGGCAAGGATATCAAGAGTATCAGATATAGCAAAGTGGAGCATGGAGAGGGCTGTGTCAGGGTGGGAGTCAGCCGAAGGGGGAGGGGGGCCGAGAAGGTGGCAGCGAAAGCCTCAACTGACACGCGCTTCATGGGTCGGATGACCGAGAAGGTGGGTGGCAATGATGAGGGTGGCTTTGCCTGTGGGGTAGGGAGGGTGAGGTGGGAGGTTAGGAGAAAGTGATCACTCCAGGAGAGAGGAGTGGAGAGAGGGACAGAGAGGGGAAGGTCAGAAGAGATCAGAGCATCAAGAGTGTGCCCTGCAGAATGAGTAGGCCCAGACGGGAGAATAGAGAGTGAGAGAGAGTCGCAGAGGTCACAAAAGAGTCCAGTGGGGGGACAGGAGGCATCAAGGTGGATGTTGAAGTCACCAAGAAAGAGGAGTTGAGTGGTTGAGGACAGGAGTGAGGAGGAGAGGTCAGCCCACTCAGAGAGGAAGGAGGAAATTTGACCAGGTGGCCGATAGATAGTAGCCACAGTAAGGGAATGGCTAGGAGAGAGAGAGAGTCGGCAGACAAGACATTCAAAAGAGGAGTAGGTCTGCGTAGGAGTGACAGTGGCAGGAATCCACTCAGGGAAGATTTGCGCAGACCACCAGAAGGGTGCGCACGGCGAGCAGAGAATACATCAACACATTTTTCCATGCTCTCCCCAAATACATAATGACCCAGCTCGTGAGAGATTTTCACGAGAAAAGATCTTTAGACTGGGTCATTGAGCAAGCCGTCCGCATCTATGAGGTGCAGAAACCAGTGGAAAATAAGAATCAGCCAAAAAACCCCAAAACCAACAGCACCCCTGCTGCTGCCAAGGTGACAGAGATAAAGGTTGCCCCCATTTTAGATTTGGAGATGGGGGGACCTAAAAAGCTGCCGGCAACAAATAATTCTAAGCCCAGAAGGCCCTCGGGCCAGTCACAGACAGGGAGTCAAGGAGGTAGTCCCACAAATGGGGTCCCTCGCTCCCCTGACTATGTAAGTCCCTGCTATAAGAGAAACAGTCCAATCCTGGGTTATGTGTGAACTCCTCCGGCCCAAGGGGTGGATCCAACCAAGCGCCCAACCCAGAGAACTTCCCTCCGCACTTCTCCCAGGAGGGCAGAAATTCGCCAAATCCTGGGCAGAACTTATTCCCCAGGTATCCACCCAACTTCCAGCCCCAAAATCATCCATCCTTCTTTCCCCACTTCCCTGAGCTCAGACAACCTAATCCGGGAGAGGGGAGGCCAAGGGTGGAGGGGTACCCAAATCTTCCCAACCCGGGGCACTACCAGAGAAGGGATAGCTACCCTTCCTGGGATCAGCCCAGGGGAGAAAACAGAACCCTGTATCAGCCTGAGCGGGTTTCCCAACTTGAGCGCCAGGTCCAAAATATGGCACGGGATCTGGGTCACATACTGAGGGCTCAACAGAACCCTCAGATGAGTATGCCACCGCAGAATGCCCCAAACTCTGGGCCTGGTGCTCCAGAACAATGATGGGGGCAGCACCCCGATAACCCACCAGTTCCCAGGGAGGAGGCACAAGGGGAAGGGGGGTGTAAAGCCTTGGAGGAAGCTTCCTTCCCAACTTGTAAACAGCCCATGGAAAACCAGGAACCGGAAACAAAATCTCCTACCCCTGGAAGTCTGCCACCCAAGGAGCAGAGAGGGGGTAGGAGAAACAAAGGACCCAAACAGACCCATTTTATAGAGGAGGTACAGGTCTTCCAATTTGAGGGAGAGGGATCCTCAGAGGATCCTGGGAAAAGGATCTTCTCCTTCAGAGATGGGGGAACTCCTCCCAAGGAAAAATGGGTCCCAAGGGATTCCAACCTAGACTGGGTAGATGTTGGGATTGAGCTGTCGCCGCCCATCATTCTATCCCAGAACCAACAAGACCGAAAACCCCTGGTTCAAACCCATCCTGGTGACTGCCTCCAAAAAGGGGGGAAGGGGGGCGGCCCAGAACCAGAACCAGGGGAACCCAAAACCGCATCAATAGACTGGGTAGATGTGGGGATTGAGCTGTTGCCGCCCATCATCCTATCCCAGAACCAACAGCACCAAAATCCCCGGGTTCAAACCCATTCTGGTGACTGCCTCCAAAAAGGGGGGGGGGGGCAGCCCAGGACCGGAACCAAGGGAACTCGAATATCCTCTTTCAAGTTGCCAACTTTTTCTTGCAGATTCCCATGACTGTCATGATCCCTGCTTCCAAGGGGTCAGGACTTGCCCCACGACCTTGGAAGCAGGCCCATAACTCTGATCCCCGGAACCAGCCAGTCCCTATTGGGACCTTTTGGACCTTGTCCTGGCGCTTTACCGTTCTTATTGCCTGGTCGGTAGGTGATTATAAAATCAAATTCGGCAAAAAATAATGCCCAGCGAAGTTGTCTGGAGGATTGGGCTTTGGCTGATTTAAGATACTGTAGGTTACGATGGTCAGTAATGACGGTGACAGTGTGTCGGGCTCCTAGGAGATAAGTCGTCTGTAACGCGAAGCCTGGTTGCCCTCTCTCGAATTGGAGTAGATGAACACATGGTTAACCCTGAGCCCGTACCTATTATTCCTGAACAAAGAATCCTGGGTCTGATCGGCATGCAATCCATTGAAGAAATTGAAGCCCAGGTTAAACAACTTGTAACTCCAGCAGACATACAAAAATGGCATCTTCAGGGGGAAGACTTCACAGTAAAGAACGACTTATTGTACTTCAAGGAACGACTTTATCTACCCTGTACTAGCTTACAAAATCAAGTCATCTCTTGTTATCACGACTCCTTAATGGAAGGACACCCGGGTATGGCCAAGACCTCGGAAAAGGTCAAGCGTCACTTCTGGTGGCCATCTTGGAGAAAGGACATCAGAAACTTTGTCATGTCCTGTGGAGTGTGCGCCCAAAACAAGAGTCCTAAGGAGAAACCAGCAGGCCTCTTACGACCAATTGACATCCCACCTCGTCCCTGGCATACCCTCTCCATGGACTTTATCACCGACTTAACTCACTGTTCCGGATACAATACAATCCTGGTAATCGTAGACTTATTCTCAAAAATGGCACATTTCATCCCACTAAAGGGTTTACCGTCAGCAGCAATCCTGGCTCGAGAATTTCTTGAAAACATCGTTCGGTTGCACGGCTTTCCTTCAATTTTAATCTCGGATAGAGGAAGTCAATTCATCTCCCACTTCTGGCGGAGTTGCTGTCGGTTGGCTCAAATTGATGTGAGACTTTCAACCAGTCGCCACCCACAAACCGACGGTCAGACCGAAAGGACCAATCAGACTTTGGAACAGTACCTACGCTGCATGCTGCAACAGACAGAAGGAACTTGGAAAGACATCCTTTGGATAGCCGAGTACGCTTACAATAACTCAGTCCACTCTGGAACCGGAAAGACCCCGTTTTTTCTTTTGTATGGTAACCATCCTCGAACCTCTAACCTGGATCCACCTCAGGATCTTGGAACACCAGCAGTTGACCACCTACATTCAACCATCACCCAAGCCTTCAAGGAAGCTACTACCCACCTTCAAAGGGCCAAGGAACAATACAAGAAAGGAGCAGATCAACATCGGAAGGAAGCCCCTCAATACCAAATAGGAGATCAAGTCTGGTTATCCACCAAACATTTACCCCTAAGGGGACCACTCACCTTTAACCCAAGATACCTGGGACCCTACTCTATCACTGCCATAATAAATCGAGTAGCGGTCAAGTTGGTTTTACCCCCTCGTATGAAAATGCACCCAGTCTTTCATGTTTCACTACTAAAACCTGTTCAACCAGAAACCCGATTGACTAAATCTCCTGAACCTATCCTAGTCGACGGAGAACTCGAGTTTGAAATCAAAAATATCCTGGATTCCAAGATCTCCAAATCAAAACTACACTACCTGATTGACTGGAAAGGCTACGGCCCCCAAGAAAGATCTTGGGAACCTGCAGAACATGTACATGCACCTCGACTAATCAAGAAATTACATCGGACAGTTCCTAACAAACCAAGACCTCCGGAGAAGTCACCCTTGGGAGGGGCCTTAAGGGGGGGTGCTGTCATGATCCCTGCTTCCAAGGGGTCAGGACTTGCCCCACGACCTTGGAAGCAGGCCCATAACTCTGATCCCAGGAACCAGCCAGTCCCTATTGGGACCTTTTGGACCTTGTCCTTGTGCCAGTGGCGCCAGGCTCATGAAGGTGACTGGTCCCGGCACAGGAAGCGCCGGGCTCATATTAGATAAGAGTGCTTGGTGGACCTACCTGTAGCAGACCATGCTGCTTACTTACCAGCTAGCTGGTCTCCTGATCCTTCTCTGCCTGGGACTACTTTTTCTGTCTGGGTGGAGCAGGAACCACTCCCTGGAAGCAGAACACAGGAACTCTTCTAGAAATCTGGAACTCTTTTTCTTACCTGGGTGAGGCCGTGGAAGAAGACGCCTAAGCACTACAGGAGGCTATTTAAACCACACCCGATTGTTTTCACGTGCTTCGCGTTATTCGGCATCTGCAGCAGGACGCTCACCGTGTCAGCTCCAGGAAACCTCCAGCTCCAGATCCTGTGAACACGAAATCACCTGCTGGGATCCAACCTTCGGTCTTCAGCAGCTCCTGCAAAACAAAGGCACAGGTTAGGCAAAAGCAAAGGCAGCGCTTCTACTTACCTAATCCAACGGCAGCATCCAAGGCGCCTTTTTCAGCCTTTCTCTTCCGGCATCCGACATCTGCAAAGAGAAAGAACATCGGTCAGTAATATTTAACTACAAAGTCTGCTTATCTGTGTTACGCCCGTTCCAACTCAGCTCGCGCTGCATTCCGGCACCTGCAAGACAAGATACATCGTTAGTAACGCTTAGTTACAAGACTGCTTACCTGTGTTACGTTCGCTTCCAATCTGTTCGCGCTGCACCTCGGCACCTGCAAAGACAAAAGAGACATTACGGTGCATTCTACAGCGCTAGTGCAGTCTTTCTACTTACGTGCCATTAGAAGAATAATCTTCACCGCCACAGCATCTGAAAAGGAAAAGACATAGACTTTAAAGACTTAAGACTTTTGAAAGAGAAGAGAACAATCTAAAAGGAACTTAAATACTTACAAGGCACGCTTGTGCAATAACGGCGTCTTCGCTCTCAGCTAACCCTCTGCTATCAAGAGGCAGAGTTCGCATCCAGTGAAGCAACTGGACCCAGCGCCCCTGCACAAGACGCAGGATGGAGAGCCCGGCATTTACCTATCTAAGGTAAGTGCAATTATCAACCCAGTTCCACGGGGAAAGAAAGGGCGAGAGGGGCTAGGAACTTTCCCAACCTTCCAATCACTAATACCTTGGTATTCACTAATCTCCCTTGCAGACACCTCACTCTTCAGCTTAAACTTTCGGTGAAAAGGGGGGCCCTGTCCGGGAGCAAAACAAACCCTGCGCCTAACACTGAAGACGGTATCCTTACCAGATCAAGGCCTGCGCCTCCGAGGGAACCAGGTGAGCGTTACAATGACTCTCCACAGAATTCTGCCAAAATCTCTTCTCTCGCAATGTCCAAAACCAGAAATTTAGCCCACCAGGTGTCCAAAAATGTGCATTATCTGTGCCCCCTTGAGGAGAAGGAGGGAAGATACTTTGCCCCGGTACAAGTACAGGGGCAGGGTACAATTTTGGCACTGGTGGACACTGGATCCCAAGCTACCCTTCTGTCCAAAAGGGCCTTTGATGAACTAAATGCAGGAAGGGGGGAGAATTACCGTATTCCTCTCACCTGTCTTCCTGGACAACTTCAGAACTTTGACGGGAAGGAAATTCCCGACGAGGGGACTGCTGATTTGGACATCAAAATTGGGCGACACAAGGTGAAACACCCGGTCATAGTAGTGACTCCAGAGGGCACCCCTTGTTTACTAGGGAATGACCTCCTGAGAAGGTTTTCACCCCTAATTGATTGTGTAAACAAGGTCCTATGGACCCAGGCTAGCCGACCAATAAAATTAAAGCAGAGTGTCAACCATATTAGTTTAAAGGCACATGCCACATGGTTGAACAACAATCTGACCAAGTAGAATTTCACTTCCAGAACAACCAAATTCCAGACGTGACAGTAATAGCAGTAGGACAACAGACTGGTGATGGGGGGTCCTCTCTATTTCTGAAAATCAACCTTCCCTCCAGTTTAAGGTGGTACTCCACACTTGAAGGAAATACTCTGAAATTCTTTACTAATCCACCATCAGAAACTCCCACTCCTATAATCCAGAAGATGAGAAATCAGCTCAGAGCTTGGCTGATGTTCAGCAAATTGGAGAGCAGTTGTTCATCCCTGTTCATTTAAATGATGGGAAGGACTCTGATCTCGCCCGAGTGTGTGTGAACAACGGTAAGAGCTTCATCAGCGAAGCCATGTTTTGCCAACTCCAAAAAGATCCAGCCATTCCCACATTCAAACTGATAGACAGATGGGATATGGACCTGGAAGCACCCAATTCCAAACATCTCCTGCCAAGCATTTGTATGCTCAAAATCTCCATTGGCAACAAGAGCATAGTCCATAATTGTTGGGTCGTGCGAGATGTCACTGCCGCCTTTTACTTAGGCAGTGACATTCTCAATTGATTTGCCATTAGTTTGGACCTAATAAACTTCAAAGCTTGGTCCCGATTAGTGGATAATCCCATGGGCTTTGATGATCCAGAAAAAGCATTTAGGTCAGCTCAATTGCTACCTTATGCAGTTGAAATTCAGGTTAAAGAGGAAGTCACCATCCCAGAAAGGACCCAACAATTCTCCCTGCAAGTGAAAGTTAAAAGAGGACAAAAATGGAAAAACCATGATGCTTATATTCATCTAAATGCTTCTCTCCAACAGCAAGGGTTGGGGGTAAACCCAACACCATTAGTCAACATAGAACATGACACCATTCCAATAGAGGTGGATAACAGCGATTTACAGAGTATTACTCTAGCCGCAGGCACCATTATTGGAATGGTGGTTGATGACCGACATTTCTCCATTGATTTAGGAAATGAACTGTTAGGACCAATCCCCAAGGACTGTCTTGACAGTGACAGTGATGACAATACACCACCAGACAGGATCTTTACCCGGCATGGGGGGAACTTCCTGATGTACACTTCCTGCCCTTATGGTAAGGAAGATGTGACTTGTGACTTCAGAAGGGATGAGGTGATTTTCCTGGTCCGTGAGGGCTGCCTTTTCCAACTGAAGCCTCCAGTCCAAATCAGCACTCTGACCAGGGACTTTTCCACCCAGCTGGAGGAGGCCGCTGAGATAGCAAAACCAGAAGTCTTTCCAGGCTTCAGGCAGATGGTGGAAGAGAGAGTCAACCTAGCTGATGCCTGTGTGAATATGCAACAGAAGCAAAAGTTGAAACAAGTTGTTCTTGGATTTCCAAGATCTCTTTGCCGTAGACTCATATGACTGTGGTTGCACCAACATCCACACAACAACAATTCCCATGGACCCTGGCATGACTCCAGTGTTTGTGAAGCAATATCGTTTGCCTCTCGCATCCATGGAGTCCCTTACTGAAATAATTAAGAACCTTGAGTCCCGGGGAATAATCCGTCCAGTACACAGCACCTTCAATAATCCGGTGCTGGGAATATTGAAGCCAAATGGCCAGTGGAGACTCTGCGCCGACCTTAGGGAGCTCAACAAATGGGTCCATACTTCCCGATGGCCTCTGCCCTACATTGACCAAGGGCTGGCCCAGATTCAGGGGTCACAGGTATTCACTGCAATAGACCTGACCAATGGATACTGGACCGTGCCTGTCAGTAGTGAGGACCAATACAAACTGGCTTTTAGCTTTGGGGGCCAGCAGTACACATGGACCCGGACTCCCTTCGGATACCTCAACTCCGGCAATGAGTTCAACATTTTCTTACACAAGGCCATGCCCGACCTGGGTGCAAGGGGTAACTTGGCTTATGTAGATGATGTCCTCATCAAAAATTCATCTGTGGAGGAACATATAGCGGAGATCCGTTATGCTCTGACACAGTTGAGGGCCGCCGGAGCCAAACTTTCCTTTAAGAAAGCACAGTGGTGTAGAACCTGTGTTAATTTCTTGGGGCATGAGATTACTGCTCAGGTTCTCTGTCCCCAAGAAAAGACAGTGGAAGCACTTCAGAAACTGAAAAGCCCCACAACTCTGCGGGAACTAAGGAGCCTCCTTGGACTGACTAATTACAGCAGAAAGTTCATTGAGGGCTGCGCAGAGATCACCAGACCCCTGATTCATCTCTTGAAGTGGGGGGTCAAGTGGGAATGGGGTCCAGCACATGCCGAGGCAGTAAGACAGCTCAAAAGAAGCCTCTCACAAGCGCCTTGCCTAGCTTACGCTGTCAGAAACAAGAAGTTCTTCCTGGAGACAGGGTTCTCTAATACGTGCTTGATGGCAGTATTATACCAAAAGCATGACAAGGTCAATAAAGTAATCTCCTATGCGAGCAAAACTTTATCCTCTGTGGAGGAAAAAATCAACGATTGTGAGAAGGCACTCCTGGCAATGGTGTGGGCATTGAAGAATTACCGCCCGTTCATCCAGGGGGAACACATCATAGTGGAGACTCCACACCAGCCTCTGCAATATCTCCAAAGTGACAGAATCCGAGCCGGAAATGTGAGTAATTAATGAATTACTTACTGGATTCTGTCAATGCAAGGCTTTCCTGTGGAGGTCAGATATGGCCAAAACAAGAAGAGTCCCCTCGCGCAAGGTCTGGCTGACTTGCATGATTGTGCCAGAGAAAACTGTCTCGAGGACAAAAGTCTAAAAATCAAGGACAACATGGAGGCATACCTTAATTCCCCACACAAAGTCTTTGAAGAGGACAAGTGTGAGGGAATGCCCACTGTCTATGTGGATGGATGCTCTTACCATGTTGACAACAACGGGGAAAAAGAACTGGTGGCCGGCATAGGGAATGCATGGGTGAATGAGTCTCCAGAACCCTCCGCTGGGTACAAAATTGGTCCCCGAAGTAGTCAGGTGGCAGAATTGATGGTTGTGTATCAAGCCATCCTCACTGCTGTCCAACATCAACTCCACGAACTGGTCATAATCACAGATTCAGATTATGTACGGAACAGGTTCGTGGAGCACCTGGTCAATTGGAAAACCAGAGGCATGCTATGTGCTAACAACAAACCCTTGAAACATGGGAAGTTGATCCAAAACATTGATGATCTGGGCACATCGAATGGGATGACCATCTACTGGAAAAAGATCAAGGGTCTTTCCAAAGTAGAGGGACCAGACAAAACTGGAAATGATTTAGCTGATCAGCTGGCCAAAACCAGGGCCATCCAAGGGAATCTAATAGAGATTGAGTCCCTTTTGGGGGAAATACAGGTCACTGCTATCACTAGGTCCCAGACAAATGCTCACAATGATCTTTCAACTGCAGAATGGAGTAAGGAGACCCCAGATGCCGATTTCATTACGGCTCAAAAAGGGGATCCAATAATTGGTAAGTTTTACCAACACATTGAGGACCCTGAGAACTTTCCCCTGACGGATACCGATTACATTGGGAAAGAGGACCTTAGAGTGTTGATGAAATGTCCAAAGATGTTCCGAATCCAAGACGGTTTGTTGGTAAGGAAATCCCAAACTGGCCATGATCAGTGGGTGGTTCCTACCTCATTCCGAAGCCTGATGTTAAGTCACGCCCATGATGCGGCCACCGCCGGTCATAGGGGGTTTCATACAACACTTGAGATCTTAAGAGAGGTTGCATACTGGCCACACATGGGGCAGGACCTTGACCAATACTTGAAGGGGTGTCTGGTGTGTGCACAATTTCAGCCATCATCCCTCACACACCGTGCACCTCTCCAAAAGAGGGGTATGACATGCCATGGTCAGATTTGCAAATCGACTTCATAGGCCCTGTGATTCGCTCGTCTAGAGGAAACAAGTACATGTTGACGGTCACATGCTTGTTTACCAAGTGGGTGGAATGTCTCCTGGCCCCAAACTGCAAGGCAGAAACAGCAGCTGCCCTGATGATTAACCACATCTTTTCCTGTTTTGGTGTACCTCAAAGGATTGAGAAAGACAGAGGTAGCCATTTCACCAGCGAGGTTATGACAAAGATGTGGGAGATACTGGGGGTCAAAAGGAAGCTACATATGCTTACCGACCAGCCTCTTCTGGTGCAGTTGACAGATACAACAGAACCATTGTGAGCATATTAAAAAAGTTTTTGGCAGATTCTGGGCCAAGTTGGGATATCCGATTACCTCTGGTCCTAATGGCCATCAGATCTACCCCTTCATCTGCAACTAAAATGTCACCATTTGAGCTGATGACTGGATGCAAGATGGTGCTTCCACAGCATTTGCTCTACAGGACCCAAGAGCAGACGTTGATCAATGCCTCTACAACTCATGAGTATGTGGAGAATTTAAGGAAACACCTCCAACATGCTTTTGCCTATGCTCAGCAGAATATAGAAAGATCAGCTGATAGCATGAAAACCCATTACGACCTGAAGACAACCAGGAAGGAATATAATGTGGCAGACTGGGTCTATCTATACAATTTCCAAAGGAACCAGGCCAAACAGCGAAAATGTTTGCCTACATGGAAGGGACCCTTTGGAATTATAGACAAGATCTTTCCCGTTGCATACAAGATCCGCCTCCCCAAAGGCAGTTTGGCAGAGGGGGAAGACAAGTGGGTCCACATTAATCAGCTAAAGTGTTGCCATCCCAGGCACACTCTGCAGCAACTGGAGGAGTCCTCTGCAATCCCAGAGGGGGCCGCTCCAGAGTAATTCAGTTCCAACCCTAAAATATCCCGCATATAGTCTCTAAAATATCATGATTCTGATATGAAAATGTTTCCTGTTATATCTTGTTTTTTAAAATAAGACTGCAAAATGTATCTGGATGTATAAAATGTATATGTTCGCCACACCATTAATAGTGGTGGAAAAATGTCTAGGAATGTGTATTGCCGCTTTGCTTTATCATCCTAGGAGAGATGAAACCATGGAGACTGACCAAGGAGAACGACCCGGGGACCGGGAGCAAAGATCGGAGGGGCCCGGGGTACCGCCCAATATTCCCATCAGGAAAGGCGAGGAGAACTGATCGATCCAACCGGATGGAGGAAAAGATGCTGAACTGTGCCATCTGCAGAATTGGAAGAAGTTGATGCGGACATACCAGCGCGTGAATCAAAACATCCTTTGCACCCAACTCCCCCTCGACTCCAAATCAAAGCGCAGTCCGGCGGAGGGGCTTGTTGGGTGTCCTGACCCACGTTTGGACTATTATGCTGCAACATTTGGTGCTGTGGGTTTAGGAAATCCAAGAGGGCGGAAAAGCCCACATTTGCGCCAGAATCCTGGAGAACCGTGCAATTTTGCAGACATCAAAATAGTCCCCTGTCTTGCCACCCACCAGTTTAAAGAAAGATGGTTCTGTTCAAAACCCGTTTTTATTAATGTCAAAAATTGCTAAGATCATGGGCCCGGAACCACCAAACAAAAATCCAACTATGATTGAGTGTTTTAATTTACTCTACTACAGATCCACATCAATGCCATGTCAAGCAAGGATCATATACTTTCAAGTAAAATCATTTCCTTTTGAAATGTATTAGTTCAAGACAGCTGTCAAAAATAGGTGCAGTACCAGCACTGGACACTGACCGGTGCTGGCGCTCTATAAATCCTGACAGGAGAGCTGTCTTGCCGAACTGTGTAGTGAACAGAAGGGGGTCTTATTTAATTAAAAGTTCAAAAGACATGCCTTTCCTGAGAACTCTTAACACCCCAGAGACCCACACCAGGAGGCAGGATATCACATGGCCCTGTTAATTGAGAGGGAGGGGTTTCTCCGCCAGCCTGCAGGACCCAACACAATAGTCTCTTTCAATTGAATGGGATATGCTGATTTGGCTGTGGATTGTAAACAGAGCTCTGCCTGGAAGAAGAGACATGTGATCTCTGACTCACTCAGTTCCTAGGGGCGGGTCAGACACTTTTTGTGAATTGAATTGAAGGCAAAGATATGTTTTATAAAAACACTGATAACTAATTGTAACCAGATGACAGGAATGTACAATTTGGAGATCCTTAAAATGGAAAATGTACCTACAATTTGAGTCTAAACTCAATTCAGTACGATGTTCTTGGACCGAACCCCGCAATTTATTCATGTTGCGAACACTGGGTTTACGCTAGAAAAATGAAAATTTACTGGAATATGTGTAGAAAGGCGGTGTACATTTGTGCCATTTTTGGTAAACGCCCGATATTGGTAAACCAACCAAAAAGCGCAAAATGTTGACATTTCTTAATCCAAGATCTTAGACACATCAGAGTTGGAAGAGAAACTACCTTATGTGATATATGATGTGTATATGTAATGTCAACCACTTGTGTATCTGGGAAATATGTATTTGGATCAGAAATAGATTTGTGTGCAATGTGACAAGGGGAGGATCCTCTGACCATAAACCTACCTCATCACTCTGACTCACTGCTCCCTTCTCAAATCAGGTCAAAGAGAAATCCTTGACCTATCAAATCGTGAGTGGGTTGGGCAAAGAAAGTTAGCATCCACACCCATTTCCAAAAGACATAAAAAGAGCCACTGGAAGCCAGACTGGGACATTCACTTTCCACTTTCTTGCGGGACGCTTTGCCGGGAGACTCCAGACTTCAAATCCATCAATCTCCAGAGACCAGAACTTTGAATCCAGACTCCAGAACTTGTAGCAGAGAGGCCTGAATCCACAAGCTGAATCCTTTTTCAGCAGGCCTCAAAATCATTTGCAAATTATTCAAACAGCCGGGCTGAGCTGTCGGATTCTGGCCTAGAACCCTGTGCCAGAAACACCCAGCAAGCAGAGCTGTATCCAGAACCGCAGACCGGACCCTGACCAGATCGCTGTGAGCAGAACCAGAGATCCTGACCAGACCAGAACCAGAGATCCAGAACCAGAGAACCAGTACCAGAAACCGCCCAGAAGTCCAGTCCAACCTGTTGACCAGATCTGTGACGAGGCCCATTCCTTCCAAAATTAGGCGTGAGTACCCAGCTAGAACTGTGCAAAGCCAATCTCTTAGCTTACATTAATCTGATTCAAAACATTTGAACCTGTCCAGAACTCCATCATAGAATCGTGTGTCCCTTCTCCGATTTTAAACCTGTAAAAGTGTAATTTTGCCGTTTTGAATCATTGTTTCATTTCTGAAAAACTACCTTCACAAAATTATCTGTATCTCTTGAACCGTTTGTGCTAGGAGCGAGTTTTAACTTTCCGACTTGCTACTCCTTATAGTTCCTCCGTAATTGCGATCGACACACTCGGAAAAATTGCCGCGATTTGCGATTTGGCTCAAATTTCTTCACTTATAAAAATAGCAGCTTCTTGCTTTCCTTTGCTGAAATTCGTTTGCAAACTGGCAATCATTCATAGAGCATTGCTAAAGTGATCCTGAACTAATTTAAAGTAGCTATCACCCACCCTGAATCTCTTATAGGGAATTAAATTCATTTTTAGCATATTTTTCCCTTCTTTGCATACCACATTTAAAGTACTTTGCCTGCGTTTAAAATCATCCCTGTTTCTCTAAGCTTGCTGGGGGGAATTGGAACTTTGTATTGCATTTTTGTTGGTATTCTTGAAGACTGTGTGCTCTCTTTCCATTTCCTTATGTTGTAATGCACATCCAACCAGCAGAGAAGGAAGGGCATCCAAGGAACATCACACAACATGTCAGACCAGGACATCCCATCTATGGTACCAGTCACTCAACAACCACACGGCCATCAGAGGGTGTCAGAATTCCTGGCAGTGCAGTTGCGAGGCGTAATTGATGTAATGGATACCAGCAACATGGGACCCAGATGGGCCAGGTGGGTCTGTGACTTTGATCTGTACGTAGGGGCAATAGGCCCAGTGGAAGATGCATGCCAACAATGCCTGTTGAAGCTGGCAGCGGCCCAGCCACAAGGGACATCATTGATGAATTCCCTGTCAACTCCGTCCATACGATCCAGGGCCTCAGGACCGCACTAGTCACATAATTTACACCCCATACCAACGTTGATTAGGAGAGACATCTGTTTCACACCACAAAGCAGGCAAAAGGGGGGACGATGAATGCCTTTGTAATGAGACTACACAGTAAAATGAAGCATTGCGACTTCGCAAATTATTCCAAGACTTCGGCACTACGGTCGCAGATCATTGCTGGGTGGGAGTCCCAATCATTCAGGAGAAAACGGTTACAAAAGGCACGATCATCGGAGGAGATTTTCATGCTGGCAGGGGCGTAAATGGTGATTGATTCGCAAGTGGAATCATTTGGAAGCCAAAAAGTACACATGTCACAACCATAAAGCGTGCACAAACTGTCAGGAGCCTCCAGGGCGGCAGGAGGACCTTTCTGCTATCATTGTGGATATGAGTACCTACATGAGGGCGCATGCCAAGCAATTGGACAACGATGCTCAGACTATGGAGAAGAAAACCATTTTGCCGCCTGGCAAGGGGGCTCGAGTGTGAAACCAATGGGGGCACATCCAGCAGGACGCACAGGAGACCCACCACCACGGCAACAGAAGCCTCTCATGCGGCTACACAAACCTTTCAGCAGGAAAATGAAGGGGAGAGTAGAGATCACAGGTCGGGAGAGGAGAGACAAATAAGAGAATGGAAGGAAGAAAGATCGGGAAAGGAAAGCAGATGTTACCGGACGTACACGACACGACTGGAACGCTGTTCACGATGCGTTACCTAGTTGAACAATCCCCAAAGACACAGAACAGAGTTCCTCAGAGGATGGGCAAAGAAGGAAAGAATACCTCTACATGCTAGGATATCAAAATGCATCCAAACACAGCCCCACTCTCGTAATACAACTAAATGAAACACAAACAGAATTTCGAATAGATACGGTTGCCACTGTCAATGTCATTAGTGAACAGGTCGACACCACAATGTTCAAGTCAGATTTTCACAGTAGTATTTGTTCAGTACAAATGTTCTACTGGCAGATTCACTTAATTGCGAGCAAGGCTTGCCTGGGAATTTAAAGCATTTCTGTTTTTCTTGGAAACGGCTGGTTTACTGGATGAAGGTCAAGCATATTTCAGTCCAGGCAGACACACTGAATCAGTGGTACTATCAGAATTAGACATTCTAAAATCCTGGGTCAATAACTCAAACACCTCTCAGCCACGTTTGACACGGCGGACCATGAAATACTTACGGTCTCTGTTTTTAATCTGGGACTCTGTGGTAAACTGTGGGGATGGATGAAACCTTTTCTGAGCAACCAGGCACAGACAAGAGCTTTATTACTTTTCACTCCTCTCAAAAGGCCATCACTTGTGGGGTACCTCAACTTTCGACCTTAAGTCCATTGTTGCTCAAACTATGCCTGAAACTTGTGGCAAACCTTTTCCATGGCTTTTGAAATTACTTTTGCATGCACGTGGATTTCACCCACATTATCCTCTGTCTCATAGATCCTAACCACAACGCAGCATATCTGTTTAAACTCTGCATAGAGCATGTAAAAGAGTGTATGACCGTCAACAGTCTTCAACTAAATGCTCAGAAAAGAGAAATACAGATCTGTAAGAAGAATCAGAATGCCCTTTCAGACATCCTGATAAGCTCTGCAATTAGGCAGACATGGGATGATACATTTTGTCCTTCATCACTGTCTGTAGCCATAAAAAATGGTATGAAAAACAGGCCTCCGATTTGATCCAGCATTACAATTAGACCCCAATTAACAAACTGACGAGTAGCTGTTTTCTTCACGTTATTCATTAATTCATTTTGCCATTTGGTATAGCGCCTTTCACCATAATTATGGTCACAATGCGCTTTTGGTTTACACGCACAAAGGAACCAGAGTCCAAAAATGTGTGAGAATTTGGGAGGTGGTATTATGCATGTGTGCATTTCAGCCAGTAAAGTTATGCAAGGGTGGCCAATACCCTGCTAGTCACCCATGTCTAAGTGGAGTGAGTATTGGCGCAGCGGAGGTATACTATGGACTGAAGAAGGGGGTTGTGTTTGAGGAGCTAGAGCCTTCTGTGGGAAGCTACAGTTCAAATCCTTGCTATTCAAAGTAGCTTCATTCTTATGGCCGAGGTGATGTGCAATAGTGCAGTGTGTGTGGAGTGAGACTGTATCTTCCGCTAAGTTGCAAAGGTGCGGTGTGTGTGAGGAGAAATGGATTAGCTGTACAAACAACAATGTCTACTACCTGGGTTCCATCTATGTAAAAGGAGCAGTGCTACCTTTCACAGGTGATCCAAGTGCTAAATGCATAATACTCACCCTCAGATAGATTCTTAGAGCGAAAGATTGCCATCCCTAGTTCCTTCTGGTGTGAACACGAGGTCCCCATTTCATGATTACAGGCGATGGCATGGCCTACTCTCATATGCTTTAGAGAACATGCAGTGCCAACCACGAGCGAGATGTCCGAGGAGCCTGATTGTCCTCCAAGGTGCATTTTAAGTGCAATGCATTGTCCACCCCCCCAAGCCCATATGAGTGCAATACCTGGCCCATTGTCAGGATGCGTTCCAGGTTCAAGTTGCTGGAGTGACTACATGAGTCCTCCATGTGTGCTAGGTATCCCACAAAGAAAGTTTGGTGGCAGAGCAAAGTGGTTGAAAGGAAAGAAGAGGCTAGTAGCTGACAGAAGGGCAGGTTGGGGGGGGGTGTGCAGGGAGAACTCTACAAAGATTCTTGGACTAACTGTTTTTGTAGCTACCTGGTTGGATTACTGTTATGCCATCAATCTGGGTCTCCAAATAGGCACTTAATAAAGTTACAGTATACTGAAAAGGTGACTGCTCGGCTTATGCCCTACCTGATGGAATGGTATCTCATCAGCTCTCTGGGAACTGCATTGGCTGCCCGTGAATACGCATATCTAATTTAGAGCCTTGTGCCTGGTTCACAAAGTCTTGAATAGCAAGGGCCTCCATTTCTACACTAAGTGCCTAAGTGCCGAAGTACACTAAGTAAGTGGCAGTCATCTGAGATCAGAAATGGCAGGCCTGGTGGTGATTCCATGAATCAGATACCGCAAATGGGGAGTTTGCTTCTTCGTAGTCCAGAGCTCCAAGATGTTAACTTAACTCCCACTGACGGAAGATCACCTTGTTGTCAGGTGTTAGCACAAAACCGTTTTTTTTTTGTTAGAAAAAGCCTGGACCATCCAACAAACGTCCTCAGAACATTGTGTGATCTTGGGACATATGAATGAAATGGTACATGTTCCAGATGGGTTTTTGTCGCGATCTTTTCATGTTTCCCACCCCTCTCCTATAAGCCCCCCGTGCCCACTGCTGCCCTTCTCGTTGGGAATGGGCTCTGCGGGGTGTATATTGCACTGTGTATATATAAATAAGGGCAAAGGTTGATGGCTGTAATGTTTCTGAAAACTATAAGTGTTTTGCAATGTTGTTGTCACTGCCAATATCCATATGTGGTTTGGCTGTTCTTCATCCTTAACCTCAATGAAATGTGTTTGCCAAAATAAGATATACCTTTATGAGCTAAAGTGTGTAGCATTATGGGTTAACCAGGTTTGTTTAATTTCTTCCATAGACTAAAAGGCAGCTAAAGCAGGATTGACCAATATCGAGAGTTGCATACAGCACACAATGCCTGACGTCATACACTTCTAAGCTCTATGTGTATGCATGCTTCTATTACGCAGGTTAATGATATTCAGTTGGTGGACCGCAGTTGGACCTAGCAGGACGCTGAACTTGCGAATTGCTATGCGTCCAGATAGAGTATTGCCAGTCTCTTCCTCAAGCGCATTTTCGCTGCTCCCACACCAGTATCCCAACATTCTAATCACACACGAGTCCTGACCCGGGCTGAGGCTGGTCCATTGTTTGTAATCCTGGACTACATATTTAAACGGCACTATTTCTCACGTCCCAGCCACCTGTGAGCAGATTAAAAGATGCCTTTGAACACTTTGGGAAGTCTAGGGGATTAGAAAGGATGAGCCTGAACTATCTGCCAAGTAGCCAGGCCTTAACTTCCTTAAAGTAACAGGATGCAATATCCATAACACTCTTAATGCAGCTAAGAGGCTCTGACTGGTTATCGCTACCGAACGGCATATTCCTATTAGTTTCATGTGGGAACAATAACTCTCAACGTCCATCACTGTTAAGCCATTGTCATAATAATACATTGTACATGTGTAATACGCGACCCTCCGAGACACCTGCAACATATTGTGATGCAAACCTATGCATTAACCCCGAAAATTACATTTCCAAGCATAACCAGAGTGGCGTGGATTGAAAGAATAGGCCAACATTGGAAGACGCATGATAGAGGCCTGCAGTCAGGCAATGCATCACTCGTGGACACCTGTCACTGGAAACACCTTGCTGCTCGGACTGCCTGATTAAGAGAATATATTCTGTATGCACCTGAAGTATGTGTGCGCGACATGTTAATCTTGCCACAGAAAGAAAGCCTCCAGCCGCTGTGGCTGTGAGTGTGCACCGAGTACATTATGTTATTGTGTGCAATATCAAACATGGCTATCAAGACTTTGCAGACTGGTCTGCTGTAAGTTTGATCAATCAGAAGGCTTCCAGGAAAGGAAGCAGTGCTCAGAAGGTGTGTATGTGTCGGCAGTGTAAGGGTGCAGAAGTATGTGTCAGCCACAGTGGTGGCATGTTGACGAAGACTTTTATTTTTATATAAAAGTCAAGAAAAGAAAAATCTATCAGGCCCTATTTCTACGAGAGCTTGCCCTACCTCAACAAAAAGACTAAAGACTCTGTCAGGATGTCCAGTAGTGTAAAATGTCTACCTGTGTCCAAAGCTATTTCGGTCCCTTACACTCTAGACTAAGGAAAAACAGGGTGTCTTCTTGATCTCTCATTCTGGATGCCAATTCAATTGTTCCATTCTGGATGAAAAACACAAAGAGTGGTCCCCTAACTAAGTTCTTGATGTAAGATGCTCTTTCAAATGTATCCAAAAACACAACAGGGTTAACTGGGAAATGCCTCCCCTCTTCTTTTCTCCAACAGTCTGTCTTCTTTCAGATAAACAGAGTTCTCAAGAATGAGGGGCGAGTGTCTTCACAAATGTAACCTCAAGTCTGGTTCACTATCCTACCAGACTTGACTGAAGCTACTCCAAAAAATGTCCCTTCTTTTGACAGTGGGTCCTCAACCCTTTCTCTTCACTTCTCACATCTCTCCCTTGTGTGGGTCCCAGACCCCTCTGGGTTGTCTTGGGATCTTCTTGACTTCCTGTGGATCCCAAACCCTGGTGTGTTGCTCTTGCATGGCTTCCCTGACTCTGTGTGGGTCCCAGACCCTGGTGTGCTGCTCTTGCTGGGCTTCCCAACTCTGTCTGGGTTCCAGACCCTAGTGTGTTGCTCTTCCAGAGCTTCCCTGTCTCTGTGTGGGTCCCAAACCCTAGTGTGCTGCTTTTGCGGGGCTTCCCTGTCACTGTGTTGGTCCCATACCCTTCTCTCAGGTTTATCACATGTTGCACCCAGGCCTGGTTCACTAACCTGCCAGGCACTGTTTCTTATATGTCCAATACTTCCTTTTCCCCAAGTACTGGTACATCGGAGATGGGGTTCTTCAGTTTTCCCCAACCGCCTCCTTCATTCTCTGTTATCTTTACCACTGGCTACAGTACCACAGGTATCTTTTGTAGCATTAAGGGTTTGCCCAGGCGGCATCCTAAAACTGCTGCTTCCTGCTACAGGCTTCTGCACACCTTCAAGCAGTCTCCGCGTCTCCTTACAGAGTTCTGAGGTCTGCCCCCTCTCGATGTGTGCCTCTTGGACCAACTCTAGGTTGCTCCCAGACCTCTGATTCTCCAGCCTGGACAGCATGGAACACAGTGTGTGTTCGGCGAGGCTGCTCCAGCCTTTCCTGTTCTCTGAGATGATCCTCCAGCCAGCTCTCAGTTCTTCTTCCATGTTTATGTTTGTATTTGTCTCTAGTTGACTGTACCATGTATGTTGGTTCTGCGGTGGGCTAGTTCCTCCTTGCCTGATCTTCTCCCGTCAGCAGGTAAAGGCACTCCATCTGGGTGGGTTCTCATACTTCCTTATCCCATTATAGTCTCTGTGGTTGTGGTCTTCTAACATACATAAATACATAGACATGTGGAGGAGGACAGATGATTGAGTGGGGTGAGAAGATAGAGGGGATAGAGATGGAGGAGGTGCATACCACATTCTCCCAAAATAGTTTTCACCAGTCCGATGGAGGGTTTCCCTCCCCATGTGATCCACCCGCTGAGTACCACCCCTAGGGGGATTATTTGGTTCCAGACTCACCTCCGTGGCCTCAAGGGAAGGGTGTTCCCCCCAATTGGTGCAGTGACAATATGCTGGGATTTGTCAGAGTATCCGTTAGTATTTAAATGGCAGGAACCTAGCTAGAAAGCAGCACGATGCTGTACAACGGTCGGGTAATATGATAGATTACTTTAGCAATAATCCCGCGTTCTGCAGGCTACACCAGCCGGTAATGGCCTGGGTTCAAGCTACAGAGTCGAGCAAAGCGAGCGCTTTAACGCCGGGCACCAGAGCCATTACCGGGCCATTTTAGTCCACAGAATGCGGGATTATTGCTATTACCACACCTGGGAAAACCCTTGAGGTGCTAATAGCAATTTATTTTAAATGCCTACACTGCTTCGTTCACAGCAGCGGCTGGGGAGAGTCAGGCAGGATTGCTATGGAAATGAAAGGTGGGTCTCCACTCAGAGCTCCTCTTCCATTTCCATGGTTTCATTAGGAAGCCGTGTGGCCCAAGCAGAGGAGCCCTGAAGAATGTATTCTTGCTCAAAGACTTTAGTGCACAGACCTGATTCAAGCAGCTAGATGACTCCCCCTAGCAAGGGGACTACAGGCGTACTGTTTGGAGCGGCCACAGAGTGAGATGGCATGTCAGATGAAGGACAGATTCACAGATCAAGATATACAGTGATTGACATCTCTAGCATGCCCTGAGTGCATTAGAAACACATCATTTTAATTTCCATTATTATGTTATGATTTATGCTGTATTCAGTGTCTTGTGTCTGGTGTATTGTGTTACATCATTAAAGCATAATATCAATTGCAAAACAGAAAACTGTGAACATTTTTAATTTGCCCTAAAATGCCACTTCGCATAAAGCTTCTCTTCAATGAATTTCCTGTTCTATGGCTAGATTACCAACATGTTTTAACATTATTTTTAGGGTATCACAAGGCCACATTTTACGCAGCTGTCATCCCTGCCTCCATAGTCTAGACCCTTCCTACTTAAGCGCTCCTCACTTACCTCACTTAGCATCTACAAACACTTGTGTACAGGCATGTTATAAATGACTTATCATATCATATCATACCTGACAATCATCAACAGCTCCCTATCTCAGGACACCTTCTCCTAGACCCTCAAGACTGAAAAGATCCTCCCACTTCTCTAGAAACCAACACTGACCCCTGGCGACCTCAGCAACTACACATCATGCATGCTTCTTTCTTAGGTAAAGTCCGAAAGAAAGCACAAGCCATGCAACTCCTCCAATACATCGAAGCCAACAGCCTCCTTCAATCCTACCAATCTGGCTTGAGATCCAGAAACAGCACAGAAATGGTTACAATCAAGGTAATGGACAATTCCCTTAACATCCTCGATGATGGCCATCCTTGCCTCCGGTTCTCCTTGACCTCTCAACAGCATTTGGAACAACAGACCACCAGACACACACCAACAATCTACATCCCTGCATGGGGATCAGCAAAATCACTGATAGCTGGTTCAAAACATACCTTGCTAATTGCCAACAGTTTGTACACATGGATTCCTACAGATCACCAACTCTACCCATCTCTTGTGGAGACCTGCAAGGATCTATGCTATCCCCTGTGATCTTCAATCTTTACATGGAACTGCTTAGAACCCTCCTCATTCCACACAACATCCACGTCCACCAATACGCAGATGGCACGCAGCGCTACCTCAAGATATCCTCCATCAAAGACATCCACATGCTGAAGGCCTGAAGCTCATTGAACCATGCCCCGTGCTTACCTGAAGCTCAACCCCTCCAAGACGGAATTCCTACTCCTGACCAATACCAAACACCCTGACATCCAGAGCTGGCTCTCTGCTATGCACCTCAAGGGCTTCACACCCCAGCTCGCCACCTGCGCCAAGTCCCTTGGGATTGACATCAACATACATCTCTACTTCAAACAACTCATAGCAGGGAAGACACAAACAGCTTGGCACCAACTCTCTCTCCTGTGGAAAATCAAGCCCTTCATCCCAGAAAACAACTTCAGGTCTGCTGTCCAGAGTTGGTCCTTTCCTACCTGTGTGCTGGCATTGCCCTTTTGGAAGGCCCCCTGGCATCTACCCTGGCACCCTATGATGTGCCCTGTATGCTACAGCACGACTCATCTAAGGACTCTGTAAATTCCAATCAGATCACCCCAATCCTCATCAAACTTTGTTGTCTCCCGCTGCATTCCGGTTTCATCTTCAAATTCTGCTGCATCATCTACAAGGCTCTCAACCTGAAATCCCCAAGCTACTTGATTTAGAAAATCAGCATCTCTAGAGGCCTACGATCCACCAGAACTAAAGACATGTGCAGACTTGCACCCCAGCAGTTCAGGAAGGAAAGAACCCAAAGACAGCCCTTCTCTGTCTATGCCCCAAAACTCTGGAACCTCCGTCCATCAACATCAGACTCAATTCTACTCTTCAGGAAGGAGCTCAAGACCCTCCTCTTCAAGGAATGGCTCCTCCCTAAGACCTGAGACTGGATGATCTCATCCCCACTGCTTCCTCCCCTGGTTGCTTGTAGATCCCTTTCTGACAAATTGCCCCATGGCCCTCCCCTGTTGTTAGTGGCCCACTCCCTTGCTTCTCTCCTCCCCTCACCATGTCTCTTCCCCTATGATTGAAAAGTGTTCTGTTTTGGTCTCAAAGCAAGGTCTGTGCTCAATAAATACTCTAATAATAATCAATAATAAAAAACTTTGATAAGCAACAGAGTGCTTTACAGGTGATGGGGGAAGTATACAGCGAGGAAATCTGAAATACAAGGGAGTGGGGGGCTAACATTGGCTGAGAGCGAGGGGGTGGGGTATTTGGCATTGAAGTATAAAATGACTGCTCCTTTTAGAGAAAAAATATTTAAAGCATATAGGCTTTCTTGTCACTATTACTTTTGGGAATGTGACAGAAGAGGTTGCATTGGCAGCAACATAAGGATAAGTTAGATGAAGAAAGTGCATGGTTCATTTTACTAGTAATCAGACCTTTATGCCCGCGTTCTACCTTTTTTAAAAACCCAGTCCATATGCAAAGTACAAATAATTATTTTTGCCCTTTCAGAATTGAGGTGCAAAGCATCAGGGTCTTGTGTAGTGTAATGTATGGCAGTTTGCTGTCCTCTTTTCTCTTGCACTTAAAGAATCACATTACAAGAAAACACTAAAACCCTGAGCCAGTCCAGTCTTGCACACAGAGCAAAGGCCTAATTCTCAAAAAGGAAAGTGTGTCTGCAAGTTAAACAAGCATTGGCGATGCCAACAGTTTTGACTTTTGCGCAGATATAGGGAAGGTATTTGCAAGGCATTGCCATAAAGGAACTAACTGTGACAATAATGATAGCAGCTGGAAAACATTGAGAGTACATGGGCATATGATAGCAGTGTCTGGCAAATGCCCAACTAATATCTATACACAAGCCTAAACTGTTTGCTTTGGCAATTCTTGATCTTAACAGGACTTCAGTGAAAGATACGCATACTGCTGAGAAATAAAGTGGCTAATGAATGAGGTGGTTGAGACACTTTGGTTACACCAGTAGCATGTTTACAGCACCAAGTGAACCGTTAGCTCTCAGAAGACTGCTTTGAAAAAAAAAAACTGACAGGCACTTCAAGTGCAAAGTTTGACTTTAAGGCTTGAAAAAGGTACCACAAAGAGATCCATCTCAGGAAGGTGTGTTTTGGGAAGGGTGAGGCAGGAAGTGGGTAGTAATTTCCATAGGGATTAGCCTTGCCTTGAGCAGTCAATGGGTGGATAAATAACAGAACAACACCTACAAGATTGGTGTCCCTCCTCAAATGCCATCACTTACTAGCAGTACCCCAATGCATTAGTCTAGGGTTACAGTGTGCTGATACATGAAAAATATATAATACTCATATATATATATATATATATATATATATATATATATATATATATATATATATATATATATATATATATATATATATATATATACTTTATTGATCACTTAACAATATTCTCAAATGATTCTTTTTATTTACATTTTTTATTGAGATCAATAAGCATTAAAGGCTCCCACTTCATATACAAGTACAAAAAGCAGGTGATTGGACAAGTAACTCATCTAAAGTAGATTAAACAATATCAGAACATAGTTCCAACATATTTTAACATGTAAACGCTTAAGATCTTTCTAATTAGAAGTTATAGCTTGAATTGCTATTGCCATTAAGAGGTCAAACAGATAACATTTATTTTTGCCAATTTCTGGCTGAATAACTGTACTGCCAAGATAAAGAAATATAAGGAAGAAATCTTGTTGCAAAAGAAAAATACGCCTAAGAGTTTTCCAAACCTTTTCCCAGAATACTAACATCAGCACATTCAAAAATGATATGTTTGAAAGAGCCTTGAGTGTCAAGGCAACTCCAGCAATTGTCATTTTGTAAGATTCCACCCTTAAAGAGAATTAGTGGGGTATTAAAGGCTTTATGATGGAAGAAGTACAAGGTTTGGAGTAGGTTTGCTGAAATGATAGCTTTGGATATATTTTTGCACAACGATGGCCATAGTAGTTGGGAGTTCGTTAAAGAGCAGTCTTGTTTCCATGCCACTAGATAGTTCCACTTATTTTTCATTTGTTGACATTGATAACAATATCTCATAAAACATGGAAGAAGTAAAATTTGAGTTAGACAAATGTATTCTTTCAACTTGATATACAGTAGCTTTGCATAATATTAATTCATAATTTTCCTTAATAGCATCAATCAACCTTAAATATTGCTCCATAAATAACATAGGCATATGAAATCTATTTGTAATCTCATTAAAGTTGAGTGGAGTACCTTGAATAAACAGTTGTCCAACATATTTAATACCCAGACAGAGCCATGGTTTCCAACAGATAATTATTTTGTTGACCTTTATCAAGGGATTCATCCACATGTACTGTGAGATAAACTGGGATGTTTTTCTAATAGATGGGAATAAATAGGATCGAAGATATAGGACAGAATATTAATGCTAGCACTGGTAAAACATCTATTGTTTCCCTTAATGTTAGGGCAGTCAGCAAGAGTATGGGGGAAGACCATTGTTCTCTCTAAAAGAAGGCAATTAGGTGCATTATAATTAGTAGGAATAAACCACAGTTTTGCTTGTCTTAACACAGATGACATATGATATTCTTTTTAATCTGGGAAGTTAACTCCACCATTAGCTCGAGGCTTTTTAAATTTACATAGCAAAATTCTTCCGTTCTTTTTCCCCCGAGAAACTTGAGAATACAGGAATCCAGTGATTTAAAGAAAGAAGGGGGGAAGGAGATTGGGAGCGTGCATAGACAGTTAGTATGATTGGGGAATCATCATTTTGACAGATTCTAGCCTACCCCACCATGATAGAAAAAAGGGAAGACAATGAATTAGGAAGCTCCTAACTATGAATGCCTAGATATTTAATACCTGCGGGCACCATTTCATTCCAGAGAGTAGAGTGTTATGTTTGGTACAATGTAAATTGCGTGATAGGATTTTTGACTTGTCAGTATTGAACTTACATCCTGATGCTAGGGAGAATTGGGTGATAATATTAAGTAAATGATATAAACACGTGATGTAAACACGTATCTGTTGTATTCAGAAGTAGTATGATGTAAACACGTATCTGTTGTATTCAGAAGTAGTAATACATCATCAGCATAGGCAGATGACTTAATCTTAATACCACCATAATAAATACCTGTTATATTGTCTTCCTGTCATATCGCTTCTAGGAAAGGTTCCAGCGCAAGAATAAAGAGAAGGGGGGAGAGGGAACAGCCTTGACGTGTGCCTCTATATACTGGGAAGAATGAGGACATTTGTCTGTTTATAAAAACGGAGGTTTTAGGGTTAGAGTATTGTGCTTTGACGATAGATATAATCCCATGCCATTTTAGTGCCTCAAACATGTAATTCCACACAACCCTGTCAAAGTCTTTTTCTGCATTTAGTGCTATTGCTGCACATCAGTCAGTAGATTTCTGAATGATGTTAAGGATATCAATGAAGAGTCTGATATTGGCTGATGATAATTGCCCCTTAACATACCCTATCTGGTCACTTTTAATTAGATCTGGAAGAATAGGGAGAAGTTTCTTAGCTAGAATCTTGCCCAAAACTTTGCAATCAGTGTTGATTAAGGAGATTGGTCTGTAATTTTGGGTCATTTCAGGATCTTTGTTAGGTTTAGGAAATACAATTAGCATTGCTTCCGAAAAGGTTCCCATTGCTTTTACGTTAGCGATGAAGGAACTGTATAATTCATTAAGTTTAGGAACTGAGAGATCATTGAAGTGGGCAAAGAATTCAATTGGAAAACCATCTGTGCCAGGAGCTTTACCTTTTTTGAGGTCTTTAATAGCTTTCAATATTTCAGTGGGGATATGAGAGCATTTAATGTTGTTTGGAAGTCTATATTTGAATATGAGTTGTGGTGTACATGCCTAAGAAAGTCATGAGTATGAGTGTTGTTAGGCGAGGCTTCAGAAGAATATAATTTTTGGTAACAATTTGAAAATGCTCTTAAGATTCCTTTATCTGAGAAGACGCTATTACCATTATGGTCTTTAATGACTACAATCTTGGCTTTATCCCTATAAATTTGAGAAAGGATACTAGAGATTTTCTAGATTTATTGGAAAAGTGATATGTGTTAGATTTGTATTTTAAAAGATTGGCACATGAGTATTGTATAGCCACATTATTGTACTTTATTCTAGGTCTAGAAATTTTTAGAAAAATATAAGCAGAGCTAGTATGTTTATATTTAGATTCTAGAGATTTAATTGTTTTCAGAATGTTACCCACTTCTTATTTAAGTTTTCTCCTTTTAATAGCAGTGTAAGAGATGATATGCCCTCTGAGTAAGACTTTATAGCAATCCCAGTTGTTTACAATGGAGGTGTCTGTACTCAGATTTTCTGAGAAAAAATGTGTATGATGCTTCTCAATAAACTGAGTAAATTGTTCATCTTTCTGGAGTGCTGAATTAAATGTCTATATGCTAGGTTTATATACATTTTGTGGATCAGATAATTGAATATGAACAGGTGCATGGTCTGACAAGATTATACATTCTATCTTGGCATCTAGCAAGCAATTAGTAATGGATTTAGAAATAAAGACATAATCAATTCCTGGGAAGGAATTATAAGTAGTACAATAAAATTTGTATTCCAAATCAGAAGGATGAGTCATGCGCCACGCATCAATAAGACCTCATTCAGACATAAAGTTGGCAAATTGCAAGTGGGATCTCATTTTTTTTAAACATACATTAGATTTCCTGTCAAGATACAGATCTATGATCTCATTATTGTCACCACACACAATGGGGTTGTTAGGGCTGGAATTGAGAATATAATTTCTTAACTGAATCCAGAATGCAGGGTTGGCATTGTTTGGACCATAAACATTTAAAATAGAGTATTCAGCAGAATCAATAAGTAGCTGAACAAGAACCCATTTCCCCATGTCCTCTGATTCTGTGGATATGACCTTACATTTGAAATGCTTATTGATAAGGGTGGTGATTCATTATTTTCTCCGTTCGCCGCACTCGAGAACACTTGGCCCACCCATAAATGTATCAATTTAGTAGCTTCTGCTAGTGATAGGTGAGAATCCTGTAAACATACAATGAATGGTTTAGCTCTATTAAGATGGGAATTGATTTTCTGTCTTTTAATAGGATTGTGCAATCATTTAACGTTCCAAGAAGTTATATTAAACGACATTGAATGTGATAGGATTGGTGTACACAAATGTATGGCTCACAATAAGAGAATATAAAATACATGAGCATGTCATAACCTTTTAGGAAAAGTAAAATAATGATAGCCATTTAGAGAGTAATGCTAAGATAACCGGCATTTGCATTCATAAATTAGAGGGAGAGACACGTAAGGGAAAGGGATATGCAAACGAAAACAACATGGATTTCTGTAACTTCCAAGTAAACCAGATAACATTGAAAAGAGTAGTGGCTAACAGGAAACAGCCACTCCAAAACATGTTGGGATTGAAACAGTAAAGATTAGGGGTGGAGAGCCACACCTAGAAGGGGTCGCCCAGTGCCCCACTCTGGTGAGAACATCACGTGTTGATAATGGCTTCATACCACACAATTAAATTCACGTAGGTGGTCTGGATATATCCATCTCCTCTCTTCTGTGACTCTGGATAAAGTTTTGCAGACCAGTTGGATTTTGGAAGGTGAACGTATGACCAGTAACCTTTAGAATGGCTGGATGAATGACTCTGTATATGGCTTTTACTTGCCTAAGAGCAGGTCTAAACGTCAGTAGTTCTTTTCTTCTTGCTGCAGTGGCATTAGATACATCTTGAGACATAAAGATGTTGGTGCCTTCCCACATGAGTTGCCTTTTTTGATTTGATTTGTCCATGATGAGTAGGCTGTGAGTGTTATCAAGTAAGTCAAAGATTAGAGTTCTGGGAGCATTTTGAGTCGAGATTATGGGTCCTAGACGATGGGCCCTTTGAATATTAAGCTGCAAGGGCGTTGCAAGCTCCAGGAATAGAGGAAGCATGTAGTATAGGAATTGAATGGGGTTATCCGTTTCAATATTTTCCGGAAGGCCTACAATCCATAGATTATTCCTCCTATTACTATTATCCGAATTTTCAGTTTGCTTCTGCAGAGAGTTAACAACATTTTCGAATGTCACTGCTCTGCCTGTAACATCTTCAGCATCATTTACCCTCCTTTCTACTTCATTTATTATTGATTCAAATGTGGTACATTTATCGTCTAACATTTGCAATTTTGCAGTCGTAGCTTCCATAAATGGTTTAAGGGCTTTTATCTCTGTTAAGATGGCTTGCATGACCAGGGGCGTTGTTAGCTGAAATTAAAGGCAAATCCCTGGGTAGCCCTTTTTTAGAATCCATACTGTGGCAGGTTAGTTGGCAATACATTTACACAGTATTTATGCCCCTAATTCAGTTAATAGTAAAGGAGCTGCATAAATTGTAAGCCTTATTGTAGAGTTAATAGCTCAATATATGCCTGCAGCCAAATAACGTATTGTAAAAAGTACTGACTGCTTTATTTCTATTTTCACTTAATGTTGAAGGCAACCGTGTGCCAAAAGGATCTTGTTTCCATGTAGCTGTGCCTGAATCCCATTAACCAGCCTGAAGAAACGGCACCTCTCTGAAGTCAGAGATGTATCTCCTTCGCGTCAGCTGTACCAGTTGACAGGAAACATTGTCTTTCTCATTACGCAATCTCGCTGCTGTAGGCCATGTTCACGGATAGTTTTGGTTTGTCTCCACCTCACTTCACAGCGGGGACCTGAGTTGAGCAAACCGCACCAACTCCACTGTGTTCGCCAAGGTTTATGCAGGCAAGTTTAACAGCCTTTAATTATAGTGGAAGCTGTTTATAAAAGTTACATTTGCTCATTGGAGAGGGAGCACAGAATTAAGCAGCCATTCGAGTCATTGCTTAGCCACTCCCCCCTCAAATTATTCTAAATCAGTGCAAAAAAAGAAATTGCTTGAAACACATTGTGCACTTTTTGTTTACTGATAATACAAATTCAATTCCTCTCAAGGCTTCAATTCACTCATGAAAGCAATCAGAGCAAAAACAAAGAAACACCTCCAACTCTCGGATCTACATAATTCCCAAAGTTACGATTTAGCATAAATCTCCAGAAATACCTGGCATTACAGATTCGTATGAAACATGTTTTCACCAAATTACAGAATAGATTCTAGCAATAGCTTTTAATTAAGGGCCTTGTATGTGACATCAGTTACTTTTGTCCATTTATCTCTAGCATTTGAAACACACTGCACTTTTTGAGTTTAAAAATATTTGAGTCGTAAACCAACAAGTGTTTCACACTATGTGGATTAAATATTCACACAATGCTTACTTCATCAGAGTCATTCTCTCCATGAATAACTGTATTTCATGTTTTTAAACTTTTCCAAAGTGTGTAGCATTTTTTCATAATTCTAATTTCGTTCCTTGAAATTGATTGTTTTTCTCAGCCAACTAAATAAATGGTTTGTGCTCTTCCCTCAAATGTTTTCACGAAAATAAGTTGATTGTTCAATGCATTCACTCAAAGTTTTTCAAATGAGTATAATTACTAGAGCCACACGGTGCGATGGTCACATGTTGCTGGCATTTTCAGTCTCTCACCCCAAAAACTATTAGTTATTTGGTCTTTTTGTAAATGCGTTTTTATTTTGATATTTAAATGAGTTGGTACCTCTTAGGTGACCCCTGACGCCATATTGCCTGATCCTTTAATGGTTGCTTGATTTTTGTTCAGCTTTATTTCACCATCACTCACTTTTGCTATTGGCGCTTTGGCAGTTTCCGACTTTTATTTTCCAACTTTCCTTTTTCAAACATGCAGTTTCTAACTTAACAGCAGATACAGAGAGAGCAACACTTAAGAACAAACACAGATGGACTCAAAATATTGAGATTTACACAGCCACGGCACTTGTAATCTGGTGTTAATAGCGCTGGACCAAGTGGTGGTAGCAGGTAATACAGGTAAATACAGTTTGGTTATATCTGGGAACATTTACCGCTCCTATACCACCAAACTCGTAATGAAGCCCACAGTCTTTAGGTTTGGCTGACTAAGCTGTAGGAGCAGTCCATAACTAATCTCACTGCTGCCCACCAATGTGACAAAATGACTACTGCTCTGCAGGAGTAAAATAATGAGTAGTGACTAATCTACCTATAAAGACCATCACTACAAGTAAACCAGAAGCAGTGGCAATCATAAAGGCTACACAGGCACAGCAAAACAGTTGTACCTACTTTGCCTCTTTTTATAACGTGGGCTGAGGGAAGGCTATACTTTTCAGGAGAGGTGTGAGCTGGTACAGAGGCAGAAACAAACACAAGCAGTACATTGGTACCACAATAAAAGAATGTCTGACCAATGTTCTAGAAAAATAAGCATCTTAATAAAAAATAACAATACACACAACTAATCAAAAATACTTAAGACTCACCCCTCTAAAGGAATCACATGGAAGGTAGACTTTGTAATAAAGGGGCACTTTGGGTGAACACAGGGGGGGTGTATGCAATTGGTTAAAGCAGCACGTTTCAAAGTTTATGAACATGTCTTTAAAATAAGGTAGCCAGAGGCTTAAAACTAATTAGGTTTCTTTAAGTTGGACTGGTGGACCACGCCTCTTCGAATACTTATGTTCTTGTCATTGGGGATCAAGAGCATTGAGCCAGGCTTTTCAGTGTCAAACGGGAGTCTTGGCACTTTTGGTGCTGGACCAGGGTCAAGGTGCAGTGGCAACATATTCCAAGGATGCAGTGCTCTTCAGAAGCAGCAATGGTTTGTGAGTGAAAGATGCTGAGAATTACATGTGATGTCTGACCATGTCATTGGAAGACTTGGTGGCCTCACGTGCATAGACGCGTAGAGTATTGGCAATCAGTCTCAGCTAGCTGAACATAGCATGAGGGTTATGCAGCATCAAATGACTTGGAGCTTGAAGAATCTGGTGACGCAGAGGGGGTGGTGAGTTGGGGATGCTAGACTCAGATGCAGAGATGGCCAACATGGGCATCAGCGTCGATCAAAGCATGGAGATGCAGAGGAAGTCAAGCATCAAGTTTGGAAATTACTCCGGTGAATCCCATGCAGCAGCTTGGAAGACATCATAGGTGCCCAAACTGGTATCAAGGTGTCTTGGAGATGTAGAAATAGCAAGGGGTTACTTCCTTGATTCTGTGACAGCTGGAAGACCCAGTCAAGAATATTAGAGGCAAGGTCCTTTTCTGCACTGCCCAGCCTGCAAGGGTTGTCGAGCACACTTGCATGGATCTGCCACCTCCAGTAAGCATGTTCCTGGGCAGCAGTGTGCCCTTGATGTGGGTAGACAGATGAGCTTTCCTCTACCTTGGAACGTTTCAGCTTCACCTTTATGGCAGAGGACTTGGGGATAGATGGTATCCCCAACAGAGTTCCAGGTGAATCCTTCTTGACCTAAAGTCCAAATATGTATAAACTAAAGGAATGTCCCCACTCCCTTATAAAGCCAAAATGCTAAATCAGATTGGTCTACCGCAAGCCTGTTGTGGAGTGCTTTGTCTGCATAAAGTGGGAAGGAGGCAGGAGTTTATAAAGCCCTAGCAATCTTAGATAGTGGAACCCCTCTCTGGGCAAAACCTCTCCTCTGCGCTACTCTACCTCCACCCCTTTCCTATGTCTGCCTACTTCAAAAGCGATCCAGTGATCAGCACCCTAGTGTGAAAAGGCCATTGTCATGTGAGGATTGCCTTTGAAGCGTCTGATCCTAGGGAACCTCCCAGTTGGCATTCCGGCACAGTGGGGAATCAACAGGGACAATAAAATGAAGAAATCACAGGTGGCACTCTTCAAATAATTTAAGAAGGTGGCTCATGTCTCTGGGTCTCCGTTGACCTCTTAGGTGTTTTGACACAGTTGACCATCTCACAAGGACTAGTCTTCACATGAACAAAATGGGTTTCTTGGGCACAGTTTACAACTTGTTCGCAACTTACCTCTTGGAAAGGCAGCAAACCATGCAAATGAGCATCCTCAGGTCAGTCCACTGTTTGACCATCTGCCAACGTCCCACATGGCTCAATAAAGTCTAAAGTGATATTTGATCTATACAATGAACTATTGGAATAATGTACCGATCAATGACCCAGACAGTTTACTCCACCAATATGCTGATGATTCCCGATTATACTTAAAAGCCATTTGTGCCCAGTACATCTTGGACCTCATGAATTTCCTGGATGACAAGCACATACCTGAAGTTCGATAAAGCAAAGACAACATTTGTTATACCTGGTAATCCATCCAGGCAGCATTCCACTCAAGTTTAATGTGGCTAAATAATAGGCACCTTGATGGCTTCACACCTCCCTGACTGCAGCAGCCAAATATCTCTAGTTCATTATAGACAGCACTCTATATGACAAAATATCATCAAAAAGTCCCAAACTGCATGGTGCCAACTTATCCTCCTATAGAATATATAACCCGCTCTTCCACCAGAGGACTTCAGAACCACAGTTGAGGCCCTCATCATCGACATCCCAGCAACACAATTGGCCTACCTTAAGGATGCCCAACACACTGCAGCATTACTCATAATATGAAACCGAAAATTCAACATTTCTCATATCCTAATTGAGATCCATTGGCTTCCCATTCATGCCAGAATTATCCTTAAGATTGTCTGCATCTCCTATAAGGCAGCCGCTGCTGCACAACAGGTGCAGGTGGATCAGGCTCCTCCAGGAGCCAGGCAATTGCAATTCTCGAGACCAAACTGGCACAAAAGCAAAATAACAGGAAACAGGCCTTCCCTTGCCACCCCATGCCTATTGGCATACCATCCTTGGTGGCAATCCGGACTGCTCCAATGCTCTTGCAGTTCAGGAAGAAAGTGAATACTTAGGTGCTACCTAGTCTCCTTGCATTTCTGCATCACATCCTAGCCCTATTGCAGGAACATTCCATGCCGCAAATCTCACCCCCCTCCCTACTTCATACGTCACCCTCAATGACAGATAAAGCATTCTGTTGCTTCCTACCAAGTACTGTGTTATATGAAACCCAAATACATACATAGATACAAAAATACATACATGCATACATTCAAATTTACATACAAACAGGCAAAGAGGGCCTACAGAATCTTAAGAGTCTGCTAGACGATTCAAGGGTTTTTATTGACAGCTCTTTAACATGGACTGAGTTTCTAAGACTGCAGATGTCTTTAACTAATGGGAATTTCTGACTGGTCCCTCAACCTCCGGTGTCCTCCTTCCGCCCGAACCAGACCTTCTCTAGCACCCAAGGTCAGTGTAAACTCTAGAGATCAATGATCTCTATTGGCTAATCTAGTCTATTTGCAATTGGAGGGCCTACAGGTTAAGGACTTATCTAGCTTACTCTGTCTAGGGGTTCCTAAAATTTCCACAAGGATGGTATCAATGAAGTTCAAAATGATGCTTGTATTTTCTCAGACACCTTTCCTCTCACACCCTTTCACTCGTTTCCCTCATCTTATGCATGCTCACTCATTAATCTCCTTTCTCCTCCTACTCACTCTCTTGTCTCTCTTTTCTTCTGTTCTACAACCTCCTCTCACCTCTTGCTTTCTCTGATCTCCTTTCTCCCTCTTCTCTCTCTTTCTCTCTCTCTTCCCTCTTCTCCTCTATTCCCCCTCTCCTTCCACCTCTATTCTCTTCTGTCCCTCTAGTCTTCTCACACTGATCTCTTTTCTATCTCTACCGCTTACCTCCTCCACAGACTACTTCTTTCTACCTCCAACTTCCCTTCTATAACTCCTTCCTCTCTTTCTCACACTCCCCATCTCTCTCTCACTCTCTGTTAAACTCTCACCCTACACTGTCTCATTCACCCTCTACACTCTCGCCATACACTGTCTCAATCACCATCTACACTCTCATTTGCCCTTCTACTTTTGCATCTTTCGCCATTACCACTCACTCTCACAAATACTTTCAGAATCACAGCTTTGCTCTTTTCACTTGGTACCACCCCCTCTTACACGCAATACCTCTCACACACTCTTTAGCCAACTCCTCCACAGACTTTTCAGCACATTATCTTTCATCCTACGCCTGGTTGATCGGTCCAGCTCCTGGACTCAACTGAACAACTTTCACTCTAGCTGGCGCCTGTAGGTCTTTCTTACCTGTAAAATCCTGTTTCTGTCCTTACCTCCTCTCTCCATTAGGTCTGCATTACACTTGATTCTGGGGCTCAATGTAAACCTGTTCTTTTGCCTTGGTTTGGGTCATTACACAGAGCTCCACTGCATAAGCCTCTATTAGCCCCATCTCCTTTCTGTGCGCAGCATTTGGAAAAGTCTCTGTTGTTTGTCCCACTGGATGATGGTTCAGCGTTCTGCTCGTTCAGAGCTACGCGTTATGACTCTCACCTTGATTTGGGAGGTGCTGGAGTGTCAGAATATGTATTGGGGCCATTGGCTTTCACCAGCAGTACGCTAGGCAATCCTGTCACCACTGTGGTAAAAATGCAAGTTCAGTGCAGTAAAAAGGCAGAAACGTATTAGCTGTGGGAGTAGCACTCTGAACGGGAAGGGGACTTCCATGATAGCGGTAAAAGCGGAAAATAAATGAGTGCAGAAAAAATGGGCTAAAATAAGCATAGAAAGAGCAGGACTCAAAGGACCAGTTGTTGTCCCAACCGCCCAACAAGGGGGGCTACCAGTAGCAGTGGTCAAACAGCAAGGAGGATACATGCAAGCACCATATAATCAGCAGTGGGTGACGGTGCAGATGCAACAACAACCTGCATTTACAAACACACAACAGCTTGGGTTTTCATATGCGGAGGAGTAAACAATTACATTGGACAGTTCCGGACAGGAAGAGGATATTATCCAAGGGGAAGGGGATTTGGGTACAGGGGTATGAGGCTATGGTTTGGAGGACAATGTTTTGCATGTGGCAACTTTGGTCATTTTGTCTGAGCATGCCCACAAATTGCGCAAACAGGTCATCAAGGAGTGCAGCAACAGTAGGCATAGCTGCAGATGTAGACCCCTCAACAGATGCAAGTGATAACACAGCAGCAACTGCAATTGCTGCCCACAAAGACGCAGGTTATACCAGCCCAGGGACAAGCACTAGTGCAAGGTGTGGAGATGGTGGGAACGCATAATGAGGATACTTCAAACACCAGCATAGACAGTGCCCCAATACGCAGGAGTGACAGCGGTGGGTGGCAATCCAGTTGGGTCTTCTGGAAACACATTTTCCCAATAGGGAAGTGCGTTTGTGTCCTGTCTTAGCAATTAGACCCCGAAGAGGAGCCTGAGGTAGCAGTTCAAATAGGACAGTGGGGATTTTTCTTTTTCATAGATTCTGGGATGACAAGATCATGTATAAAAGAAAAGAGATTCCCATTATCAAACAAATAATTTGACTTGCAAGGCTTTTCGAGACAATTTTGAAGGTTCCTCTGACAAGATGTCCTATTAACAATAGGGACTCAGCATATTGTAGCGCTATTATTGTATTCGAAAGACACACGCATCAACAATTTAGGAAGATACTTACTAAGCAAACTGAACACCACAGTTTCATTTTCAGAGAAGGGGATGGTGAGCACCACACCTGGGATGCACCCAGCCAGGGTGGCAGTGTTGATACAGGCATGCTGTGCACACAGCACAACGAGGAGAGGGATACCCCCCCACACACTAAGGTGTTTTTGTATGGGGTGCAGGTACTGCTGGGATGGATCCCAGGAATTGGTGTTTCGATTATCCACTGAATTGCTGTTCAGACCATGATCCCCCTCCACTGTTACTTCAGGCAAAAACACCCTTCACCCTTCCTCTAGAGGTAGGGTGCCTAATCTCCCACGAGCTGCGTCAGTATGTTGCTGACCAGAACATTTTGGACCCCTTTAAGCTGGCTAGATTGGCTGACAAGTGGGTCTCCCACCGGGTGTCCCCTAAGGACTCCAGTGGGAAGGACAAGGACAAAGAAAAGCGGACCTCTCGGAAAGCTGAGGAGTCCCAGAAGCAATCACAGTCGGGTAAACCAAAACCTTACTCTCCTTAGATACAAAAAACTAGTGGGGATAAGTCTGTTGTGGGTAGGAGTAAGAGTAGTGATCCGCCTGCTGCAAAGCAGGATCCCAGTGGTTCTAGTACCGTACCCCGCACTCCCGGAACTTGTTGGGATTGTGGGGCTCTGGATCACCGAAGGGGTGACCCCAAGTGTAAGGGTAAGGCACTTGGATTCCATGCTGTCAGCCTGACCTACCCCTACTCCGTACCTGAGGTGGAGGCCACTGTCCTCCCTTCCTCTACCGGGATCACCTTCGGTGCTCCCGTAGAGATTTCCTTAGTGTCCCTTGGGGCCTGGGACCAGTACGCAGAAGTACTGGCGACTATCCCACAGAACACTCGTAGGTTTTTGAGAAGTGTCCTCTTGAATGGCCAGCCTTCTACTGGTTTGAGAGACACTGGGGCAAGCATGACAGTGGTGGACAGGACCCTGCTCAAGCCAGAGGCCTATGTAGGTGCTCCTCTGAGAACCATCAGGTTAGCTGGTGGGCCACCCAAATTATCGCGTGTAGCCTTAGTCAACATTATCCAACTTCATGTCTAGTTACCTGAAAACCATGTGGAAAGAGTGCGGGTAACCTACAAGTTCTCCACCTCTTACCATCCCAAGACCAATGGTCTGGTTGAGAGATTTAATAAAACTCTCAAGGGCATGCCAGGCACATTGGAAGAGCCCCTAAGGAGGAAATGGGTTCTCCTCCTGACATGCCTGCTGTTTGCTTGCAGATCAGTCCCTCAAGAGGGTGTTGGTTTCAGCCCCTTACCGTTTCTCTTAGGACATCCCTTGAGGGGGTCCCTTGCCTTGATCAGAGAAGGTTTGGAGGCCACCCCTGCAGGTCCCGCCAAGCAAGTGGAGGACTATGTATTAGATGATGGGTCAGGCGACAGCAAATCTCAAGGCCAGCCAGGAATTGAACAAGTACTGGCATGACCTTAAAGCCTTGCATGTGGATTGGACTCTGGGACAGGAAATCCTTGTGATGGAGCCTACCAAGCCTAGAGCTTTGGCAGACAAGTGGACTTGACCCTTCAGGATCATCTCCAAGATGGGCGAAGTCAATTATCTGGTTGACATGGGGGTCCCTGGGGTAGCTCCTCAGGTATTCCATGTTAACAGGCTCAAGCCTTTCCACAGGCGAGCAGACGTCTCTTGTCTCTTGCTAGCTTCGGAGCAAGAAGGGGATGAGAGTGAGCCCCTTCCTGATTTGCTGCATAGCAACCCTCAGGATGGCTCAGTGGAGGGAGTGCATCTCTCTCCCGATCTGACGACAGAGCAGCAGAGGGCCTGCAGGGCTTTGCTCCGGCAGTATGCCTCTCTGTTTTCACTGATACCAGGCCTTACACCATGGTGTAGGCACAAAATTGACACTGGTGACAGTGTGCCTGTCAAAAGCAGGTTCTACCATATGTCAGATACTGTTAAGAACCACATCCAGGCTGGGTCGCCAAGATGTTGGATGTGGGTGTTATTGAGCCCTCAACCAGTCTTCTAGAGGAAGTAGTAGTGAAAAATGACATGATTATATTAGTTGCTACTGATGACGACAACATGGAGTGGCGATCAATATTATGCATCAATCTCACCCTGATACCGACAGCAATAACAAACACAGAGTTGTTCACCACAAAAGACGGTGAGGAGGGAGAGGTAGTGTTTGAAATGAGCATGCCATGTCCAGTGCACATGAAAGAAATAGCAGTGTCTTAGATGGAACAATTGGTGTAGAAAGAAATTAAATACTTGCAGGAGGATCTGGAAAAGGTTCCAAAAATCCTGTGGACAAAAGGACCCCATGATGTGGGCATACTAAAAGGGGCAGGGCAGTACACAACATACTAAAAGGAGATCTGTTACCATGAGTAAAGCAATACACCCTCTCCCAAGAAGCAGTCAAGGGTGTATATATAAGAAATTGCATGTCCCATTGCAGCAAGATATAATACAATAATCCACATCACCTAGCAATATGGTTATCTACTCGATTAAAAAATCAAAGGAATGGGCGTGGTGTTTCATACAGGATTTACACCCCCTTAACAACATTTTCAAGGCAGAACCAAACCCTGCAACAATGTTTTGCATCGTTCCAGAAGAGGCACACTACTTCACTATGGTAAATTTGAAAAATGCTTTTTTCTCCATTGCCCTGTATCCAGACTCCAGGTATCTCACCACCTTTACCTATTGTTGTAAAGACTGGAGGGGGATGTCTGAACTTCTGCTCTCTATATGGTAGAGGAGAGGCACAGAGGACCCCAGCCAAGATTCTCTATTGTGGTAGCAATGGACGAGCAATCAAGGCCTAGCTTCTCAGGAGGTGATGCAGGCTGGTTCTTAAGTACAGTGTAGTCCTCAAGCACCCACAAAGAAATGTCTGCACACTGTATTAGTTAAAACACAGTCTTTATATAATTAATATTCAAGGTTATGTACAAAATCACGATAATTCACTTTGTACTCGGTTATCTATAATGGGAAATATAGAGTTTATACGTGGTACCACAATTACTAGTAGATCTCTTTAAAGTGCATCAACTGTACGGTTAAATGGCACATAAATCAGTTTGTAACGGAAACCAACAATAGATATAAGAGGCAAGCAGTTGGTTAGAACAATTGGCAGAATACTGGCCCTGATACCTAGACACAGTTTTGTGTGGAGAACCCCCCACCTGGGCAATCTGTAGAATAAAGATATATCACAAGCCCAGTCCATATATTGTTCACAAGAGGCTTTCCAATAGTTCAGCAACCCCAAAGTACCTGATGTTGTAGCGTTCCTCGACGGGGAATCGACGGCCCTTCTTGAGTGCCCTTCCTTTAAGGCAGGAGTTACGGGTCGTCAAACCTCCGACGGAGAACAGGGTGAACTACGACAGTGAAGTGGCAGCTTCTTTCCTAGCGGTGCTCGTCAACGGGGAAGCGTAAACGTCCTGCAAGGAAGAGGCGTGCAGGGCATCTCGGTGTCGATAGTTCAGGACCGCAAAGAGTTTGAAGAACTGTGGCCCAGCAAGGGCGTCGAGTCGTCGGCGTCTCTGTGGTCTTTGGGTGGCGGGAAACCAATTGGCAGATGCTCCTTGGCGCGTCGATGGCCTGGCCTTCTCTGGCGGGATAAGGCGGGCAGCGATGCAGACGAGCGGGTCCGTGAATTGAAAGTTCTTAGGCAACGGGAGCACGGCGGCTCCGGTCGGCTACGGCGGTCGTCGACAGTGGTGGACAACAGTCCGGACGCTTCTTTTTGGGATTTCGCGGAAGTCCCCATCTCCGGTCGGCAGCCTGTCCTAGGTCTGTCTTCCAGGGAGCTTTGGCAAAGATCAGCTGGTGCACGATGGTCCGTCGTAGCTCAGGAAGTGGGCGCCTTACCAGGTCCTCTCTGGGTCAGTCCTTGGAGACACAGCAGCTTTCAGTTTGAGGAAGAAGGGCATCAGCAATTCTTCTCTTCCAGCAGGGCTTCAAGGTCAAGCTTCAGTTTCACTCCAGTTACTCTTTGTAGTTTGGACTTCAGGTTCTGAACACGATTCCTAGCAGTGAGTGATCCCCAGATATACTGTTGATCTCCCATTCCTTCCGCTGGGTCATACTCAAGCATCCAATCACTGCAAAGGGCATTCATGCAGGCAGGCAGCCAATCAGGTTCATAGTGCATTCAGGCCATTCACTTCTCTCCAGACACTCACAACAAGTTATGTGTATTGGGACAAGTACCCAGCCATTCAACACTCCACACTGCATTAATACCAGTTTCGGGCAGGGCTGTCTCAGTCATTGTGTTAAACACCAAAAACTAGACATCCACAACAAGAAGTGCATATTCATCACACACTCCATTCACCCAGGTCCCACCCACAGGGCGTACCCAAAACATACAGTCGTTGGGAAGGCTCCAGCCAGTCTGGTCGGTTGAACTTCCACCCAACAGCCAGTCAGGGGAAAGGGACAGAGTCAGGGCTTCCCGGGATTTCCGGAAGATAAAGGTAACAGGCGATGGACAGCAAGAGGCCACGGGGGCCATCTTGTCTCCATCAGGAATCTATTGATTCCAATGACAGGGCCTGAGCATCCCAAAATGGAGGACGCTCAGGGCACCAGTCAGTTCAGCACGGAGCTGCCACCAGCCCGTACCCTGCTCTGTGGGCCACACACATGTGCCCAAAAATATACACAGGGGCACAGGGTTGTACCCCCACCCATGGGTGCCATAAGGGTATCCCATGGGTCTGTTCACCAAACCAAAAGAGGGAGCTGCAGCGGCAGGAGAACACCCGCGCAGAAAACACGACAGAACACACGATAAAAAGCAGTAAAGGACGAGGATACGGAGGCCCTGTCCCTCTGATGCGTTTCCAGCATCACAATCGTGGAATGAGATTTGAATACACAATAATACCCCAAGGGTACTGTGAGGGACCCAGCATATTCAACAGAGTAAACCAAATGGATTTCAACAATTTACAGGTTGCAAGCACAGTGAAACAATATATGGATGACTTTTTAGTGTGTAGCGTAACAGAAGAGGAATGCAGAAGGGGCACAGTGATACTACTGACATTGCTAGCTGACAAAGGGTACAACGTGGACAAAGACACACTGCAGTAGTTTATGCCTGGCCAGATTGAGTCAGCAGATGGGAGAAAAATATCATCTGAGAGAGTTGAAGCAATACAGAAAACACCCAGGCCAAAGACAGTGAAAGAAATGCAACAGTTTCTAGGGCTGTGCAATGATTGCAGGGCATGGGTTTTTGATTACTCCACTTATACCAGGCCATTACTGCAAGCACTAAAAGAAACTCAGAAAAACAAAAGCAACATAAAATGGACAGCTGAAATGGGTGAACATTTTGATGAACTCAAACACGAGTTAGCACATGCACAGTATTAACTACACCCAATTACAAAGGGAAGTTCCCATTAAGACAGTCAGGCAATGACAGCTGTACTAACACAAAAGAAGAAGCAGGGACACAAGCCACTGGCTTAATACAGTGGATCACTAGATGCAGAAAAGCAGGGGCACTTGCCATGTGAGCAAGCACTTGCTACTGTTGCATTTGAAATTGAGAAAGCTTCCCCAATTACAATGGGCCCTGTAATTTTGTACATGGAAAATGCACTATTCGCAAAATTAGAAAGGACCAAATAAACATTGACAACCCAGAGATCTTCAGGGTACGAAGTAATATTGACAAACCCTGCAATCGAGGTGGTAAGGTACAGAGCAATACACCCAACAACATTAATTGCAGAAAGAATTGAGGAGGGAGATTACATGCATGATTGTGTGGCATGCATAGACACGAGTGATGGTAACCCCCTGGTGAAAGAGGAAGTGATTGAAGGAGGGACATGATTTTTATTGATGGAAGCTCAAGTATCGACCATAATTCAGGACAAAGACATTCTGGTTCAGCAGTAGTGGGACACAAACACAGAATTAACAAGGAAGAGGAGTTGAAAGTGTACTCACAAACATTATTGGCAGCACACTACTCTGCGCAAGCAGCAGAATTAGTGGCATTAATTGAGGCACTGAATATATCAGAGAGTCAAGTGGTTAACTTATTTTCCAACTCTGCATATGTAACTTCCACAGTGCATTCAAGACTGGCAAGGTGGAAAAGGAGAGGGTTCAAAAGAAGTGATGCTACACTAGTGCAGCATGCAACACTTTTGAATACATCATTATAAGTGTTACCACTGCCAGTAGAATTGGCCTTAATAAAGTGCAAGGCCCACAGAGGAGGGCAAGATTTAATTTCAATAGGTAACGAAAAAGCAGACAAAGCAGCAAAATGTTTCGTGAGTATAGGTCAGGGCAATGTGCTCGCCTTGAAAGCAAGACGACATGGAGCAATACAGATTCGATCCCCGGGTCCGCACTTTGAAACCTCTGGGTATTAAGCACGTTATAAATAACCTATCATACATAAAAGATGCAGCATATCTACCAGAAGAGACTGGTGCAGTTCCCTGATAAAAGGAGAACAATACTCATTATGGCAGTGATAAAAACTAGCAAGGAAAAAGATGCATTGCCAGAAAAATGTTATGCAACTCCGATAGCACAAATAATAGAATTGCAGAGAGAAGCACCAGATAATGAAAAAGAATTGGGGAAGAAAAGAGGATGTTCTTTTTCCCCAACAATCTAATTTGGTGGTATGATAGCACAGGCAAGGTGTTAATGCTGAATAAGTTGTTGAAAGTAGCACTAGAACAACTCCACTACTCTGCCCATGTATCGAAAGACCATGTGGCTGCGGGGATGAGTGAAGACTGGTTTGTGCCAAACCTATGCACACATTTTTCTGAATTTGTGTACAACTGTAGGATTTGCCAAAAATTCCAGCCGGGCCACACTTTAAGAGTAGTCACGACTGGAGGGACACTTCAGCACTTGCAAATCAACCATGTCGATATGCAAGATAGATGTACCTCTTACAGATACATGCTTATTGTGGTGTGTCCATTTTCACGTTGGCTTGAGGCAGGTCCCTGTGCCCAAAATGACGCCCGTTCAGCAGCAATATTCTTGATGAGGGAAGTGTTCCCATGCTGGGAGATCCCAGATGAAATTCACCATGACAGTGGTCAGCATTTTGCGAATGATTTGATGAAAGAAACAATGATCCTCCTGGGGATCACGAAGACATTGGTGGTACGGGGATGCACACACGATGGTCCCTGGAAGTTTAACACTGCTCAGTTGAGGAATCCATCTGAGGAGCTCACTCACGAGGCCCCGACACTGCAGGAGCAGCGGGCCTGGCCAGGAATCCATCCGGAATCAGATGCCGAATTCCGGTAAGCGCTACCACATTGCGCATTTTTTGTGCTCGAATTTCGGAATTCGTTGCACAATCTCCTACATGCGCACCTTGATGCCCCACTAAGAGGCCAAGTAGCCCTGCACTAGCCCTGCACTGAGAAGTGCACTTTTCTGCCCTAATCACAGCTTCTGGTACACGAGGTACCCCTTTCAAAGATGGCCGCCGCACTCTAGGCGAATTCAAGTGGTGCCTTACCAGGCACACAGCAGCACTCCTGGCCCTGCCTGATTGGCCAGCTGCACTACATCTCCAGCCATTGGATGCCGGCAGGCGAAGCCGGCCCTCTCTGTCCAAGGCCCTCGAGACTAAGGCTGGAGCCTGTTCTCTGCCTGTTACCTGCCGATCCTGCCACCTGCCAGTCCCCTGGCCACCCAACACCAGCCTCCCAAGGTAACATCCACCCGCGACACCTATGCCCTTCAGGGTGACTTGAGCGCTCCATGCCTAAATGCAAGGCAAAATCCTCTCAAAGTCACACGCCTACTTAAACCCTCCTTCATCGTGTCTGACCACACTCTATTTTGACTGGCTCACAGCCCATTTACAACATTTCGAATCTAGACGCTATGACAAGATCCTACGCCAAACTACTTTATGACTCTCCGATTTATATATATAAAACTCTCTGCCTTTGCTCTGCTGATCTGTCCATTCGCTTTTCTGAATTTAGTGGTTAATAAAACTGCACTGTGCCTCATTTATGCTCTGTCAGCCTAATGCAATTCTAGTTACCACTTCTAACTGCATTGTGATCATTTGCCTTTGTTCTGCTGATCTGCTCACCAACTACCCCTAGATCTGTTGACCTGTAGCCCAATGTGTCCTTGTGCAACTTATCACCATAGCCTCCAAACTCAATACTGTACTTAAACTCCAAACGCATGTCACGCTTATTCTAAGTGCTATTCGGAATGTAGGTGCTAGGCTGAATCTAGGTGTTATTTTGAACTAAGTGTTACCCTGAACATAGATGTTATTCCCAATCCAGGCGCTATCCCGAATCTTTGTGCCACTCTGAACTCATGCGCCACTCCGATCCACTGCTGTGCTAACTTCAAACGCTTGCTATTTTTGATCCTAATTGCTAATCTGCACATCTGCGCTACTCTAAATCTAGGGGCCATTTTGCATGCCTGTATCTGACGATTTTCTGGCAATTTTCATACAACCTGTACCTGACATTTCTAGGTGCCCTCTGGCACATATGCATTTTAGTGTGTTCTGGGACTGACAACCCTAGGTGCATTTAAGAACAGTCTACTTGCTAGCCATTGTGCCTTAATCTATTGTGTCACTGTGCCTGCCCATTACCCCGCTACTCCGACTACTAGGTGGCTCCCTATCCACCGCAACCCACTCTATTGCCATCTAGTCGACCTCACCACACCATATCCAGGTCGCACACTGACCATCCATGGCAAACCTCCTCTTAACCACTCTCACCCTAACGGCCATACTCGCCCTGCTCTACCACAACAACATCACCCGCCACAAACCTCGACCACAATCACACCCAACCCAACATCCTCCATACACCTCGACTATGGGTTTCTTCAAGACCCAACACACTGACCAGCCTAACGGCAACCTCAGCCCCATAGAATGGATCCGCCGATTTGCTGCTCCACCCTCTTCCTGGAACCCATGCACATTGAAAGACAGAAACCTGAGACTCGGCTCTCGGTTCATAACCCCTACGACACTCACTAAAAAACACTCCCCTCATCCCGCGCACAATCTAGCTAACGCCGCCCAAATCTTGAACATCACCCAAACAGCCCCCCTGAGCACATCCAAACAGCTGCTGATCAAGGGCGCCCTCATCAATGCCCGCTCCCTGGTCGCCCATGCGCTAGATATCGCAGACTTCATCTCTGCTAACAACCTGCACTTCCTGGCTATCACTGAATCCTGGCTGCACCAAGCAGCAGGCCCAGCGCTTTCCCTCGCCATCCCAGAAGGCTACTCAATACTGAGGAAAAACCGGGACATAGGCAAAGGAGGAGGAGTAGCCTTCATCGCCAAAACATCCCTTGGCCTCAGATTAACCCCACCGCCTAGCTTCCGGTCTGCAGAACTTCTGTCAGCCAAGCTTCAACTCTCAGCTACTCAAACCGTACTATTACACCTCCTCTACAGACCCCCAGGCCCCATCACCACATTCGAGGAAGAGATATCTGACCTCCTGACCACCAACACCAAAACAGGATCGCAAATCATCCTCCTTGGCGACCTCAACCTCGGCCTCGGTGACCCAAACGATGCCAATGCACTCTCCCTGGAAAGCACCATCTCCCAACTAAGGTTCAAGCTCAGAATCACAGACCCCACCCACAACAAAGGCAGGACCCTGGACTGGCTAGCGGATCTCAACTGCTCTACGACCATCACAAAAAACGAGCAAACTGCATAGTCTGACCACCACGCCATCTCCTTCTCCATCCAAGGGAAACCACAACCAAACACTCCTACCCCCATCATCCCCCAAGCCCTCAGCAGAAATAACCGCAACATTACCTTACAAAACCTCAGCCCACTCTTAGACAGCATCCTTACCCCCACAAACTATGTCAACCTAGACGCGGAGAAACTTGCTGACTTATACAACAAAACACTTGAATCAGCAGTTGACACCATCGCCCCACTCAAACTCACCAAAGCCAAACCAGCAGCCCACATGAACAAATGGTTCACACCAGAGCTAAAAATCCTCCGAAACTCCAAACGAGCCGCAGAAGCCACCTGGAGAAAAACGCCCAACCCCTCCAACAAAACACAACTCTCAATAGCAGCCACCACCTACAAAACTGCCATCCTCAAGGCCAAAAAAGAGACATATGACTACAGAATTGAGAGCGCCAAATCCAAAACAAAAGAGCTTTTCAATATCCTCAGAGAACTCGAATCCCCCCCCCCACTCTGGCAGAAACCTGCGTGAAAGATGCAGACTGGTGTGAGAGGATTCAAAAAGCACTAGCAGACAAAATCACCATGTTACAATCCAAAATCGAACAGAAAAAGCTTAACCTAACCAAAAAAACAAACCACCATCTACCGTCCACTACTCCCAAAACACCTACCTGCCCCCCCTTCTCCTTATCACCAGTATCCACTAAAGAAGTAGAAAGCATCATTAAGGGCCTCAAACCCTCTAGATGCCAAGGGGACTCATGCCCAGCTCCCATCATCCAGGAAGGCGCCAACATGCTGGCCCCCTTCATAACAGCCCTTATCAACGCATCCTTCAAATCAAGCTCAGTGCCGAGCACCCTCAAGGAGGCCTGGGTCATGCCACTGCTAAAAAAAACTATTCTAGACCCCAATAACCCAACCAACTACAGGCCAATCACCACCGTTCCCTACATCCTAAAGATCTTAGACAGAGTGGCCTACCTGCAAATACAGAAGCACCTGGAAGACAACAACCTCCTGGGTCTCAGACAATCTGGTTTCAGGCCAAGGCACGGAACAGAGTCAGCCCTACTGGACCTAAAAATCCAGATGGACGAGGCAAAGGACAAGGGTAATATAGCCATTCTCTTGTTACTAGATCTATCAGCAGCCTTCGACCTCGTCGACCATCAGATCCTCACGGAACATCTGATGACGTCAGCGGCCTTCTCTAATCAGGCGACTGCCTGGATCCAGTCCTTCCTAACCAACCGAACCACCCGGGTCTTCTCCCTGGGGGCCTCAGCACTCCCTGTCCCCATCACATGCGGCATCCCTCAAGGCTCGTGCGTCTCGCCGACCCTACACAATATCTTCACGAAGCTATTGTTTGACCGCCTAGACAACCTGGGTGTCACATACACAAACTATGCTGACGACACCCAGGTTCTCATCACCCTATCAGGGTGCTATGACGAGGACTCCACCAGAATCAACAATCTATACTTGGAGATCCAAGCCTGGATGGCAGAGCACGGGCTATGCCTCAACGATGAGAACACTGAGCTCCTTCTTGTCGGCTCCCAACCACGGCTAAACAAACTAGACCCCCGTTACGCGTCCATCAACATAGACGGTAACCAAATCACAGTTGCCAAAGAAATTGAAACCCTTGGGTTTATCTAGACTCCACTCTCTCGCTCAAAAGACAGGTAAATGCCACAGCCTCATCCACAGCTTACACAAATAAGCTTATCAACTCCTGCAAACCCTTCCTTTCTGCCGCCAGCTGCATTACGCTAGCCAAAGCACTAGTGCTCTCAAAAATTGACTACTGCAATACACTCTTTCTCGGCACGTCAGAACGCAACCTGAACAAACTACAGGTGCTTCAAAATAATGCCCTCAGAGCCGCCCTCAGTATTCCACGACACGCCCACATCTCCAGCATCAGGCAAGATGCTCACTGGCTTCCGGTACGAGACAGAATCACCCTCAGATCCCTCGTCATTGTCCATAAATGCCGCTCCAATGATGCACCCAAATACCTGGCAGACAAGTTCCACAACTACACCTCAACTAGACCAACCAGAACGCCATACTCACACTGCCTCTCCGTTCCCAAATTTGCCCTAAAAAAAAGGCGGCGCCAGCTTCCCGGTCCTAGCTGCCAAACTATGGAACGCTATGCCGCTAACCCTCAGAACAGAACCCTCCTTTTGGACTTTTAGAGCCAAAACTAAAACTTGGCTTTCCAACAGAAACTCTCCCAAATGTACTTCCTCTCTGCATGCCCCTGTCGACCAGCCTGTAACCTGGTCTTCCATATCCTGGTCTCCCACACTTATTGCTGTTATTTCTCAGTCTTGTATTATTGTATATTGTATATTCCTGTCATGTTGTAACTGCATCTAAGTCTTGCCATGTTGTAATTGCATCTAAGTGTCCGGCGCCCAGTTACCCCAGGGTTCGGCGCGCGGTATAAATAAAGAAACTAAACTAAACTAAACTAAACTGCACTCCAACACACAGGAAACTGATACAATGTTTGTTTTTTATTATCAAGACTCTGACACTGGTATTTTCTGGAATTGAATTTGTGCCCTGTCCCGAACATGCGCCAGTAACAAATGTATTTGGATCAAATTACTTCTCCATGATTCTTAATACAAGCTATGAGCTTGCAACAACACACACTATTGTAATTCTGAAATGTATGTCCTGAAGATGGCTGGTGTATGTGATACAGACAGATTACCAAGCAGAAACTTATTTTGGACAATAAATGCTTGACAGCTTTTGCAAAAATTCAATAAGGCAAATTATTGTATTATAAATCTATTCTTGATACATGCCAGTATTTCAAAATAATAGGGCATTCATGGTCACTATAGCACTTTGCATTTTAGGGCGATTTCTTCAACCTATTATTTTTAATATAAATTGTTTTTCATCAATTTGCACAGTATGAATGAAATAGTATGTGAATGGTTGTTGGCTAGGTTGAGTGATTGAAGTTGAAGTTACATATGTATATGTGCACTCATGTTTAAGTAACAGTGGAGCTACTGATAAAAAAATGCTAGGAATGTTTTTTGATTATTCACTGTGTCTTCTTACGTATGAATAAAATTGTAAAATAAATTAAGTTGACATAACAATTAGGATTTGTTATTACGTGTAGGAGTTTGTAGAATTAGAATATTTGGTCAGTGCTGTGAGGGGTGGTACATACCCTTAGGCATATGCATTTTTTGTATTCAGGTTAATCAGCCTCACACCTTCAGCCAAACAAATAAAGATAGACTTTACCACATTTTGTTGTATGCATTCTCCTGTGGATCAAGCACAAATTGTGCATGGTTTATCACCCACAAGCCAATGGTTTAGTTCAGAAGATGAACAGCCTATTAAGGTAGCGCAAACTTAATCTTGGTTGCATTGCTTACTTCTTGCACTTTTCGATTTGCGCAATTTACCTGGAGGAGATCATCATCTTACTCCACATGAGATTGTTACAGGTTGGAGAATGCATGCGCCTACACCTCCTTCATAGACAATCTCTGAAGCTCAGTTATTTTTCGAAGATTCTGGAGGGAGAGTTTGATACGTATCTCACAGAACTTACAAAATCGCTTCAATATGTATCACTGTGGACTAGGACGAGAGCTCAGGCAGAACAAACCCGGGATCAAGGAGGAAAGTTTCCACAAGCAGCACTTCTCTATCCAAGTGACAGTGTGTACATACAAAACCATGTCAGGAAGTGGAAAGAGGAGTGCTTCACTGGTCCTCATACAGTGACTTATGTAACATCGACAGCTGTGATGATTGAGAGTCGCTGAGAATGGGTTCACATCACCGACATGCGCAAAGACAAGAGCACCGCCTCCCATTGAGAAGAGGAGCAGAGCTTTTTACCTTAATGTAAGTATTTGCGAACTTTCATTAACTTTCCTTTCAGCAATAAGACTTTATAAAAAGCCAGCAAAGGAGGGAGGAGAGAGTAGTTTTAAAGACAATGGGCCTCATTACAAGTGTGGCGGTCCGGAATTATGGGTGCCGGTCACACCGTACCAGCACCCATTTCCAGACTGCCACACTACAACCCTGCAGGTGGGGGCCATTGCACCCAGCAGGTCTGACCTGCCGGGCGTAATGGCCCACGCCTGCAGAGTTTTTATGGAAGCACTGGCACTGTTTGCAACGGTGCCAGTGCTTCAATGTCCCCATTCCCATGGAGTCCTATAGGGCTCCATGGGAATGGGGACTAACATTTTCTAGTGCCTGACTTCCCAATCTGTCAGGACTTGTAATGTCCCAGCGGCACTGGGAAATCAGGCGTCGGAAAAGTGTTATGAGTCTGGCAGCAACCCGCTTGAAGCACCAGCAGGGTTACCGCGGTACTTGTAATGAGGCCCAATGTTTTTATGAGGAGACGCCAAAAACTTACATTTTTGTAGTGTGATAATATTAACATGTATTAACATTTTTGTATTATTTGGTTTTGAAAGAAAAAAGTTGTACACAGTTAAATGTCAGTGTGAATAGAGGAAAACATAATGTAATGGATGTAGAAGGTTTTCATCACAACACTGAAAAAGGGCAAAGTTTATCATCTGTCGACGTCTGGTATGATGAAATGTTACGGGTGGGAAGAGAAAGGGCGAATGGCACATGCTACATCTGCTCACTCAGCCCACGAGTGATATGGACGCCCAAACTCTTCTTGCGTCCGGGTTTGTCTTATGAGGAAGTAGGATGCCTAATGCACCTATCCCTCTGCAAAACTAGGGGTTTATTCCAAGGAGCAAATGTCATGGTCCAGTGGGTGCATGAAGGGGAAAATGCTGATAATTAAGTGAAACTAAACAAAATGGTAAAATAATAGGGACACAAGATATGATAGTAGAATATATAACAGAAGGTCCTAAAAGGGGGTAGCTAAAAAATAGGTCAACACAAAAAATGTAGTGAATAAATAAGGAGGGGCAAACCATTCCCTGTTGTCACACAAGACCATTCATGAGAATAAAAGCGGCATTGTGGTATGGTGGCAAATGGGAGGGGTTAATAATGCAATGTCATGCTGAAGGGTTGGTAGGATATGAACAAAGTGTGGCAGCCAAAGTGAATGGATGTTGTAAGGCATTTTGGGGAAAATATGTACATGCATTGACTGGTTAAATGAAAGACACCAACCAGTTGACATAAAGATCTTTACACAATTCCCTCTGTTTTTCAGGTCCAGTAGGTATATCCATAGGGGGACTAATACTGGCTGTGCCAGGGTAATGAGGAGTGTGACGCTGATGCAGGGGAGACCAGCTATAATGGACTTGTGGTGGGCCTGTGTGTCGAAGGCCTAGGCCCATTTTAGAGTGGGATCTGTGCAATCGTCACTCTGCACAGCCCTGCCCTGGTGGTACCTTGAAACAGCACTGCCGTGGAACAGGAGAGTGTGGCACAGAAAAGTAAGAAGCAGAAATTGTGAAGCAGAAAGAGAAGAGAGAACAATTACTGGTCAGAAAAGAGTGCTAAAAATGTGGCCGCAATCCCTGACACATTTCTGTTGTTTTCCAGGGCTACCACTTTCTTTACATCCCTGTTGCTTCCTGGTATGCAGGCTGCAGCCAATGCGAAGTGGCTTCCAGTTACACTTTATGAGCTTCTGCAATTGGCCAATTCAACAGAAAAAGGCCTAAATGCAATAAACGAAGAGTTGAGCGGACTATGTTTGTTGGCTCTCCAATATCGTTATGTTCTGGACCTTCTAACTGCTATAGCAGGAGTGTGTGCCAAGTTTGAGAGAGCAACTGTTGCACTGTACCACCCAAAGAAGAGGCTTCAAATGGAACATTGAAAGCAGCTTTCAGGGAAATACAGACACTCCACGAAAAAAATACAAGTGAAGCTAGTGGCGTGCAGTCAAGTAACTGACTGGACAGCATTTTCACATGGGATCCCACCTGGATTTCTGGAGTATTTCGAGTGACTGTCCCTGTGTTGGTCCTCATGCTTGTCACCTTCTGCATTGGGAAACATATTTTTAGACTTTACACAAACAAAGATAGAGGAAGATTTATGCTGCCCCTGAATGTTGATAGGGTTAATAAAAAAGAGAAAGGATACTAATGAACTAATTGGGGAAAATGCAGATGATGATATTGATAGTTGGGTCACAACACAGACTAGGGATTTAGAAAACTACAAAGAAGCTGGGGGTGACATGACGAGATTAAAACAGATATGGGTTCACAATAATAGAGTAGCAGAAGAGGGACTGTGGAAGGAAAAAGAGTTAGTTATTGATAGATCAATAAAAGGGGGGAATAATGAGGTAAAAATGCAAATTCAGCATTTTAAAAAGGCACACACTTATCAGCTGTGGGTGTGGTACTTTGAACGGGGAGGGGGCTTCTTGATAGCCGCACAGTAATTTGAACTAGGCTGGAGAATGGCCTAAAAAACTGTATTTCATGTTTAAGAAACATAGATAATAAAGATCGGTCACAGGTAAGTATATAAGGTTTAGCATTAGGCTGAAGCTCTGTAAACAGGCCTCAACGCATGCTTTTTAGAAATGAGTGCTCATTTCATTAATTTTCTTAGAAGCCACAAGGGCTGGTAGCGCATCCCAAATCCCATGATCCCTGGATTGTGCAGTAGGAAGCGAACGATCTTTGTTATTTTCTAGGTCATAAAACAGAGCTCATGGGTGTGGCGGAATTGCAATGAATGCACAATCATTTTATATTTTAGCCATATTATTTACAAATCCTGATTGACTGACATTTTCAGAAAACCCATGGTGGTTTCAAATTGCCTCTGAGTACATCTCTGCCTGGGAAGAAAGTCGAAAGGTTCCTAATGTGCAACATTAATACGGGAACTTGTTCTTGATTCAAGGCTCTGACAGTGTCATAGTAGAAGACTTTCACATGAGAATGTAGATGAGGTGACCGAGGCAGTTGAATAAAGTTCCGCTGGACATCTCAAATGTGTCAATGAATTGGCACTATGATGTGGGAATTGGGGGTTGTATTGTGACATCATAAGGGGAATCTAGGGATGCTGTGGTAAGGTCTGCAGGACCCACTAATGTATGCCCTTGTTTACGAGTAAGATATGATTTCACCAATCAGCTTCTTGTGGGAAGTCATTTTAATGTTGCAAAGTGATTGCTGCTAAATAGATATTAATGTTACATAAGCTTTTGTCTTTGAGACGTATCTTTGACAGTGCATTTCATGCAGTTCTCATCCACATTCTTTTTGAATTTCGCATTCCCAGCTGCGACTGGGCCCAGATTAAAGTTGTGTTACTTCTTGAGTGGCGTAGACTCCTTTTTGACTACTTTTGTAATTTTTTACTGGCGAATTCCAAGGTAACTGCATTGTTGTTCTTGTAGTTCTGAAATAAAGCAGAGAGAACTTGGGCCAGATTTGAGATTGAGGATGCAAGGCATTGGCTGATTGATTGTGGTACCATAGTCAACATTCAAGGCACATTTAGGGGGTTCAGGGAGGGGGGCCCTCCCAACTCCCTTACCATTTTTATGGGGTAATATCAGCTTTGGCATATGCACTGGAAGGCTGCCTACTCCAGATCAGGAGGTGTACCTCTCCCCCTCTGACAGGGTAAATCCCCTGACCACGTCACAGTGCATACATAGAAAAGAGTAATCAGAGGGTTATGGATCATAAGACCAGATGCAGAATTGAGAGAGGAAAAGAGGAAAATATGATTGAGTGAGTTTCCAGAACTGTGTGTTGTCAGTTTATGGAGTGTGTTGTCTGTTTATGAAGTATCAGCACTGATGGCTCAGCTTGAACCCACCAACGATTGCTCATTTCCACTGCAAGCTTGTGCAGAAAAAGGTCTAGCATTGGAGATCGCCCTCTTAATGACAGATTTTATTAACAAATCATTCGAGCAAGAAAGACTCTGTGCCTGGGGAACTTAAGAAAACCATTATCAAGCTGCTTTTAAAAAAGTCCAATCTGGATACATCTGTTCTGCAGAACTACCACCGATTGTTGGCATTCCGTGGCCAGGCAAACTACTGGAGAAGGTTGTTGTAAAACGACTACAGAGCTTTGTTGAAATGGAGTTCTTTTTGGACCCATTTCAGTCGGGATTCAGACCAAGTTTTGGGACTGAACTAGCCCTCTTGGCAGTGCAGGATGACTTGTTGGAGGTCGCAGATAATGTTGGATCTCTCTGCAGCTTTTGACACAGTGGATCATTCCATATTGCTTAGCCACCTGAAAGAGATTGGTAAAGTCTCAGACCATGCCTTGAAATAGTTTTCCTCTTTTTTTGTCCGATCGATATCAGCAGGTGAAAATGGGGGGTTTTCTTTCAGGCCCCATTGAGATTACCTGTGGAGTTCCACATGGTCCCTCCTTTTCCCTTTTATTGTTTAATCTTTACCAGTGGCCATTGGATTGATTTACATTCTTATGCTGATGACACCTAGGTCTTCATCAAAATAGAAGATGCTGAACATTCCTTTCTTTGGGTTAATCAACGTTTAGAAGAAGTCAACCTTTGGATGGGCAGATCAGTTGCAATTAAATCCAATTAAGACTGAGGTTGCCCTGCTTGGGCTAAAACATCTTTGCATGGCATGAAAAATTCCTCAGGATTTCCAACTTCTGGGGACTGATCTTATATTTGCCACCAAGGCAAAAATTCTTGTCTGTATTTGGCAAAATAATCTCAGCAGTGAAAGCCAGGTTAATGATAAGATGAAGGCAGTCTTTTACTCTCCGTTTATGTTGCGGTATGTATTGCCAAATGTTCCAAGTAGTGACCATGCTGTAGTAGTGGGGTCACTGGGGAATTCACATTTAGACTACTGCAATAGCCTCTTTGCTGGAATTCCTGCAAAACAACTGCAGAAACTGCAAAAGGCTCAGAAGGCAGCAGTCAGACTAATTTGTGGTCTGAATAGATATGACCATGTTTGAACTGCACACCGTTGGTTGGCAGTCGAAGATAGATCAATTTCAAGATTGCCTGTTTTACATATAAGTGCTTGAAGGGACTTATTCCAGCTTATTTAGCAGACAAGCTTAGTCAATATCATCCATCTAGGCAGTTATGATCAAGAGATCAACTGCTGTTAAATATCTCCCGATCTCGGTGTGTAACGAGGGGTGACAGACGGTTTGCTGTCTATAGTCCGGAGCTATGGAACAGCATCCCCCAAGAAATTAGGTCCTTAGAATCTTTCCAGCAGTTTCACAGAGCCCTGAAAAACGTTCTCTTTAAATAATGGGTGCATCAGACGCCTTTTTCTGCTAGAATTGACCTTAGGCTTTTCACGATTAATTGCTCCTTTTGACTATTGTTTGGTAGTTATCAAATCAAATATAGAGGGCAACCAGGGAATTTAAGAGAAATTGGAGTGCAGCTGCAATTTGAGGGACCTGGTGTCAGGATCCAAGATTGGAAACATTGGAATCTCTGGTGGTTCCGGCGGTGAGCAGTCTAGTCCTCACCCAACATGGCGCCAGATCTTATATAATCTGGCTCCGCCCACTTCTCGGCGCGTTGTATCTGTTGTTTCACTTTCTCAATGCTCCGACTTTTGGATTATTGCCATCCCGTGTATTACTCTTCCAGTCCTTATTCACCTTGTTCCTTCCCTTTATCTCTTTTCCTCTACCTTTACTGGTGTCTTCGTGCTCGCTAACGTTCTACTTTTTGTTCAAGGTTGCCGCCGCTAAATCTGGTGCGGTGCCTCTCCGCTTCCCTGTTCTTCCCTCGCTCTAACTTTCTATCTACCTTTTTTCTGCCTGGTCTACATCCTAACTCCGGCCGCGAGGGTGCTTCTCGCACTGTGTTCCGCGTCCGTGAACAGGAGCTTCCCAGCTGGTCTCGCTATCGGCTGTTCTCTCAGCCCTTCTGTCTGGTATTTTCTTTCTTTAACGGGCGCGGAGGCGCTGCGCTTCGCCGCTTCTGCGTTTTCTTGAGCCCCGGTTGCTTATCCTACTTTCCTGCCTTCTCGGCGTACTGCCTTCCGGCGGGGTAGTTCCTTTCCGCTCCGCCGTGGTGGTTCAGCGCTGCTTCTGACTACTTGGGGCATTCCTGCTTCCTTCTCCCTGACTTGGCACAGTAGTCCCTTCCTGTTGCATCTAACTCCTGTGTATCTTTTCTTTACTATACCTTCCCTTACCTACCTTTCTCCCAGGGTCTGATACCCTTCCATTCCGTATCTTGGCATTAGCTTCTTGGATTCCTGCCTTCAGCTACACTGAGTACGTCATCATACCTGGTATCTTGGAACTGCAAACTAAAGATCTGTACCATCTAAAGGACCTATCTTCTGAACCCATCTACGGACTAGGGTTTTTTCTGCCTTTGGGCTTTTTCCCTAGAGCTGAGGCTGGCCCCCTGGGGTTCCCTGGTGACAGGTCCACTCCTCTGTCAAGGTGGCCTCCGGAGGGACCAGACCTTACCTTCATGAAAAGAAGACCAGAACACAGAAAGGCAAGGTGCCAAGGGCTAAGGAGAAGCCCGGCAAGATTGAGACGGACCTTTGTGAACTTACCTCGGAGGAGTCAGGTGAGGAGAAAGGGGAGGTGGACTCGGATCTTGACACCTGGAGGGCAGACAGTATTTCAGACAGAGGAATATGGGCATGGGTAATGAGAAAAGAGAGAAGTCAGCATGCCAAACTGCTAGAGGGGCAGTGTTTTTTAGGTTGATTCATGTCTCAATGAAAGCCCTCGAGGTAAGAGGGGATAATGATCAGTACGAAAGGCTGTTTTAATACAATGTAATTAGTCATCCCAGAGTCTCGGAGTGAATGGGAGAGGAGGGGTAGGTGGAGGTAATAGAGGACAGTCCTTGTAGGAGATGATTTAAGGTGTAAAAGAGAATGGCATGGATGTAGGTTGAGTACCCAGAGTGTCATTGAGGTGATGGGAAGAGGATCAGGACAGGGTGGGAAGAGGGAGAAGAAAGGAATAGTGAAGGACCATATGGGGGATGCATGGACTCACCAGGTCAAAGATAGGAAGAGTGCAGTTTGGATGAACTTTAGGATATGACTATGCATAGTAGCAGAAGAATAAGAGAGGATAAGCAATGTCTTGTCTTTGGTAGACAAAGGCAGAGAGGTAGTGCCTACCAGTGCTGAAGATGAATAGATCAGCAAGTAGAAGATGATGCACCCTTTTTCTACAGCCTCTCTTCTCCGAGGTAAGAAGTAGGCCTCACCATTTTCTGGGAGACAATTAGAATTTCCTGAGATGGCCTGCAGGTCCAGGAATCTGTATCAGGGGAGGCTTGTCTTTGCTCCAGGACTCTAAAGTAGTGGTCAGGATCCTGTGGAATTAAAATATGTGGCAAAAATAAATATCATAAAATTGGTATGTCCACATGAAATCTTCACATTGCACTCTGGGAGCCAATCAGAAGGCCCAATATTGCTTTCATCGGATCTATGTCCATAGGCCTCGTACACAAGGCTGCACCTGAGGATTCCAGCACAAAAGGCTGCAGTTGCACAGGTGCATCCTTTCGTAACATGCCCTCTCCCGGTCCCTATCGAGGGGTCTCCAGTAGAACACCCGATCGCTACATGGCACCCTCCACCCATCCACCCTTCCCTCTCCCTCACTTACCTTCTGCCTGCTCCGGCCTCCTGCATCCTGTTTCATGTGTGCCCTGGATGCTGCATTCCCAGAAGCGCAATGCACAGCACTCCACCTTTTGTTCTCTGGTCTTGAGCGAATGTGACATCTAACCCGCAAATGCTTTCATCAGACGGAGGAAGCTCTTGCAAACCCTTGTCTTGCAGGGAGAGGATGAATTGTTATTTGTTGCAGGACTCTTGGGTAGTGGTTGGGGGCCTCTGAAATGGCAGGATGTGACAAAAATAAAAATGCGAGTTGTGATTTTATTCTGAAGACTTTATTGTGAGATCACAGTATGACAATGTGGTAGAGGTGGGAAGGCCAATGGGGCGGGATCCTGGCTGACATTAAGTGTGATGATGCTGCCAAAGGTGAGAGAGGGAGGATGACACAAGAGGCAGACAGGAGAAAAACAAGGAGTAATAACAGATAGGGGAGAGACAAAAGGGTGAGAAACAGAGACGGACAAGAACATTAGGAAATTGAGGGAAATGTACTTATTTGATGAAACACAAGATGTGGCGGTGAGTGGTCTTCGAGATCCCTCAGTGTGGCTTGAGTCAGATTGTTCTGAGATGACACTAGTGTCACAATTTCTCATAGCAGCGATCACCGAATATTTCTGCAGTGGAAGAAAAAGATATGTGGGTGACATCCTCCTTTTGAAGCATAAGCCTACTAAATGTGAACTAAAGTGCAGCAAAAGCTGTCAACTCAAAATACAGCAACAACTCTAATCTTGCTGTGAAAAACATTAAACTTTTTTGGCTGCTTTAGTCTTTATGAGAACTCATCAAGTGTGAATATTTAATCTCAGCACTCAGCACTATCTAAATTAAACATGCCCCTGTATTGTACTCCGTACAGACACCTTTCTTTTCAATACAGACTGCCATTTATTGCAGATAATCCACTCTAATGTCCGTTTTTATATATTCATGAAATAGGAAAAAAAGAGCACAGGGAAACTGGGAAGGAATATCCCAGACAGCCATGTGCAAGACTGCATATCTGAAAACATTTGCTAAATATTCGCCATCTACCACTTCTCTTCGAAAGACACTTTAAGCATAATCTGCAGTGTCAGTCTAGACAGAGCTATTGAAACTGTGTGCTGCACCCCGCAGCCCCCCAAGGTTGCATTCCTGGGGGGGCGCAAGACCCCAGACTTCATTGTTTAAAAAAATTATGTTTTTTTAAAATTGGAGGAAAAAAAATGCAGGGCAGGAGGGAGCCTTTTCGAGGGGTGGCTCGTCCACAAAGGGCGTGGGGACATCGACCTTGTGGCCCCCTAACCCATTATGAAAAAGCCGAGGAGCCAGCCAAGTGAAACACTAAGCGTTCCCTCAGTTGCTTTTTCCAGCTGACGGAGTGCTCCTGGACTGGCTGACCTGTGAAAGGGAAACAGTCCTTTGACAGTTCAGTTCCCCAGCCGCACATGCTCAATGAGCCATGCAAGGCTGGCGGAATTTTGCTTCGCCAACCTTGCATAGTTCATTGGAAATGCTGGCTGGTTAACTGCATGTCTGTATGTGCAAGGGGGAGCTACTGCGCCGCCTTGCACATACAGACAGAGCAGGCTGGAGTGGGGTGTTTCAGCACCCGTGCTAGTCCCCTGCAAGCATGTGCAGGAACCAGGACGCTCTTACTTCACCATTCCTGTTCATGATGCTGGAGAGCTGGGGAGGAAACTTCAGGACCGACATAAGGTACATTTATGTTCATTTATTTTTTTATTTAAATATGTGTATGGATGTGTGTTTGCTGGTGTTATAAGTGAGTGAATGGTGATGGGTGCTCATGTGAATGATAGAGTGCTTACTGTGTTTGTGTTGGTCCGTTGAGCTGATTTTGGTGAGTGGGAGGGTGGGGGGTAAGAGGGTTGTACAACAAAGGCATTTTTAAAATGCCTTTGTTGTACAATCCACCTCTTTACCCAACTGCCACAATCAGCTCTCCTTCTGAGGCACTATGGAGCCCAGGGGACAGGGACAGGGATTTTTTTACAGGCCATTTGTCATAGATATCCAGTAAAAAATACCATGCATGCTTCCTGGGCCCTTAAGGGCCTTCAGTGTCTTAGACGCTGTGGGACCTCGGGGCCTCGGGACAGGGATGTTATATTTTTACTGGACATCTATTATAGATGTCCAGTCAAAAGTACCATGACTGCCCCATGGACTGCCCCACCCCCGTACCAATTGCAAACTGTTTGGCTTTTTTACACAATTTCCTTCAAATGTATGCTCTAAAATGCAACATGTTAACCCATTATTTTAAAAGATTTCCCGGGGGCAGAACCCCCCCTGAACCTCCCTTCATTGTTTTCGGGCTCCTTCGCTACGCTCGGTCCCTATGGCATAACTGGGAGAAATATTTATGCCCCTACACTTAAAAAAGTCAGCAGCCGCCACTGGCCCTAGGACTATGATGGGAACAGGGTGGGGGGAAAACAGGGACACTCGTTGGAGCGGGATAGGTGGGTGCCATGGGATAGTGGTGGCAGCAGGGTGGGGAGAGCCCAGGGACTGGGTAGGAGTGGGATGAGGGAGCCCAGAGACTGTGATGGGAGCAGGTGGGGGAGCCCAGGGACTATACTTGGTGCAATGACGGCGCGCAACAGCTTATAGCCATTTATGCTTACTGCCATTTGGCAAATTTGGGGGAGGGTGGCCTGAACACATTTTGCTCAGGAGGGGCCAAGGCCAAAAAGTTTGAAGACCACTGGTCTATAAGGGCCATACTTTCCATAGTGAGTTTTCGCATGTGTAAGGATGCAGGAATAGCATAACATGTCAAGCACTTGCCTCAAATACCTGCAACCCCTAGGGACAGGTTGAAATCCTGCAGGATATTCAGTCCCTCATCATTCTGAGGTTGATACAAGTCAGTGCCATTCAATTGGAGAGCAAAACACTTATTATTGCAAAGAGTAGCAGTGTGATGAATCAGGCATAAGGTGTTAATTTAAAAAAGTTATAGTATTCTATAGCCAAGCATGTGTGGTAGCTGTACAGTTCTGTGTAAATGCCTTATTTAAGCATCTTTGTTCCAATGGATCAGCTGCCTCCAGTTTCTACATATGCTGTCAAAGTCGAATTGAGGTTCCTCTGCCCCATAGTATTGTGGAGGGTCCAATGAGTTTGCCTGGTTCATTTTTTTATTTTTTTTTTATTTTAATTTTTATTGGGTTATGTTGCAACCCTTTAAAAAAGAACAAACACAAGCCAAGCCTTAACATTCATCTCGAATCAGTGCCAGCCCTCATCTCACCATCTATTTCCCATAACATGGGCTCGGGTATGGATCTCAGAGCAACCCAATGATCGAATCCACCGAGACATCGTGTAGATGATCTTTTATAATACGAAGGAAAGAAACCAGTGCATATAGCATCGCTCTGTTTGATCCATCAAACAGGGCTCTCCACCAATCATCTCGGGGGAGGAACTGAAAATTCATTGTTATTGGGCTGAAGATGTTAACTCTTTTAGACTCAAACTCGGGGCACATTAGGATTAGATGTTTCAGAGTTTCTTTGGAGGTGGCGCAGAAACGACAAGTAAGGTCCAAGTCCGGGGATTGTGACCAGTAGCAGAGGCATTCTTTAGTTGTCATAGCATTCAGTCTAAAGTGGAGATAAAAGGCCCGAGCCCACTGGTCCGGAAAACAAGCCAAATACGGAGGTACACATCCATATGCCCTTGCCTCGGCCGGCGCTTCGAGCATGGACCTCGATTTGGCTCGTTTATCACAGGTGTGAATCCAGTCGTTTCTCCAGATCTTTAGTTTTGCAGCATCTGGATTTTCGAGCAGCAGTTGCATTGTGGTATCGTACGTGTTAAGCACATCATGGCATAGCTTGTTCCATTGGAATGCAATTGTGGGGGCCTTAGCAGACTGTAAATTGTGTAAAATATCGATCTGGGGCAATGTGCTCTTCATGTTTAATTTCCTGAAAACGCTTAGAAGGTTCCAAGCAACTCTCGCTTGCATAGATATGTATCCAAGTTCATATCTAATGCACACTGTGGCGATGCCTTTGGGAAGATGGAGAACCCTAGACCAAAAGATGTTTTCTAAGGAATTCCACACTTCAGACCCACACCCAAAGGCATTTTCGCCAGCGTATATCAGAGCCGGTACCACCTTCTGCTGGAAGAAAGTTAGCGTTGGTCTTAAACTAAATTTTCCAAACTTTTTGTTGATTAAGACTGCTTGGCATGCCAATTGACGGCATTTTTTCTTGGCTGAATCAACCCAGGGTGCGTCATTTATGCTAGCACTTAGCTGCATGCCAAGGTATCTGGTGTTAAACACACGCCCAATGGATTCTTTGTTCACATACCATTTGAATTTCTGCCGAATCATGTTAGATCCTTGGAGTCTTTCAAGGACCATAGCTTCGCATTTCCCTCTATTGATAACCAGCCCGTTCTCTGTTAGATATTTTTCCACGGCATTCAGTTTCCGCTGTAGACCTATAGGAGTTGAGTCTATCAGAATGATGTCGTCTGCATAGACTAAATAGTCCACATGGGAGCCATGGAGTTTTGGCGGGAAAGTGCGGAGACCACAGAATGCATTCTTGATATCGGATATGAACAAGTTAAATAGGATTGCCGCAAGCGGGCATCCTTGCTTGACACCTCGAAAGGTGTCAATTGGTGAAGAAAGATTGCCCTTTTGGTCTAGTCGAACTCTGATGGTCGTGTCCGTGTGGAGTTCATAAATGGCGGCTAACAGACTTGCAGGGCAGTTCCATTTGGTCAGTTTGGACCAGAGCAGTTCTCTATTAATGGTGTCGAATGCCTGGGACAAGTCCACAAAGGTGAGATAAATCTTGGAATTAGATCGTAAGGCTTCCATTTTCAATAGGTTTAGTATTAAGAGGTTAATACCGCAGCCCAAACCTTTGACGAAACCAGTTTGTCTAGGGTCCATCTGGTTGCAATTTGTTAACCATTCCGTCAGTTTTTGTTGAAGGAGAGTAGCATAGACCTTGCCCAATACGTCAAGTAGAGCAATTGGTCTATAATTCTTTGGATTGTGGCGGTCGCCTTTTTTGAAAATGGGTATAATCACTGCCGATTTCCAGGACATGGGAGTCTTGCAGTTATTAACAATCCTTTTGAACAATAGCTCGCAGAAGGTGGACCATATTTCAGATTGGAGCTTGAGCGTAAAGTTCGTTAGGCCATCAGGACCAGGGGCTCTTGAGTTGTGCAAGTTCTTAATGACTCTCAGTATATGCTCATGGTCGAAGACCAAGTCCCAATGTGACAGTGCAGGAGGCCTCCAAGCAGCAACCTCATTGTTATTGCAGTAGAGGTTTGCATAAAAGGATACCCACTCGGCCTCAGAGACCAAGTTAGCCTGGAGAGCATGTTGAGGAGCAAGATTGTCATTTATCAGTCTCCAGTATTCAGCGGCATTTGAGCTCTTCATTTTTGTTAACATTAGCTCTGCATCATTCTGCAACATGATACCTTTGTGGGACTTAAGCCAGTTCTTATAGCGTTGTTTAAATTTTTTGACAATTCCGTTGGCAACACTGGGTGTTTGTTTGCGGGCCGATCTTATCTGCCAGCGTAAGAGGCGTTTCTGTTTTTGCACCTCAAGATCAAATTTGTGCTTCGATGAGAACAGACTGTTGCCCATATGGGTCCTGTTTTCACAGTATTGGGTTAAAAGATAGTCATATTCCGTGAATTCAGAGGTCTGGAAACCCCTCAGGATGTTGCTTGTCTCAGTACAATCTAGATTTAAACGAATCCTACCAGTTCCTGTTCTAATAGGAAAGGCCCAAGGATCTCGAGGGTTTTCAACCGTTTCCATGAATGTCAAGACCACCATGTCATGGTCGCTGTGCTGCATTGTTTGGACAGACAGACTAGTCGTTCTCATATGGATCCTACTGGATACAAAGATGTGGTCCAAGGTTGAATTGAGATCGCCTCGACGCCAAGTAGGAGCAGCAGGAATATCGCCCAACGTTTGACCATTCAGCATCATCAGGTCACGTGTCTTCATTTCCAGACACCATTGGGTTACCGGAAGAAATTCTAAGTTATTTGCAGTCTTCTTGTAACCTGATTCATTCGAATGATCAAAGCAGTCAATATTAAGGTCTCCACAGACTATCAACTCATATGGGGGGCCAGCTTCCATATACTCGTCCAAGGACTTCGTAACTTCATCTATGAAGTTTATAGTTCCACTAACTGCATGGTTCCAATAAAGATTAAAAATACAGATGTTAGTTGTAGCTCCAGCGGGTGTACTTCCCACCCCGACCGTAGTCACCTGTATATATGGAGAGATGTTAATTGAATTCAGAATTCGAAGACCTGAGTTGATCCTGGCAGCTACAAGAAGACCTGCCATCGGTCTCCCCCTAGTCTGTTTGAGCGCCGGTGTATGGGCAATTTCAAATCCTTCCAAAATGGGTTTTTCACAGAGCCATGTCTCCTGTAGGCAGATAATATCCAAGTCATCGGCCCAGATGGTGTTGAACAGGTGACTGAAGCCTCTTGTGTTCCAGGAGCCCAAGGTGAGGGTTTTTTTGTTGTTATGGTGCTTGGGGGCCTGGCGTTAACAAGACATGGTATTGTTTAGGGTTTCAGCAACCCAAGCCCAGTCATTCCCTTGCATCATAGATGATATGTCAGACACTGGCCGGTCTTCAGATTGGTGTGTTTGGCTGACTCCTTGGATTGTAACCTTGATGTTGTTTTGGCTAGGTAACTCATTCATAGGCTTCCAAGTCTTCTGTACCGGGGAGACGGGTCTTGAATGAAAATCCGCAGTAACCCGCTCACTTGAGCACGTTGGAGGAATTTTATCATCTCTACCGGCTTCCATCTGGTTCGCGGCTTCATTCAAGGTCTCTGTTGAGGCCCTTGTTGAAGCTAGTGAGATATCAAACCCTAGCGACATTAACACTGGTCCGGCTTGGAGCAAAGTGTCAGCTATGATTTTTGACTGAACATGTAAAATGACTGCATCGTTTTTGGTTTCCTCGAGGAATTCTACAATTTTCAAGTCACCTGATTCAATTGCCCGAAGGCTTGGGACCAGGTGACATAGCCACAGAACATTGTGGCGATTCAGTATCAAATCATCATCCGAATCAATCCGTTCTAAGAGTACCTGATGGTAAGAGGACTCACTCTTCCAATGTTTGCTCTTAGGCTGTTCATTTGTTATTTGCTTTTTCAGAGTGGGATTTCCTTGCGGCACTCTCAAGGCCTTAGAATGCAATGGTTTAGTCTGGGTCAGGTCCTGTAATTTAGAACCTGAAGGATCAGTCTTAAAGGCTTTGGGTAGTTGCCGGTTAGTGCAGGCGATTAAAGAAGCTTGAGTTTCTGGATCTTTCGTTTTAAAAAGGCCCTTATTAAACTGGCTGCAGGTGTTACGGCGTTTCTCCTCGAGCGTCATGAAGGATTTAGAGCAAATGTTCATATCATCTATGGAAGTGATGATTGGCCCAGTTACTTCACATATAGATATGATTCTAGATGTTTTCCGGGCCGGCACTTTTGACGGAGAAGAATTACTGTCAGACAAATTTAATCCAGTGTCGGGCCGGTTAATTATTGGGGGACAGACTGCATTCGAGAGCACAGCGGTGTTATCACTCTGCCTGGATACATCAAGGGGGGTAACTGACAACAAATTGTGCTCCGCAGTCCCATCCACTATGTCGGCTACTTCATCGTCATGTACCGACATGTTTAACAGCTCCTCCGGTATGCTACATAAATCAATTATAGGCTCAGTGGCCGGGTCTAGCTCAGTGGCAATAGCATTTGGCTGAGGTGCACCCACATCTTTTTTCTCTTTTGGAGTTGTTTTGTTGACAATTACATTCAGAGTTTTTAAATTACGCAAGAATTTCCTGGGATCATTACCTCGGTTCTTTTTTTTCATTGGCATGTTTTTTGATTTTTTGTATTCGTTGCCTCTGTGATTTCCGGTTTTCAGACCAGTGATGGGCCCTCTTGTTGGGTGTTTAAATATGTCGAAGGCTGCAACAGCAGCGTCATTTCCAGGTTTTAGTGTATCGACCGGCACCTCTTTAGCAGGAACAGGACCAAAATTTAGGTTTGAAGAGGCAGCCACTTAAGTATCATGAAGAGCCAAATTCTCTGCAGCTTGAGTTTCCAGGCAGATAGCCTGAAAATTGGTCAACACAAGTGTAGTCAGATCAGTGGCGGCGGAGGCAAGCTCGACCGTTTGCGAGCCTGTAGCACATGGATCGAGTATCAACAAGGATTGTTCTTGACCATCTTCGGGTGTCGCCTTTTCAGTACAAGCTGCCTTGTCTGCACTTCTCTCGCACTCAAGAGCAGTGGCTTCTGCAATCTAGGCGCACGTGGCTATTGGTATCCGAGGAGGTGAACATGCTACATGATTATTTGGAGTTCGAGAGGTCTGTGCATCTCTGTCTTCAGGAACCTCAATATAGCCAGGATTATCGGCTTTTTGTTGAAAAAGGTGTAAAGCCTGTTTAGCCACTTCAGCCAGTAATTTTCTGTCTAAGAGTGCATTTTTGTTACTATCTATTAGAGCAACTAGTGCCAATTCCACCTGTTTGTTGGTATGTAAGGATGTATTCATTAGAGTCGTTTGAGAGTTCTCCAGTTTAGCAATCTTCGCATTTAACCCACTAATTGAAGCTGTTAGATCTTTCATGGTGTCATTTATATGTTCATACATTTTTAAAAAAGGAGCCAAAGCAATTATGGTTGATGACATAATGAGAGTTTGAAGCTCTTGCATGCTTGATGTATTGCATGCATTGCCAATGCTGTCCATTGTATGGCCTTTAGATCGCCTTTTGCCCACTGGAAGGCGTCTAATTTTGGGAAAGGGGCGCTCCATTAGAGATGAGTCCGATGAAGATGAATCTGACTTATCGTCAGATTGAGAACTCACGCTTGAGGGTCCATGCATATGTTGATGAAAGTTATACCATGCACCATTTTGCAATATAGTGGGGTCAGCCCCTTTCGCAAAAGCAGATTTCTTCTGTGAGCATAAAATGCTCAGTGAGAGACTCGAGCGTTCACTTCTACTTTCGTTCAGATTGGCCGTAGCAGATTTCTTCTGTGAGCATGAAATGCTAGGTGAAAGACTCGAGCGTCCGCTTCAACTTTCGATCAGGTTGGTCATAGGAAGGCTCAGCGGGGGGCTTTTAGCCAGCGACGCCGATAGGGGCACACCAGCCACAGAGTTAGTGGGCGCTCTCGTTGGGGCTGTATCACCCGGCGTGAAGTTTTTTATGGCCGAGATATTTGATCTACTTTTATTCAAATGCTTAAGGTCCATCAAGAGCTTGTTAACAACTTCTAAGGAATTTCTGCGGTTAATTGGATCTTTTTCTTGCAGAGTCGGCATCATCTCTCCCTCAGCATTTACAAGGGAATCACGGGGAAAGGGTTGTAAATCCGGGTTTTGAACCGGTTTAATCACTTCATTAAATGTGAACGCTGTGTCAGGAGAACTACCTTCGTGCAGCGTATTTAGTGGCGACGCCGGCGAAGGTAGCAACTTCTCATGTGCACTGTAGAATCGTGTGCGTGGAGAACCATTAGTTGATTCTTTTTGTGTTAAGACACCTACTGCATCACAATCACCAGGGCTCATTTGGAGCACCTGGACACCGGACGTCACACTATTGAGTTGACAAAGAGGCGTTTGCATGACAGCGAGATCATTTAGCATTGGGCTACTGTCATATGATGAAGTACTAGCTGGGGATTCAGAAGGGCCATATGCTAGGGCCGAATTATGCATGTCCATCGGAATAGTTTGTGTTTCCTGAGAACTAGCACACTTATCAGGTGGCCCGTCACGTTTACTTGGACACGGGGAGCGGGATGAAAAAGCATGGGGAGGGACCATTTTAGATGGACTGGGCTGGGCAATAGCGATGTCAATAGAAGACTGTAAAGCAATTGCCTCAGCCACTCTCTCAGCCCCCAGCCCCTCTGCCGCTCCTCCCATTAGCCGGTAATGAGAAAGAGAGTCTGGGTCCGCACATGAAGTGGCAGCCACACAAACACTTACTGTTTCTCCATCGTTATATGTGTGTATGTGTCGATGTTAGCTGCATCAGACGCTCACCTTCGTTCTTAAATTGCACACCGTCGGGGTCAGCAGCGACAGCAAGGGTAGGTGTATGAAGTGCCACCGGAGACTCTGCCGAAATCCATGAGTGTTCGGAGTCAAGGCACGCTGGCTCGCGCACACGCTTCCTTTGGGCTCGAGTCTTTATAGCATCGCTCGCAGTATTCCCTTTCACCAGAGCCGTGTAAGCGTTGGTTCGCATTATAGCTGCGACTGAAGCGGAAGTGAATACAGTGTGCAGGGAGCCAGGGGAGTCCAGAGGAAAGTCCCGGTTTCCACGGACTTCCTCAGACTCCTCAGACTCTGCCAGACTCCGCGCCCGCTCCGCGGAGAGAGGCAGATTTTAAGCAAAAGTCACTCCTACAGCAATAAAAAGCAAAGAGTTACTGGTCACTCCTCAGACTCTGCCAGACTCCGCGCCCGCTCCGCGGGGAGAGGCAGATTTTAAGCAAAAGTCACTCCCACAGCAATAGAAAGCAAAGAGTTACTGGTCACTCCTCAGACTCTGCCAGACTCCGCGCCCGCTCCGCGGTGAGAGGCAGATTTTAAGCAAAAGTCACTCCCACAGCAATAGAAAGCAAAGAGTTACTGGTCACTCCTCAGACTCTGCCAGACTCTGCTCCCCGCTCCGCGGGGAGAGGCAGATTTTAAGCAAAAGTCACTCCCACAGCAATAGAAAGCAAAGAGTTACTGGTCACTCCTCAGACTCTGCCAGACTCCGCCATTTTTAGTTAAATTTCCTTTAGAGCACCCTTTTCTTGCTGTGACCCTCCAAAATAATCCTTCTGCACGATGGCCATTACTGGGAACCTTTGGATGTACCTGTCTCTGGGGCTTGCCAGTAAGTGAGTGATTTCATAGTCATGAAAAGGGGCAGTCGGGGCTGAGAGTCGCAAGATATCCATTATCCATTATACTGCCAAAGATATACAGTTTATTAAAAAAAGATGCAGTTTCCACAGTCTCGGACAGGATTACAAAACTGCAAGGATGCACTAAGGGTAGACATTCAGTAATGTGAAGGTGCGTTTTTATGACGTTTAGGTAACTCCAAAAAAACTTGCATCTGTCCCAGTAAACCTTCAATGTGGCTAAAATCCCTGCGATTCAATTCGATCCCAAGCCGAGTACAGAAAAGAGGTCTGTAAGTGTACTTCATGATGCTTTTGCAATATAATTGCATTCGGCCACACCACAGTACGTGCAAAAATGTTTGCGTAAAATGCAAGCATGGAGCCAGAGTTCATGAAGGCAGGGTCCGCTAGGCTGCAATGCTATTTCATTGGAAGTGGATAATAGTCATGATATGAATTAATCAGTCTTGTGAGACCAGCTAGTCCATTCTTTCGTGTAAATAAGGGCAATATAACGTTTTATTGGTATGTTATGGCGATGATAAATACATGATTATTGTGTCACTTCGGTAAAACCCATCGGCAGATATGGTTAGGGGGTTAATGGGTTAAAAGGATTGTGGGGAGAGGGTTGGTTAAGGGTTAATAATATAGGGAAGGGAAATAAATTACTTCGTAAAAAACCTCTTGTCGATTAAACGACATACAAACACCGAAGTGACACAATAATCAGTTGTAAGTCGTTTAATCGACAGAAGATTTTTCAAAGTAATTTATTTCGATGAAATTACTTCAAAAAAACTCATGGTTTCATTTTCTATTTGGGGGCCGCCTTCCCTATATTATTAACCCTAACCCAACCCTCTCCCCAATCCTTTTATTTTATTTTATTTATTTATTCGCATTTGTATAGCGCACTTGCAGCCCATGGACATCGAGGCGCTGTTACAAGTAAGTGTTGGATTCTTAATTCAGCAGATATGCATGAGACCAGAGGTCTTATGGATACACAATTACAAGCATAGTTGCAGGTGAGGCATGATATTCGTAATACAGTAACAGAATGCAGTCAGGTACGTTTCATACAAAGAGCTTGGTTTTAACAGCTTTGCGGAAGGCTTGGTGGGCTTCAATTATTCTGATGTGAGGTGGCAGTGCGTTCCAGTGGGTGGCGGCCCGTGTGGGAAAGCTGGCACCACCGGCGCGCACCTTGCGTGATTTGGGCGTGACAATCGTGTTGGAATAGCACAATCTTAATGGTCTGGTGGCAGAGTGCTTGGTGATTCTTTGGGTCAAGTAGGGTGGAGCAAGTTCATGGAGGCATTTGTGGGTTAGGGCGAGTGTTTTTAACCGATTAACCCCCACCCCATATATGCCGGTGAGTTGTTTCAGAGTAATTTCTTAGAAAAATAAAACAAAAAAAAACACCTGTCGGTGAAAGGACGCGATACCTGTATATATGTCATGTAGCAGGGATATTTGTAGAATAATTCTATGAGATAGGCACAGGAGCCATAGGCATGGGACACAAGTCCATCTCATAGCAAACATTGATTGCGCTCGGGCAGACCCCGGCAACCTTCATAGCAAAAGTTCGACACGTAGCTCTCCCCACGCAAGTAGTGAGCTTCAAGATGCGGCGCAATGCTCGAAGCTTCTTTTATTTGGGAATATATGGTCCCTGTCATAATGACATGATTCATTTAACTTTTCCCATGTCCCTGCAGAAGAAGGCACAGTAAATGAATTAGTGAGAACTGAGAAGAAGCACAAGAAGTCCACTTTTCTGAATTTAATTAGTGTGCTGGGCATCGGTGCAGATTGATCGGGCCTTTACAAAAGACTCTGGAGAGAAGTGATGCAGGGACAGAGAACAATGACTCTCAGAGGAGAGGACACTGCCCTTTTTGGACGAATATAATACAGGAAACCCAAACCCTTAAAGCACCCCATTTTGCTGTATTCTAAAAGTTGAAACAGAGCATATGGACCTACAGTCAAGAAATATAAAACAATGCTGGATTTAGCTACAATATGCCATTATCAGTGTATGGCAATGAGGGGCAAATGAACAATAATATAATTCAGGCAAATGCCACTCACTGCACACACATATCTCATACCTATACACCACATATATATGGGTACAACTGTGAAAAATGCCCCAAAGTATCTTTTCTAAGCGGTGCAATATGCTAATTTTTTATTTTTTTTATTTTTATAGTGTAATTGTTTTAGTTTACATTTAAACTTTTATCACACTTTCCATTTCATTTCATTTCGTTTCTTTTCCTTTCATTTCACTTTTATATCCTGTCTCACTGTGAGTCCTTCACCTCCTAAGGTATATGTTTGTTTATTCACTTAATTTATCCAGTCTTTGGCTTGTTTTCCTCGACTAATTCATCATCTTTTTCTTTGAGGATTTTATCCAAAAAGTTTACACCCGCACATGAGAATCTGGGATTGTGTCCTTGAATAAAATAGTCCCATCGTTCCTCGTCATTGCATTGGGTCATTTTTAACATATACCTTGATAGCATTCGCTTTCTTTCCTTTGAAACGGCAGTGCAGTTCGTTATGAGATGCATCGGTGTCTCTAGTTGCCACTTGTTTTGACAGAATCTGCAGCGCCCTTCATTTGTGCCTCTTCCTCCAGTTCTGTTTTTATAGTCATTAGTTGGGTAGACTCCCAACCGGATTTTTAAAAGTGTTGCTCTATGTGTGTAAAATGGAAATTTTGCTAGATACTCTGGAAGCACGTTTCTTTTTCTATGTTCAACTGCCATGTTTTTTATGTTCTTTAGCTTCATCTTGGCCTCTCTTGTTGCAATCCAGTCCTGTCTCATGAGCTTTTCTTTGACTTTTTTGGGGTTTGTGACCAGTTCTTCTTTAGATGAGTCCATTTTTGATAGAACCTGCAACCATTCTCTTTTCCAATGGTTGAGGTAAATTGAACTTTTATCTAGTCCTTTGGTTGCCAGTAGTTTGTAGCTCTATATGCTAATTAGCTGCAGTGGAAGAGCTTACTCCACTTCAGTGCATGTGATGGACATGGCTATATTATTCTGGCATCAGCATAAAACATGTCTATATTTGATTAGCCTTAGTAGCCCTCCAGTGGATGAAAAACATTTGTATCTACCTTCAAAGTGCCCTTCCCGTGGGAAAGGCCACTTCAGTCAATGAAGATGTCCTATACTTTTGTTTACACTAGTTGTCCCCCATCGGTTCTGTGAGATCAGTGGCCCCGGTGCCATTTCTGCTTCTGCAGACTGTCTAGTAGGCTAGGGCAGTCACATTTGTTAAGGGAAGGTAAATACACATGCACTCTTCTCCGTGCCTTTTGCCTGCTCCTTTGTGTGCTCTATAAACATTGCTTTATTTGGGTGCTTATTAAAATTCATGGCAGGACACCCTACATCTGAGAATGTGTGTGATGCAATGCAGACAGTATTGCACTGAATATCTACAGTGACCTGCTATTTTGTGAACCATGCTATTTGAAAAGTAGGGTGTACAGTACCATACTGCAGTGTGTTCAATAGTACATTAATTGTAAGTAGTTATTTTCTGCACATGCTCATTCACAAAAAGTGCTACTCAGCTACAACACAGGTTTCTCTGATTGCATGCCTCTCAATGGTCAATCATAGTGGCACCCTTCAAGCTAGCCTGCAGTTCAAAACCTCATGTAGCTCCCATTAGACCACAGAATAAACCTGAAGGGTCATGCTGACACCCACCTCTAAGGCATCTCTGGTCCTCCAGTGCAATCATATTTTGAAATAAGTCCACTATGAATAGAACAATGTGAGCCTGATTCCTCTCAACTGAAGGATCCGGGCTATTGGGTGATGTCCCAAAAAAAAGGAAAGTACAAGACAAATTCGAGTTTAGAAAGTCATCAAAAACAGAATAGTGAAAACAAGACTTCCACTGAGTCAAGATTTTACTATTCCTTTGCCCAGACCAGACCTTTCCAGATGCATCCCTTCTAAACAGCTGAGCCCCACAGTGCCATTGAGCAATTTGTCAGCTCCAGACCTGGGTCTGTTTTTTTCTTGTTATCTGTATTGCTGTTTACCTTTGTAAACAAGTCTATGTACGTGTCTGAGACCCAGTCCATCTCTTTATGGGCCCTGGTTACTCCCTGTCCTTCCAGTAACCACCTGTCTTTTCCCCAGCATCTCCGTGCCGCTTTGCTTCATTTAACTATTGCAACCCATTTGGAAGAGGCATCAAACAAATCACAATAAAATACACATTATGCCACAAATGTATCCTCGTGTCAGCAAATCACTTCCTCGAATGAGATATCCCACCCACAGCATATCTCTCCACTCGACTGGGAGTCTCAGCAGTCAGATAGGTACTGGATTGTTGCAGTAGGGGTTCCACGCACTTTGATGACTGTGCGCAGCCGCTGTAATAAATGAGACACACAGTCAGCAGTGAGGAATGAACCCGTCCCTGGAAGGTCGGTTCCACTTCATTCAACGTCCTCCCTTTTCAACTATGACAGGGGACGGTGCATACATGGAGCATCGCACATCCCTCTTAACGTACAGAAAAAAGTGAACCAAACAACAAACAACTACCACAACTACCAACTAGTACAACACTTAGGGCCTCATTACAAGTCAGGTGGTAAACCTGCCGGTGCTACCGGCGGGGTGCTGCCAGACTGTTAACATTTTACAGGCGCCTGACTTCCCAGTGCCAACGGGAGATTACAAGTCCGGTTGCCCGAGAAGTCAGGCGCCAGTAAAATGTAAGTGCAAATTCGCATAGAGTCCAAAAGGACTCTATGGGAGTGGGGACTCTGAAACGTTGGCACCGTTCTTAACCGTGACAGTAATCCTCTGGTCCCTCTTTTGTAAATTATGACATAACTCATTAGGAACGCCTCAAATTCCTTTTCAGACCTTATGGAGTCTGGAAGTCCATGTGCTGCGACTATACTCTCCAGAACTAGCACTACTACCTCCACAGACAGGAACAGTATGAATCTAACTTCAGGGTACCAGGAAAACTCGATCAATGCCATGAGAAAGTGTTGTGAGTTCAATGTTGCACCAACATCTATGCTTACAGCCTACCAAGGACTTGTGCTCTTCTGCTGCAACTCTATTGGATGAGGCTGGGGTGCATGTGTAGAGCCCTGAGACCATGTGCAACTAGCAAGGAATGCATCTGCCACCTTCTCCAAGTCCAGGAACCAGATCTTTTTCTTAATCCTCACCTTGGTCTTACATGCACCTTGGTGTCCAGTGTGTGCCAATTGAACTACCCTTTGTATGAGGTCTGGAGGTGTATCTAGCCATGAGTCGCAGAGTATGACACCCTCAGGGGCTTCCCAACATCTCTGTTATCATCCTCCAAAGGCCTTGTAAGAATGATTGGGCCACTGTTGTGGGATAATTATATACCCCAAAGAATTTCTGCCACATTCCAAACTGTATCCTTTGCACGCCTTCATGACGTCCTGTGCATTAAGCAATTTCCTGTAGTGACATAGATTCAGGGATGGATGCCCTATTGGCCATGCAGACGTATTCTACTGGACCCACATCTGTGGCCCTGTCCGTTGGAATTTACTTGGGCAGATGCCATGAGAAAAACTAGGCTGGATCATTTGTGCCAGCTCTGAATTGGAGCGTCACTCCCTAATCCTGGAGTTGGAGCTACCATCTCTCTAACCTGATGGGGAGTCATGCTGCTGAGCCATGCATGATGGGAAGGAAAGGCTTGTGGTCGGTGATCAAGTTGACCAGATGGCCAAATATGTAGAGGTTGAAGTGCTGACAGCACCATAGGACTGTCAGCATTTCTTGTTATATTTGGGAATAATGTTGCTTAATGGGTATCAGGGTTTTGTTTGCAAAGGCTATCGGCAACCTCACACCTTCCTAATGGAGATGCACAAGCACTGGCCCTAGACACACAGGGCTTGCATTGACAATGGTCTTGGACTGCCTGTTAGGATAAACAAACATCATGTTATCTTCTACTAGGGTATTTCTGGTGCAATTGAATGTCAACTGTTCATTTGGGCCCCATGACCATGCACATACCTTCCTACTTAGGGCCCAAAGAGGCTCTGTCAGTGTTGCCAAGTTAAGAATTAAAAAGCCACAGAAAATCACCTTGCTGAGGAAGCTGCAAACATGTATGGTTACATTGGTAGCTCAACCGTCCTGATATCTCAAACTTTCCATGGACCTGCAGAGATTCTGAAACACAAATCCAAACCCTGGACCCTTTTCTGGAGACATCTGCCTTTATTTGTGTTCAGCATTGACCCATTCTTATCGAGCTATGGGAAAACAGCATATAGACTTAGTAGATGTACCCTCTCTGAGGAAGAATAGATGAACATGTTGCCGCTGACGTTTATCACTTAAAGGAAACCCACCTGCACACTCTGTATGGTGAACTGGAACACTGCTGCGTCCGACAAGACTCCAGAAGTTAAGCCGATTGTACCTAAAGAGGTCCACCTGAGAGCAAAACATGGTGAGTTGCAGAGAGACTCTGTGGAGAGGTACCTGAGATACCTTGATTTCAAGTCAATTGTGGAAAATACTGCCAGGATGTGATCTAGTGTTGGGGTGAGATGCCTTTCCAGTTCCTACGGCTTGGTTCAGCATTCTCATGTCGACACAGATCCTTAGTTGACCAGACTGCTTGGGTATTGAGCCACAATGATCATGGACATGCATGGCGTTGGACCATTTACTTTTCAAATTATGTCTGCCAACCTCCTCCAGCTGTTGCACCTCTGCCTCCACTTTGTGTCTCGTGTAGAAGGGATCCTCCTGTGCCGTAGAGGGACTGTACTGTAGGGTCTATGTGTAGGCGAATCATCTGCCCTTTTAGGCAGCCTATTCTTTCAAGCAAGGCTTTGTACGTGTGCCTGAATGTATTCATGGTAGATACAATGAGGGAAGTGGACCAGCCCCAGGTCTTCTGCTATATCACAGCATTGAAGTGTCCACTTGACTTCTGGGATAACATAGAATGTTTCTGGCACTGACAGTCCATCATCTGCTAATCGTGTATGAAATGCACCATCCAACACAAGTGGGCATTTGCCCCCATATGTGAACATACATATTTTGGGATTGCGAGATTTGGTAGCGTACTAAAAAGTCTGAATTTGGCAATGGGCATTAGATTTACTGACTCACTTTCGTACACAAGCATAGCTACCTGTTGCGACAATATTTCCATGGAGCACCTTGGCTGACGATGCTTCCTGTGTCTTCCTTGACAAATTGCAGAAAAGAAGAATACTTCTTCAATGTCTTCCCCATTCTAAACATTCTGAATGCATGCTTTGATCCTCGCTGACAACTACCGCCACTCTGAGCGTCATCAGCCAGTTTAACAGTTCCCTGCCTGTAGAAAACTACTAAAAACAAGGCTTTTCAACAACTCACAACCAGACGGAAACAACTGAAACATGAAAACCGAAAATGCAAAGAGAACCAGTTGACAGAACCTCTGACGACACATATAACACCCAGAACAGACAGAGAGGGAGAGAGAGACCACTGGCAAAAATAAAAGACAATTCTATGACGAAGCGACCACAAGCAACTACTGAATCAGGACAGACCTGGCTAAAAGAAAAACAGGCACAACCGTCAACCTCACCCACTGCCAAGCATCCCCCTGACAAGACATGACTACAAGAACGTTGTGTAAACACCCACCCAACCCAATTGTGCATCCACACGATAAATCTACTACCTCACACTCACAAGACAACCTTCCTCAAACTAACCCTCCATTTAAGCCAAAACCCACCACCCAAATTAGACCACTATCACCGTACTAGAGTCCCACACCCAAGCTAACACACAAAATAATCATCTGAGACATAGGCATGGTGATTCACTTGCGTCAATCCAAACATTCGGGTAAGTACTAAACTATACCGCGTCGCACTCAGACAGAGCTAGGGTTATGGGCACAGGTCACAACTAGATAGATCCACGGGGACCAATTTATGTAATGCGCAGAATGGGATGCAGGGGCTGGCCTGAGTAAGAGCAAAGATAGAATTGTAGAGACTAACTAACGCAACATATAGACAGAGAGATGAGAGACAGCCAGGTCAAGCTGAAACTAGATTACTGCAAGAAAGAAATCTAGTTTAAATCTCAAAAGACACACAAAAGGAGTGTATGTCTCTCCAGACAACAATGCTAATAACCAACCCTACTGAAACCTACCTTCCTCACACACCTCTCAAACCCTAACTAAACACAACCATACCTCTTAAACCACAAAAATCCACATGCAGTTCACCACACCACACCAACAAACACATCACACAGAGCCTTACACAACAGCACACAACATACTCTGACAACATACCACACCAAAAGCTCAGCGAACGGTGTTAGCCAAACTGAAGCTGCCAACAGCACATCATAGCTCCCTTGCTCTTTCTCCAAACTTTGTTCTACTAACGGGCCCTAACCCACCCCCCTTTCTTCTAGATCCACCAGAGCGCCAGGGGACCACTACAGTTGTGATAGTGCATGGTATAAATATCCTTTAACATAAACATTAACAGAAGGGCAGCTCCTCTTTATCCACTTCTTCAATTGCTATGAGTCGGATCCATGCATGGTGCGTCCTGTGCTATAACATGGATGTGGCTTGAAGTTACAGCATGGTATCTGCATTTTGGTTTAATATGAAAAAAGGCTACACCTGTCCAGTGATTGTGCAGCTCTGTAGCGCAGGGCGCTCTCTTCTGCGCAACAAATACATCGTATATAACATTATGGAAGAAAATATGACTACCAACTTGTTTGGTTCAGACCTTTGGGCAATCATGGTGGACAAAACAGAAAATAACCAACTTTGAACATGTACTTTCAAATCAATGACTTTAATGTCTCTACAAAGGGTGTATTGCACCCTCTTCTTGTACACTTGGCTTTGAGCTGACTGCACCCATGCACATGCAGCCAAGGACACCTGGTAGAAAGCAAAGACGACCATACTGAAACATATGTTAGGACAAAGCACGTGTTTTGAAGTATACTGCACCACCATTTCTCAATAATGTGCAACGTTAGTGCAGATGGCCTTTACTAAAGAGTGGGCATGGATGCAATCTAGGATAGCAGAATTGGAGGAGGAAGCCATAATGCACTTAAAGCAATTTGGGGTAAACGAGAATCACAGAGGGTTCCTATTACCTAAGGTTGGGGATGTGCTCAAAGGATACCCTATTTCAGGATTTACTAAAAATGCTTTATTTACCCATGACCACGAAGGAGATATTTTCCATAGAAGTTAAGTCTTAACCATTTTAATACCCATTGTGATCCAACTCGTACACAGACATTCATGTTTCAGATAAACGGAAGGTTCATTACAAATTATTCATTTTTTGGAGGAACAAAGTGTTCTATTAACAAATGTATTAATTTGTACCAAAATCTAGTAGCACACTTTCAAACATTCTTTGAGCTGGGCAGGGGGATTTACCTATTGTGCGCTTACAGTACCAACATCCATTAGTGTTTTCCTGGAAAAGCTTGGCTAATTTTAATAGAGTTAAAATGTAATTCATTAACAACATGTGCAGAGGATGCATTTTCTTATTTGCATAATTTTGAGAACTGTGCAGGTCACCTTATTCACAAAGGTGACCTGAACATTTCCAGGGGCTGTGCCAGTCCCCTTGCCAGTCCCCTTGCTTGCCAGTCCCCTTGCGTCCATTAGTGTTGGGAGCATGTACGCTTCAGTCTGCGCCCACGTAGTAGCTGGCAGTGCATTTCATCGTGATAGGCCCTTAAAGGGCCTGCCATTGTGAAACGTGTAAAAAGAAAAGAAAGTAAAGTGTTTCTATCCCTGCTTGGGGATAGCATTGTAGCGGGAAAGCAGTGGTTCATGCATGAATGTGTCAGAATAGCACTGCGTCATGCACTGCATTTCCATAGAGCTGCAGGGGTAAATGTTTAGTTTTCTGCTTATTTTCAAGGGCATCCCATATTTGACTTCTGGATGTACACTAGAATGTGCAGAAATGCCTCCTCAGTTTTTGCAAATGTGCAAAGGGTATGAAAAAGAGAATCTGAATGTGAGCATTAATGATGCAAACATTCAAAGGAACTTTGCGAATAGGGAACATCTTTTTTGGACACAACTGATGGCCTGCACAAGTGCATCCTATCACTTATATCAACATACGTTTTGAGAATAGGCCTCTTACTCTAGATATGCTGTGCATCATTTTCCAGTTTCAGAGCTCATTGCATTGCATTCTACCTGACTAAATGGTATTCATTTAAGAAACATCAGAGTGTCCATCTTGAATGCTTGACATGTACTGACCGATCTGCGTCCATGGATTCTGCCCTATACCTGCAATAGTCCTCATGGAAGCAAACTAAGCAGGATGAAACTTCATTCACCCTTAATGCACGACTGGCTCTTTCCCAGCCCTATAGCAGTTTCAAAGCTCCAAGTCTGTTAAGAATTCTTTACATTGAGGGGGCGCTGTTGGGCGCCGAGCAAGATGGCCGCCTGATACGTGTGCTCCGAGGCGGGCGGACCTCCAGATCCTGATTTAGGAGGTTTCCACGGATTACAGCCGGGCGCGGAGCACACGACTTTTCCCCCGCTGCTTCTGGGATCCTGGGGATCTGATCCCGCTTTGAATCGGAGCCGGGAAGTGCATCCCCGACTCCACGCTGCCCATCCCCCTTCCTGCGGCGCTCCTCCGCGCCTGAAATCCAGCCCCGGCGGAGGGTGGTCGTTCCCGCCGGGGGCCTGCTGCGCTCCTCCTCGCGCTCCTCCTCGCATTCGCCGGGCATCGGTGGGAGCTGGCGCGCCTCGACCGTCCTGGCGGCGGGGTCGTCGGAGTCCTGGGACCGTGACCCGCCGGCCAGGCCGCTGGTCCTGCTGAGTCGCTGCTCCCGGGTCCCTGGAGGGACGTCGGCCCAGCGGTGCATCCACCCTGCCTGCATCCGCTGCCTGCCTGCGCTACATCGGGGCCTCCCTGCCGCCCCCGCGGCTCCGCAGCCCGTGGTGAAGACCCAGGGCCCCCTCTTCCCCCCGACAGCACACGCCGCGCTGCTGGAGCGGCGCGGCTCTCAGGTACGTGCTGCTGGGGAACTTCGCTCTTTGCTGGCCGCTCCTCCTTCCTGTGGCGACCCCGCGGAAGGCGCACAAACTCTCCCTGCATCTGTGCTCGGCTGGGGGGGCCGTGCTTTTATTCTCGCTGTTCCTGGCCTGCCTCTCCCCCCCCAGCCTGGTGAATCGCCGTGGGATCTCCGTTCTTCTCCTGTGGAATCCGGCGGGGGGGTTGTGGAGACCCTTCCCCCCCAGCTTGCACGCGCCTCGCTGCCGGAGCGCTGCGGCCTCCTGGGGTGCGCAGGGGGGGCTTCGTGGACTGTTGGGCCTGGATACCTGCCTCCCTGCCTTGTGACTCCGGGGTCGCCCCTCTCTGGTGGGACGTCCCTGCGGCGTTGTTGGAGGCCCACGGTCGGTGACGTCTGGATCCGCCTGGGGGGCCCTGACTCTCGTGGCTCCTTGTCTTGTGGCCCAGCGGCCCTCTCCCCCCGCTGGGAAGCCACTGGGCCCTCACTGCCCTCGCACGTCTGGAATCCCACGCCCTGAGCGACCCTACCGTTCACTGGGGGCTTGTTTCTCCTCGCCTCGCCGCCTTGAAGCTGCTGTCCCTACACCCGGATTGTTACTTGGCGAAAGGGTGCCGCTAACATCGCTGCTTCCTACCCTCCATCTTTAGGCACCCCCGCCCTCAAGGCCCCCTGCCGCCGCTTTCAGCGCCCTCCCAGTCGGGCTGTAGCCTTGCGGTCTACACTTCGGGACCGCTCCCCGCTCCCCTTTCGCTTACGCACCCTACCTGGAGTATCGGCTCTCGCGGCCTGGGATCTCCCCGTCTCCTACTAGGGGCTGCTAGCGATCCCCCCCTTCTTTACCCCACACTACCATCACCCTTGTCAAAATGACTAAGGGAGGCGCGAGGAAGCAAAGCTCCATTAACATGTTTGCGAGGGCGGCTGTGAGAGCTCCGGAGGACCCTACTGAGCAGCCACCTGTTGCGTCATCGTCCGCGGTGACACCTGAACCCCAAAACATGATGGACTTCATCAGGGATGGCTTCACCGCCCTACACTCAAAACTGGATGACATGAACGGTACAATATCCTCGATCAAGGCCCACATGGAGAGGACTGATGGTCGCGTGTCTGAGGTCGAGACACGGGTCGGCTCTGCCGAGGAGGCATTGGGAGCACTGCGCTCTGAGTTTGTCGCTCTCTCCGGCCGAGTCCTCGAGGTGGAGAAGAAGAACGAAGACTTGGAATCCCGCTCGAGGCGCAATAACCTGCGTATAATTGGGGTCCCTGAGGACGAAGTCCATGAGCCAATGGAGGACTTTGTTGAGCACACGTTAATGACGCTTCTGGACTCACCCAAGCTCTCCCCTCATTTTGCTATTGAGCGTGCACACCGTGCCCTTTCCGCCAAACCCAAGCCTGGGGCTCCACCCCGCCCCATCATCGCTCGAGTCCTGAACTACCGGGACCGGGACACCCTACTCAGAGCCGCGAGGGTCAAGGGCGACTGGGGGGAGCGAGAATTCATCTTTACCCTGACTACTCGACTACCGTCCAACGGGAACGTAAGACTTTCCAAGCTGTGAAGCGCAGGCTACGAGATCATTCCATCAAATATGCCATGCTCTACCCAGCTAAACTGCGCATAGAACATGCTAACCAGGTGTTCTTTTTCACGATCCCGGAGGAGGCTTCCAAATTTATGGATGAACACTTCCCAGGTTGACTTCCCCCTTCTATCTACAGTCTTGCAGCTTCCCCCTCTGGGCCGTTTGGGGGGCGGCCGGACCCGGCCTTCCCCCTGTACTGATGCCGCATTGATCCTCTTTCCCGGATTCGACTTGTTCAAGATTCTCCTCTTATCTCAACTATGTGCTATACTGCTAAATGCAAAATGCCTTTCCTAAGTTGTATAAGTTATTGCAGTTGCACCTCGAGCTATACTGGTTCCGCTGCAGCCCGGAGCGCTGCGGTCAGCACGGCCTGCAGGCCCCCAGGCGATGATGCCGCTAGTTTGGTTTTGGCTGAAGGGGTTTGGGATTGTCATTCCTCTGTTTGGGAGGGGGATGTGGGTGGGGGTGGGACATGTTAGGGGTGTTATTGTTAGAAAATTGGCACTGGCAGCGAAGGCGGACCGTGGCGCAGCACACACCCACTGGTCCTGGTCACCTTTTTCGACTCTACCACTACCACATCTATGGCTGAGGGGGACTTAACCTTTATGAGTTGGAATGTACGGGGGTTGGGGAATTATAGAAAGATGAGACAACTCCAGCTGCAGGCCGAGCGCCATGGGTCCAAGATCCTCTTTTTGCAGGAGACACACGCTAGATCAGCCCAATGCGTCCGATTTGCCAGGACCTGGGGCTCTCATAGATTCTTCACCGACTACTCGACTCAAAGTCGTGGGGTCATGACTCTCATTCATAAGAGTCTCCGGTTCACTCTCTTCTCCTCACACATTGACCCCCTGGGCAGGTATGTTCTGTTACACGCTACGCTTCAAGGGAGGGAGGTGGTCTTGTTGAATATTTATGGCCCCAATCTCGATGACCCGGAGTTCTACAGACAGATCACGTCTCTCCTAGATGGCTTCCCCCTTGTACCAATTCTCTGGGGGGGTGACTTCAATACTATCTTCGATGTAGCCCTTGATAGATCTGGGTCCAAGCCCCGTCATCTTTCCAGGGCAGCCTATGCTGCATTATCATCCCTGCCCCGGTTGGCCATGGTGGATGCATGGAGATTCTTCTACCCCGATTCCCGCATCTACTCATTCTATTCCTCAGTCCACGACTCATACTCCCGTATTGACCGCTGGGTGATCTCCAATGTCTTGGTCAAGGACGTGAAACAACTAATGATTTTACCCAGAACCTTCTCCGACCACTCTCCAGTGACCATCACCGTGAGTTGGGCCCCTGATCCTGGCCGGTCCCGCTGCTGGAGATTGAAACCCCTAGCCCTGCTCGATCCAGAGTTCCACTCCGAGCTCGAGGACTCAATCGTGGAGTTCTTTGAGCTGAACACGGGCTCGGTATCATCGCTTGCCACACTGTGGGAATCTTTTAAGGCCTATGTCAGGGGGATTGCACTCTCCAAGGAAAACGGGGTTCTTAAGTCAATTCGGAGAGATATAGCCTTGAGTGAAGCTAGGTTGTTGTCACTGGAGGCTGCATGTTCACTCGATTCTACCACGGGTAACCTAGCTGCCATCGGGGAGGAGCTGGACACGTTTCGCTCCCTAGCCGACCGTGAACAGAAGTTTCTGGATAACCCAGGCATCGCACGGAAATACGGTGAGGGCGAACGCCCTGGCCGCTTCCTCGCGAGGTTGATCCGACACGAGACAGGTTCCCCACACATTCCCGGGATTGAGAGACCGGACGGCTCTTTGGCTGTCTCCTCCCGGGACGTCAACACGGAATTTTTCAACTTTTACGAGTCCCTATACTCCAACTCAGACGAGGTGTCAGTGGAGAAGATTGACTCTTTTCTCGACTCCCTTCCGTTGGCAACATTATCCCCTGAGGCCTCGGGCTCTCTCGACTCTCCGCTTATACAGGAGGAGCTCTCCGACGCTATCGATTCCCTATCCTCCGGGAAGGCTCCCGGGTCGGACGGTATCCCAGTTGAATTTTATAAGTCCTATAAGGCACTTCTCCTTCCCCACTTGTTGGCAGTGTGGGAGGAGTCGGTGGAGACAGGCGTGTTCCCCCCCTCACTGCGTGAGGCCACGATCACTGTATTGTTAAAGGCTGGTAACCCCCCTTCACGTTGTGGTTCGTACCGCCCACTCTCCCTCATAAATTGCGACGCCAAAATATACGCAAAAGCCCTGGCCCTAAGGTTAGCTCCCATCCTTCCATCCATCATTCACCCCGATCAAGCGGGCTTTGTTCCGGGGCGGTCTACCTCCTTGAACCTGAGGCGTATATTCAACATAATTGACAGAATTAGCCCGGAGACTTCGGCTGTGGCGGCCACGTTGGATATGCAAAAGGCCTTCGATTCGGTATCATGGCAATTCCTCTGGCGGGTTCTCGAAAACTGTAAATTTGGTCCCTCCTTTCTCTCTTGGGTCAGGCTACTCTATTCGCTTCCTGTGGCTAGAGTCCGCACGGGCGACCACTGTTCTCCTCTCTTTGGGATCGCCAGGGGAACAAGGCAGGGGTGTCCATTTTCTCCCTTGGTTTTTGCGGTTGCCATGGAGCCGTTTGCGGACATGCTTCGTCACCGCCATGCTCACAGAGGCCTCCGTTCTGCCGGGAAGGCAGACATAGTTTCCCTATACGCGGACGACGCGTTGCTGTTCATCCGCTCCCCATCTCTTAACTTGTCTCCGGTCCTTGAGGATATCATCTACTTTGGTCGGGTCTCGGGCCTCAGGGTGAACTGCTCGAAATCCACCCTCTTCCCACTCACGGAGTGCACTCTTCCCCCTCCTGACACTCTGGGATTCACTTGGGCTCAATCTGCATTCACCTACCTGGGAGTAGAGGTGACGCGTCAACAGACACTGGGCCTCATTACGACCCTGGCGGAAAGTGACTGACCGGACCGCAACAGCGTAAATAGCGTTTCCGCCATTGCACGAAGGAGCAAAGTGCGGCTAATCACGACCCATCGGGCACGAGCATTACGCCATGGCGGAATCCGAAAGGCTGCGATGGCGGAAATGACCCCAAAACGGCCCTTACCGCCGCCGTACGCTGCACCAGGTGCAATACCGCCACCCATCTTAGCGGTCACCGTAATGAGCGGTCACCGTAACGAGCGGGCACCGCAAATTACGGCCACCGTAAATATACGGAAACGGAAGTAAAAGCATGTGGCCGGAACGGGAAACAGCACGCCGCACAACTATAAAATCCGAATCCCAACACAACCATTAAAAATCCGACCCTGACACACATCCCAACCCGTTAGCAACCCCAGTTAAAAAAATAAATATGGGAAAGGTAGCCAAGAAAGCGTGTGACCGCAAGCGGCAGGTACACTTCTCCCGAGAGGAACTGACCGTGCTCACCGAGACCCTCCAGGAAAATGCCGCCGTCGTCTTCTCCAGTCAAATGACCAGGACGGCCCTTGCCAACAAGAAGGCCATATGGGCCCTGGTGGCACAGCGCGTAAGTGCGGTGGGGACAACACCCCGCACGCCACAGCAATGCCGCAAGCGGTGGGACGACCTGCGGATCCGCGTACGCAGCATACTTTCTGCGAACAGGAACATCGCCACAGCTACCGGGGGGGGTTCAGAGTCGCCCATCAAGTTGACCCCCTGGGAGGAAATCTGCGCCTCCACCATAGGAATGGAGAGCATAGAGGGAGTCGGAGGGATGGAGAAAGGAGTGCCGACATCCGGAGAATCAGGTAGGTTGGCCAAGAGAAACAATGCGAAATCCACAAACCACGAACATGTGCAGTACCATGTGACCCCATAGTGCAATACATACTTTGCCCTGACAACGCCCTCTAAAAGTCAGAATGAACAAACAAATCAATCAAGAAGCCATAAACAACCCCTACATGTGCAGCATGCACCCCCTAACTGCAGGCAGCCAAATGAATGCATCCTCAATCCACACGAAAATGAGACCACCTCCAAGGCCCAGTCCCAAATCAGCCTCATGTACCACCCCAATGCATTTGATACGTTGCCATTCCAAATCCGACAGACCCATAACTAACGCTCGCCCCTCTTTACTCCACCACAGGGTCCGATACCAACGACGAGCTGCAGGACACCCCTACCAGCACGCCTGCAAAGAGGGCCAGGACCAACGTCCCAAGAGCCTCCACCTCAGGTGCAAGGATCAAGACACGGCAGCAGCAGGAATCAAGTGGCAGCACACTGGAGGGGACTGCAACAGGCACCCCAGCAGCCAGCAAGTCCACAACCCCAGCACCACAGGTCCCCCCAAAGAACGTATCTGATGGCACTGCCTCTGGTGGTAGCAGCACCATAGGTGACACAGCTGTCATGCCAGCATGCTCCGACACGGAAAACAGTGCTGGCGACGTAGGTACCATCCATGACCTTTCCCAATCCCCCTGCATGTCCCATCCCCTACACCATGACGAAACCACGCAGGGGCACCCTGAAGACGACGACTGGCCAACCCCCACAAGTCCTGTGCCAAGGCAACATGTGTTGAGCAGCCCCCCTGTCACACCACCGCAAATGTCCATGGCCCAGCAGAGGCAACAGTCCCTCGACCTGCTGATCGAGCAACAGCAGGAAGTGTCCACGCTACTCAAGGACCATGCAAATGAATGCGGGGGTTCCAGGGCAGCCATGGAAACATCCACCGAGACACTCAGGGCACAAATAGAGAAAAGCACCGAGAGCCTCAGGGGAGAAATGGAGAGAAGCACCGAGAGCCTGAGAGCACAAATGGAGAAAAGCACCGAGAGCCTGAGAGCACAAATGGAGAAAAGCACCGAGAGCCTGAGGGGGGAACTGCATGCGACGTCCAAAGACGTTTGTGCTGAACTTGCTGCTGTGCGCCGTGTGCTCTCGGAGCTCTCACAAACCCTCAGAGACATGCATGGACGCGAGCAGGCAGAGACATCATCCGTGGCAAGTTCTGTCCAGGGCAGCCCCCAACGCAGATCTGGCAGGAACCTGCGCTCCACGGGCAGGGGTGCCCCTGATACCCGTAGAGGGGGCTTGCAATAGCGTCCAACCACGGACAGCATGCATATTTGGACACTGGTGTTGGGGGGGGAGGTAGTAGGGTGGAGGGGGTGTGTTGGGCTTCACTGGGTGGCGGGTCCATAGGGTGTATAAATCAAATCACATTAACAATACAGCATCTCATAATCATCCAATGACATGTGTGGACATTGATATTTGCGTACGAGGCCTTCATAGGCGTACAGTCCACAATGTGCCTGTACTACACACACACAGTGCCACAGGTCCCCTTTCCGTGTAATAGGCACCATGCGTGGTTGCTAGAAGCATGCATCTATGATGCTCTGTCGGATTGCACGTGCATCCTGTGCCTCATGGACTCCTTGAGGTGCCTCCACATCCCCACCCTCATCATCATCATCATCTTCAGGTGCATGCAGTACAGCGTCAGGGGGCATGGGCACATTCCTACGTATGCACATGTTGTGCAGCATGACACATGCCATGACCATCTTAGAAACCTTCTCATGGCTGTACATGAGTGCCCCGCCAGACCTGCTGAGGCTGCGGAAACGAGCCTTCAGTAGGCCGAATGCCTGTTCAATGACCACACGGGTACGTGAGTGGGCATGGTTGTAGTCCTCCTCATGCTCGTTCTGTGGGTTCCGGATTGGTGTAAGGAGCCATCTCTTCAGTGGATACCCGGCATCACCTGTATGAGACGAATAAAGGGTGTCAGTGGAATGATAGTGCTAAGTAGCCCCCCCCCCCCCAGCAAGGTCATTGACGCATCAAATGGGCCACGATGTCATGCATGGAATGAGACTCACCGAGTAGCCAGGATCTGTGCCCTGCGTGTCGCTCCATGTAGCGTGGTATTCTTGTGTTCCTCAGGACCATAGAATCATGGGTAGATCCTGGAAATCTGGCACAACAATGCGTAAATATCTTGTTGGAGTCACACACCATTTGCACATTGATTGAATGAAATTGTTTCCGGTTGCGGTACTGGACCTCCATGGCATGTGGGACAACCAATTCAACATGGGTGCAGTCGATGGCACCAATGCAACCCGGGATGCCGCCAAGTGCATGGAATCCCACTTTAGCGTTGGTAATCTCCTGGTACGTGCGTGGTAGTGTGATGTGGTCGTCGGCGTGCTTCAGGAGGGCATCGTGCACTTGGAAGAGTGTCCGTGAGAACAGTGGCTGTGAAATGCCATGCAACTGTCCCACTGTGTGCTGGTAGGTGCCTGTGGCCAGGAAGTGGAGTGCAGACACCACCTTCAGTAGGGGTGGGATGGCGGTTGGGCTATCTATCATGCTCACGAGGTCAGCATGTGTCATGTCCACAATGGCGATTATGGTGTCCCGGTCCAAACGGTAGAGGGTGTGGATCTGCTCAGCAGTGAGGTTGAACGGATCGGCTCGGAGGCGTGGGATTGCGGGCCGCCTGCGTGGTGGTAGTGGCAGTGCTTGTGGGCCTTGCTGACCCTGCCTTGCCCTCCTCCTCCTCCTTCTCCTCCGTCTCCCCTGTGCGCCCGGTTGTTGTACCTGTTGTTGTTCGTCGTCTTCTTGTAGTTGTAGCACTTGCAGTGCTATCTGGTCCCCCAGGCCCAACATCGCTAGTCCTGCCGGTAGCATTTTGGAGTGGGAGTGGTTGTGGGAGGGGTTTGGGTCTGCAATATATGTGCTGTCGGCCTGTATGGCCTCCACCTGTGCTGATTGAATGAATCTGTGGCAGATGCAATCCCTTCTGGCCGAGCACGTCCCGCACGTAAGGCTGCATTTGGCCGCATGGCATCTTGGGATTGGAATCATGTATCTAATCCCGATGGCAGTGTGATGTACTTTGACTGATCTTCATGCTATGCTCCCATTGTTACACATGCTATGATTGCAGCCGCTTACATACCTGTGAAGAGTCAGTGGTATGTAGGGCTCGATCGATGGCCGACCCTCATGCAGCACAGTAACGTACTTCACCGACGGGCGTGGCGTCCCATTTGTGATTGCAGCCAGTTAGCATCATGACACACAGCCGCACTACATTGATGTAATTGTGAATGCAAGCGTTCACAGAAGCCTTTTCGACGTAATGTTGCAAGTGAGGAATTCGAAGGCCAGCATTTTGGGTTTTGAAGTAGCGGCGAGGATACGCCCACAGGTCTGGCTGGAAATGTAACGTTCTATTGTAGAATGTCCTTGGGACATGGCCCATAACGAGCAGGCAATGAATGATATGAATTGAATGGGATGCGCAATAGCGTAGTGGACGATAAGGCAGGACGTTCCCAAATCCATCTTGCTTCACAACACTACAGATCCGGCCAGGGGCACAGTGGTTTTTGCGGACTGCATTACGCACAGACGCGATGGAAGTTTCACATATTATGTGAGTGAATATTCATGCGTTTTCATTGCGGGATGAGGGAATGATGTGTGGATGCATGGACTGATGATTCCGTTTAGGGTCTGCCATGTACATGGGTTTTTTGATTCACTCCCCTTCCCCTGCGTTATGTGATGCAAGGCTGCCATAGTGGGACATACGTCTATCTGCCCTTGTCGGATCCTCCCTGTCTCGACGCGCCTTCATACACTTGTGTCTAGGCACGTTACTAATCCCATGTCATGGGTTCTATCTTGACGGACGCATGCACAGTAACCGACGTTGCCAATGGTGTATTTAGCTCGATTGGTTTCGTTATGATTCGATACTGATTTAGGGGTGTGTATATTCCTTTGGAGTGGGCTAGCATGCATATGGGTGTGGATTTGGTGTGTTGAATGAAGATTGTAATGCATCATGAGTCCCGTAATGCAATCGGTTGATTTGTGTTTCTTTTGGGTGACAGGTATCTCCTGCCCTATTGCAGATGCCATCTCTACGCCACTCCTCCAGATGGTTTTTACTCTCGACTCCTGCAGCTTCGGGTGAATCAGTGGAGCACCATTTCGATCATATGGGACGATCGCCAATGGGCCACATGCCCTTACGCTGTACTGGTGGCTAGGTGCAACATTTCGGCCTTTCAGCTCGACTAGTGCCTGCCTCATGGGACGGACCTGCGGTTCTTGCCGCTTCCATGTTGCCTTTTGGAACGTTGATGTAGGCCCTGTGTGCCATGATGGTACAGGGCGTCACACAAGTGGAAGCCGGTCAATTATTGCAGATGCAGCCCTCGGTGATGATGGTTGTTTTGGTGGTATTTTGCAAATTGCTGTGGGGCCTTTGTCATTTGGATGTGCATTTAAATTGTATTCCGATATTTGTCGTGTTGCGTTGTTCTTTGCAGGTGATGTGGCGATTTTCGCTTTGTGGCGGTATGTATTGCGAGATGATCTGCATTGTGTTCCGCCTTCTGAGTTGAGTTGTGTGGTACAGTACTGGCCGCGTTTGCCTACGTAGCACAGTATGGTCACGGATAGGGGCTGCCATTGTGTCTGTTTACATGATGTGCTGTTCAGGGGCGGGGGATTGGCTTTTGGCCGACTGGTGCCTGTCAGCCAGGTCGATTGGTGGAATGATGGGTTGTTCAGAATGTGGCTGGTCACAGGTGACTGTGTTTGCGTGCGTTTGTTGGAGGGGGACTGGGGTCATGTCCATTGGAATAGCTTCTGTATTGATGCCATCTGTGCCCTGCAGCTCCCATCGGCCCCTCTTGGGATGAGCCTGGCTGCTCAGTCACTCTGCCGACTTGTGTGGTACATGCTTCTGCTGATGGTTGGTTTGTTTACTGGCATGAGTACAGGGCTGGTGCAATCCCCCTCAGGATGCTGTTTTGGATGTTGCCTTGCGCTGGTGGCAAGCGATGGGGGACTACTGTTGTTTTGTGTCATGTGTTCTTGATTTTCATTTTGATGTATTGTACCTTCACATGCCTGTGCTGCGTCAGTACGGCTATGGTGACATGCCGTACATGGATGCCCACTCACGGGGCGCTTTGAGCCCCTGCATGCTTTTCTACGTTGGCATGCATGGGTGAATTGTGGATTTCACTGGTTGCATAGTGTGAGTACATTGCGCCTGCCAGGAGTTGTGCAATGAGGCCAGGGAGTGGAGTACAGGCACTCAGTGGGCCATTTACGGTTGGTTCACGTTGCCGTATTTCTCGCCATGGCGGAATGGTACTTTACGACGTGCTTGATGGCGTTCAGTACATGTCCGCTAGGGTCAGAATTCGCGTACCGTTGCGCCATGGCGGTGATTCCGGTTTTGCAAGGCGCGCGTGCGCGTACTTGGTGCAGTTAGCGTTGCCGTTCACTGCGGTGTCGCTAATGGCATCGTACTTTACGGTGACGGGTCATGATCGCAACGAGCGGTGTTCGATGGCGGTATTGCATTTCCGCCATCATTTTTCCATTTCCGCCAGGGTCGTAATGAGGCCCACTGACCCTCGAAGAGAACTTTCGGAAGTACCTTTCACATCTGTCCGTTAAGGTTGCAGCCTGGGACAAGCTCCCGATTTCTCTTGCGGGCAGAATGGGTCTACTGAAAATGGTGGTGCTACCTCAGTTGCTCTACAGGTTTGCCAACGTACCCTTGTGGCCAGGCGCAGACTTTTTCCGAGACTTGACTCGCACAATTACCTCCTTCCTCTGGCACTCGGGGGCGGTTCGACTTAAATATGAGACCTTGTCCACCTCCATGGCTAGGGGGGGCTTCGGGGCTCCGGATTTTCTCAGATATTGGTTGGTATCTCAAATTCAATATGTCTCTTATTGGTTCGACACAACTGACCCTCCCCCTCATGTCCGGCTCGAGAAGTTGGCGGTCTGTGACCGCGAAATCCGCTCCTTACTTATTCAACCCGCTTCTCAGGTACTGGACTCACAGAGTCCGGTCACCTGCACATCCCTGGCATTGGCCAAAACATGGAAACAGCTCGGAATAACCCAGGCTTTCCACGGCAACCTTCCCCTCTGGAACTTCCTCCCGGGGGTTCCTCAGGTTGCACCATCTACCGTTCGTCGCTGGGCCGAGGCAGGCTACGAGCTGTTGCGGGACGTGTTTGACCAGGGCACATTCATTGAGTGGGCTGATCTCCCCCTACCCTGAGAAGTGACCGGAGCGTCTGGTTTCAATACGCGTCTCTCCGAAGGACCCTTAAGCGCAACTATCAAACATTCCCTGCGTTACCACCAGACGACCCGGCCATTGAGGAGCTCACTTCCCCTTCACCCATGAAAGGCAAAATCTCCAGGTTGTACTCCATGCTACAGTCCAGATCCTTTCCAGGATTTGCTAAACTTAGGGGGTCTTGGGAGGAAGACTTGGGGGTAGAGATATCGGACGATCGCTGGGCACATTTATGCGACCGCACTCACCGGGTGTCCTTTAACTCCCGATTTAAACTCATTCAGTTTAAAGTGTTGCACAGGTTCCACTACACCCCGGCCAGACTGCATCGCATGTCCAGCGGGCGTTCGTCTAGCTGCCCCCGCTGCGGGCATGTTGATGCGGACTACATCCACATGATCTGGTCCTGCCCCCGCCTCTCACAGTTTTGGGGTATGGTTTGTTCAACGGTTTCCGCTGTGCTCGATCACCCCATCGATCCTTCCCCTGCATTGTGCCTTTTTCACGACCTCCCGGGCCTTCCTCGAAACTCCAGGAAGCTGGCCGGCCTCTGCATGCTCTTAGCGGTTCGGTCCATCTTGCTCTGCTGGCTTCGCCCCTCTCCCCCCACGCATGCCCAATGGCTGAGGGCGGTCACTTGGGCCTCTGACACCGAGGAAACTTGGGCACACATGCAACCCACTCACTCCAGGCCTAGGGACGTCTGGCTTAGGTTCCGTTCCTACATGTCCGACTTCGTCACCTCTCCGGTGGCTTCCCCGCCTGCTCCTTCTCACTAGTCTGGCATATTCCCGGTGGATCCCCCACCACCCCCCCCCTTCTCACTGGTCTGAGAGCTCCTCCCGTATCGTTTGGTTTAACTACTTTCCCTCATATGTGGATTGAATCTCTGTGCCCGTATCATATTGTATGTAATCTTTATGTGACCATATCATGAACTGTAATGCTAATCTATATTTGCTGGGCGCTGTTCGCCTGTTGTTATGCTGCCATGCTGCCTAATAATAAAAAGAAGTTTAAAAAAAAAAGAATTCTTTACATTGTAATATTGTAAAACACAGTAGTACTGAAATTGTTGATCTCTGAATGCTGAAATGCAGATCCAGGCATGCCTTGCATGTGATGGACTCTGCTGGTCTGACATGCAATCTTACAGTTCCCTATTTCAATGTTACTAATTTGATCAACATCAGACGGATGAAAGACTAAGTTCTTCTTTCCCAGATCGAATGATGGGCCTGCAGTTTCCATAGATTAGGAATTATCCCGAACATGCACAGCTTCTCCCAAACTTTCCTGAAGATGTATGCCTCTTAATGGAGATTCAGGCACATTCTGCCAGATTCCTGCTGGGAGAAAAATCTACAGGAACACACAAACCTACTCAAGTCTCGCTAGGAGATTTGCTGTAGTCTGCAGATGACATTTGAGATGGTTCACCCATGCTTAGTCACTGAAAAGGCATTCATCAATCAGGATGGGCTTTCAGATAAACTTATACAAATAATGCTTCCATGGATTTGTGGTTTTGGAAGGAAAATATCTTTCATTTAAATGTAATTTAGGATTCAGGATTTAGGAACAAGGGTATTTGTCCTCGGTAACCACAGATGTGGCATTAACTTGGATCAACGTGATTTATAATGGATCCTTGGCTTCCTGGTTCACCAAACAGCTGGAACTTAAAAAAAAGCATAAAATTCAGGTGAACCAACGTTTGCAGCTTATGTTTACATAATGTTAAAGCTATTGCCCCGTGTAATGGAAATGTACTATTTACAATGGCCCTCATTACAACACCAGAGCTAAACCATGGCGCTATTAGCACCATGGTTGCTGCCAGTATTGTAACGAGTCCGCCATGGTGAAATGGGGAAGTACCACCCCATTCCAAGGTTGGCGGAGCGGTACTTCCCCATTTCACCATGGCCCTTTCCCATTCCCATTTTTGCCCCATAGGGCATAATGGGAATGGGGAAGGCGGTAATTACGGTACCGCAAATTGCGGTACCGTAATTAGCACCAAGGGCCCTTTGCGGGTCCATTCGTTAACGGCTAGTAAAACCAGCCATTAAGGTGGGAACCCGCAAAGGGACCTCGTAATCAGGCGCTAAGGGAATACCGGTACCGGTAGTCGCACAGGATGTCAAGAAATCTGGTCTCATGGAGGAGAACGGCCTTGTATTGAGTTTATTGCTGGGGGTGGCAGATTTCTCTCTTCATATCTTCATAATAACTGTGCATGATTAGGTCATCTACAGGGGGATGCAGATCTAAATGTAGCGTGTTATTGTACTAACCAATCAGAATAGGGAAATGTACTAACCAATCAGAACAGGGCAATTTCTGCTGACTTAGTTTTTACCTAGGCAGGCTCCACTAGGATGCTTAGAATGTAGTTACAAATAATGTTTAGTTTGTACACAAATGTATTCTAATTCCTTGAGGGTCTACAAAGTGGTGACCCCTATGTGAGCTCCAGAACCCCCCCACGAGGGTTCAGAGGGTCTCCCACTGCATATAGCGGGCCATGACACCTACCTCCTGAAATCAGTTTTTGCGCACACCAAATGGAGAGGCAAGCAGACGCTGTGTTTCTCTAAATGTCTGCCTGGTTTCTGGCTTGGGGGCGCCTGGAGTGAACTGTGCAGGCTGTTGATGGGGGATTGTCATCGGGTGGATTCAGAGAACACATAGTAAGTTGTGTGCACGTTTTGCATAAAATAGTGTTCTTGACATTTTGTTGTTGCTTGGGAGTTACTATTGCTTTTGAATTGATGAAGTACTGTGGGGAAACTCCTCTTAACGAGTAAAGACAATGTTGTGTAATATTGCACGTGTATTGACAAATTATTGAGGAGTAGCTCCCCTTTCAAAGGGAAAGACAATGTTGTGTAGTGACAAAGTAGTGTGGAGGATCTCCCCTTTACCAGGGAAGGACAGAGTTGTGTAGTCATGAGTTATTGTGGTTAAGCTTTTCCAAAGTTGGTAAGGACAATATCATGTAGGATAATCCTCAGTCCCAGAGAAGGGAAAGTGAGGGGGTTTGTCTCCAGGAAAAGGGACAGAGGAGGGATCTACATCATTGTGTAAAAGAATGTGCTTTATTGCAGGCATTATTGAACATTGTGTAAATAAGGTGTTTGTTGTTAGGTATTGATAGCAATTGGATACATAAAAGGTGCCTGTTAGTACGTATTGTGAGACACTGTGTAGATGAAGTTGTTTGGAATCAGATATGTTCTGGCAATTGTGTTTATAACTATTTTATTTTGTTAAATGATGCCAGTAGTTGTGTGAATAGGCAGGTCTGCTATTAAGATTATGAATGGCTGGCATTTTTTGTTAAGGGAGTGGCCATCAGGCTGGTGTCAACACACTTTCTTTTGAGCTTGATCAGACCATTGTGACAATATGGATAGGCCATTGGAGCATATGTGTAAAGCACATCCGCAATAAGGAAAAGATTTTGAAGTACCAAATGGAATGGGTTCAGCCTGGCCGAATGCCCCCAACCAAAATTAAAAAGTGATTGAGGACCTTCAAGCATAACCAGTGGGAAACCCAGTCCCCATTGTTACAGAAGGGACCGGGAGACCTCATTATGTGCATTGGCCCCACATGGATTGGGTCAACTTGATTCACACCCTCTCCTCCCTTACTGTGGGAGCTGGCAAGTGGATGTATGCCCTTTAGAAACATACATCAGGCATCACCTTAGCTGTGGGGGACATAAAGAGTTGTTCACCTCCCTGCTAGGGGAGCAGGCAGATGATAATATTATGGCATTTAATAACTGTCAAGTGCAGGTATGGAATGTTTTGAGGAACATGTACCCTTACAACACAATATGAATTCTCTGATGGCCCACACAATGAGAGCAGAAGAGGACCCCTCCCTTTACATACAGCAGATGTATGAAATGTGGTGGTTAGAGACAGTGGAGGCTTGGGACAAAAACATTGTCGTTTTTATCACATGTTACACAAGGGGCTCCCTTTGGAAATGCTGGCAGATTTAAATAAGGTGGTTGGGATGGAAGCACCATCATGGCCCGAGATACAAGTGCACATTACACATTATTGCTGGCAGAGACAGGAGAAGGAGTGGACCAAACAAACACAGAGGGCAGAGGCAAAGTTGGTACAGTAGAAATTAGCAAAGCTGTGCACGGAAGGTGCGGTAATAACTAACACCACAGAAGGGCAGCCTGAACACAGCCTCGCACAGGGGTGGGTAGAAGGGCCTAGAGATTTTTTCGATGGGAGTGGGAGGTTTTCAAAGAGGAAGGGGAAGTTTCTATAGTGGCTGAGGGGAAGGTATGGGACACATGTGTCCCCGATCGGGCCAAAATGTTGGTCTTGCAGGAAGATCGGTAATTTCGCACTGGACTGCAGGAGCAGGCTGGCCATGCCTTTCAACTATAACATCCCAGCATACCACCTGTCTTTAATCTACAGCCTCAGTTTGCCCCATATGTCCCAGGTCCTGTTTGACAGCAACAGAAGCAAGTGCAGGAATTATATTTTACACAGCCACCTGCTCAACCATGGGATAAGAATTCCCTGCCACAGGGCACAGTCACACACTACACGGAGGCAAGCGTGTTGGGGGAAAATGTTGGGGGAAAATCTTTTCCTGGTCCCCGGAACAAACACTCACTCTCATTAGGACAGCCAACAGGGAGCCTTGGGAGGGGACGGGGCAGTATTATCAGTAACTACCTATCCAGAACAGGAACCCCGAGTAGGATTGAAGATAGGGAATTGAACATTTTCATTTTTGGTCGACAAGGGAGCTACCAAAAAGGAAGGGACGTTCCCCATGTTGGACAAAAGAATTGGCATGCAAGGGTTTCCTGGGGCTGTCAAATCGGTTCCTTTTACTGAAGTTCTACCTGTCACCATAGGCACACATGAATTATCAGTCCCCTTATTATATTCACGGGACACCCTAGTCAATCTTCTCGGTACGGACATCATGAGCAAGCAGTAATCACCAAGGCAGACATTGTAATCCTGTTCAGCTTGGACAAGGAGGATCTTGAATGACACACGGTTTTATACATTGACTTAACACAATGATTGAGGGATTTGTCTGATGAACAGCTGTTTGAAGACATAGAAGATGAGGAGGAGATGATATTTGAAAACTCCATACACTGCCAGGTAGTAGTGGAACACAGAGAAGTACCACACACCCAGCTTCTTGCCAACATAGTATCGTCACACTTACAGGAAGATTTAGAATGTGGGCCTCATTAAGATTCCAGCGGTAACCCTGTCAGTGCTACCAGCGGGTTGCTGCCAGACTCGTAAAGTTTTACCGGCACCTGACTTCCCGGTGGCACCAGGGGATTCCAAGTCTGATGGGCCAGGAAGTCAGGCACCGGTAAAATGTAAGTCCCCATTACCATAGAGTCCGATGTGGGGACACGGAAGCACCGGCACCATTGCTAACGGTGCCGGTGCTTCCGTGACAGATCTGCCTACCGTGACCGCTGCATCCGGCAGGGTCAGACCTGCCAGGCACAGCCGCTCTGGCAGGCATACTTATAGTTTGCCAGTCTGGAAACAAGGGTGCCTGTGAGCTTACCGGCAGCCTTGTTTCTGGACCGGCAAACTTATAATGAGTCCCAGTGTGCCCAGTCAGCTGTGGACCAGTGGCCCACATGATGTAGGCCTGCTAAAAAAGCATAGGTGCGGTTCGCAGTAAATGAAACCAGGGTCAGTTTTGCTTCAAGTAAAACAATACCCAATGTCAAAAGGAAGCAGAGGAAGGCATGTACTCTACCTTAGAGGACGTATGGTAGCAGGGCATAATACAGCCATCATAATCCCCATGGAACATGGCTATTTATCCTACAAAAAAAGCAAAAGGGTTACCTTGGAGAATGGTACAGGATTTACGTCCTTTAAAGAATATTGTTGAAGCAGAATTCCCAGTGGTTCCTAACCCCACCACCATCCTGGGTAATATCCCCATGGAAATGACCTATTTACTGTGATAGATCTCAAGAATGCATTTTCCCATTACATCCTGAGTCCCAGTCCCTTACAGCATTTGCTTTCAGAGGTCAGAGGTTCCAACACACTTGTTTGCCCCAAAGGTACTGAGTCTCCCAGTATTTTTAGCAGAGTATTGAACATTGAGCTAGGGTACTTACAAACACAGACCACAGTGATTCAGTATGTAGAAGACCTCCTGGTCTGTAGCATGACAGAAGAGATATGTAGGAATGTCTCAGTAACATTCCTGACTTTATTGGCATAGAAGGGTTACACAGCGGACAGGAATACACTTCAGTATTGGCAGCAAGAAGTTGTATACCTAGGGCAGATAATATCATCAGCAGGCAGAAAAATAACTCCAGAAAAGGCCAGCGCAGTGCAGAACACAACCCAGCCTACGACAGAAAAGCAGATGCAGCAGTTTTTAGATTTATGTAAGTATTGTCGAGCATAGATATTTGACTATTCAACATATACCAAATCCCTACTGCAAGGATTAAAGGAAGCACATAAAGCAAAAGGGCCCATTATCTGAACACACCATATGATTGAATCGCATCAGGAGCTTAAGAAAGCAATCAGCAGTGCCTCAGTACTGGCTACAGGAGATTATGAAAAAAAATGATCTTTGTTCTCCCATTCAACTGTTCAGGTGATGACAAAAGTCCTGACACAAAATGCCTCACTTGGACCCATGCCTCTGGCTTACAACAGTGGGTGTTTAGATCCGGTAATGCAGGGAAACTACCCATGTGAGCAGGCTCTAGCGACAGCTACACTTGGCTAACAGAAATCATCCACCATCACCATGGGATGCCCTGTCCCCCTTTACGTAGAAGATGCAATTTTTGCAATCCTACAAAAATCAGAATCCACTCTCACCACCTAATGAGCATCAGGGCATGAAGTGATTTTGTCAAACTCCTCCATTCACACTGTCAGGTGCCACACTGTTAATCCAGCAACATTTATCACAGTACCAGTACAGCCAAATGGCACAGTACATGATTGCACTACATATAGGGACACAACTGATGACACTGTCCGTGCTAAGGAAGATGTGCTCGAAGAAGGGAAGGTGCTTTTCATTGATGGTTCATCAATGATTGATCAGAACACGAGAATAAGGCAAATGGAAGAAGCAGTGGTGCCACTCCCCTTGCACTACTCGGCACAAGCAGTAGAGCTGCATTAGAATTGTCTGAAGGGTGGTCCACTTACTCAGATTCAGCTTATGTCACATCTACTGTGCATTCAGTCCTGTCCAGATGACACACAAATGGATTTAATAGATCAGACGTTACACCAGTGCAGCATGTCGCCTTACTCTTTAGGTTATAGATGCATTAGTGTTACCTAAATCAGTCGCCATAGTGAAACGTGCAGCTCACATGAACAATGTAGACCCAAATGCTTATGTTAACAGCGCAGAAGACTAGTCAGCAAAGAAAGCAGCTTGTTTAGAAAACCCCACTGCCACAGTATTCTCCGAGTTATCCTTGCAACAAGTAGAAATGATGGCCCCTTACAATGCACTTCCCCTGACCCAGATTATTGAACTACAAGCACAAGCTCCCCAGCAAGAGAAAGAATTAGAGACAAAAAGGGAATGCTCTGTGTCTCCCACAGACCTCATATGGAGGCAAACATTTCAGGGAAACCAATTATGCCGCAAGAGCTGCTCACCATCGACACTCAAACAGTTGCACTTTCTTTCCCTCACTCACATCCAAGCAATACATTGCTGCCAATTTGCAGCAGTAATGGTTTTTCCAAACCTCCTAAAGCTCATTAGTGATTTTGCATCAAATTGCATTACTTGCCAAAGCTGCACTACTGGTCGCGTCCTTAGGACACTGAAAACGACATTACCCCAACCTCAGGGCCTTTTAGACACCTGCCCACGACTACATGTACATGGTTAACAGGCGCAGTAACTTTCGGTACCTAATTGTTGTGGGTTGCCCATTATCCTGATGGCTTGAAGCAGGTCCCTTTGCCCATCTAATGCTAAATCAGCAGCCAAATTGCAAGAGCAGGAAGTTTTTCCCCAGATGGGAAATATATGACTTCATCAGATCAGATAATGGAATGCGCTTTTTCAATGAGATTTTCAAGGAAATGTGTTCTTTATTAGATATAAAACACAAATCGTGCTCCATTTATCACCCACAAGCCGATTTGATAGTGGAGAGCCTCAGTGGGTTGTTGAAACAAAGGCTTGCAAGACTGTTTGACACGCTGCATAAGAACTGGCTGCACTGTTTTCCACTTGCTCTTTTATTCATCTCACCCCACATGACATAATCACAGGCAGGGTACTGCACACTCCTTTTGCACCTTCATGCACAACCTCTTATGCACACACCTCTGCTTAAATTTGCAGGGAAGGATTCTAGGGGTAACTTAGTGAACAAACAAAATCTGTCAGATTTATATCTCGCCAGATTTTGCCCCATCACAACAGTTATGACTCAATGGTAGAAGATTCACTACCAGCACCACAAGAGCCATCACAGTGTCAGCAACTACAGATCTTTCCAGGTGATAATGTGTTTGTTCGGAGCTTTGTGCACAAGTGAAAGAACCTACATTTGTTGGACCTTACACAGTGATCTACTCTACTTCCACAGCCGTCAAAGTCTCTGGATGCAAAACATTAATACAACTCAGTGATATCCGGAAGGACAGGAGTTCCATCACCCCCCTCCAACAGCAGGATGAACAGGAGGGAGGAATTAGAAAGGGAGTAACATTTTAACTTCCATACGTCCATTTGGTCGACTAGGCATTTCACCACGAGATCGGGGAAACCAAGATGAAATTAGACAGTATATGCATTATTTTGTTGTTATTTTTTGCATTTTTAGTTTCCTCATGCTATATGTGCTTTGTTCCTCGAACGGGTGGGTCTTATAAAGTTACTAATAGTGAAAAGGCATTAACAAAAATTAATATTTCTATGACACGAATGAAGAGGGATATTTCTAACCAAAGTGGTATCTAATATAACGATGTGCATCACCACTCAGAGGAAAACATGTGGTTTTGCCACATGCAGACAGTGGGAAAGAGACAATGAGTGACCCTTGTTTTCCTTGTTCATTGATTCTGTATGCAGCAGCCACACCTAGGTTATTTGTGCCTCAAGAGATGCCACCAGAGATAGCAACTTGTTTAGTTCACCTAGCCTTATGTAAGGGACAGGAACAATGCAGGGAAACAAGCTCCAAGTACAGTGGGTGGAAGTTAATGCACCAGTGCATAATGACAATTATGTAGAACTGACAACAGAGGCCAAAGAGTTGAATGATCTTATGCATCCGTATCAAAGAAGAGCACAGGCACAAATGGCTGACTTTTTTCAGGACAGGTCAGTTAGGAAAAATGTGTTGATTTTCACAGCATCATCTGCATTACCTCAACCTAATCATCAGAGCACTGTCTTCACTCCACTACAGCTCTCCTCTCCCGCTGACAGGTCTGAGCACCTAGCTGTGCCTTTCAACATCCTGCATACCACCCCAGTCAAGCACTCCCAGCAGAAACCCATCAGACAAACCTTCAGGTCCTTCAAAAACAGAACACCCCCAACTGAAATACGACCGTTTATTTTACTTTGAAATATGTATATAGCACTATCCGTGGACTTGAGGACATTAGGGCACTAACAAAAATGAAGTGCAAAGGTGAGGGAGAACTAGAAGAGCAAGGGGCGAAGAGTCATACTTTAAACAAACAACCAGGTTTTCAATTTCTTTTTAAAACAAGCCAGATTAGGCTGACACCTGAGATCCAGGGGGTGGCCATTCTAAGCCTGAAATGTAGAATACATCCCTTTCTGCCTTTCTGGTTCTACATCTGGGAATAGAAAGGAGTTTCTGCTTGCTTGCTCTGAGGGATCTACTTTGGGTTATCTCAACCATAAGGTGTTGTGGATAGCTGGGCATAGTGCCCTGGATGCACTTAAAGGTGGTAACTAGAAGACGATAGCGTCCCGGGCCTCCACCGGGAGCCAATGAAGCCCTCTTCTAGCGGCGGGCATGTGGTCACGGCTGGATAGCCACATCACAAACCTTACAGCACCATTCTGGATAACCTGGAGTCTTTTTTCCTCTGTTTTACTGATGCCAGTAGGCTGCAACAATAATCGGTTTTATATACCGATAATTGCTCTGACTATATTCTCGGATTTGCCTGGCTAATGAAGGGCCTAAGGTGAGTTAAGAGTTTAATATACTAAACTGCTGATAACACAATACTGCCCACATGGGCCTTCATAGTCATTTGCTGGTCGAGAACTACACCCAATGTTTTTACCCTCTTTAAGGTTATTTTGACATCCCCGAGAAGCAAGCTCTCATAAAAAGGGACACCTGTGGAGCAGGTCCACTGGGTGCCCACAATCAGGAGTTCCGTCTTGCCCTTATTCAGGGCCAGGTTGTTCTCAAACATCCAATTCTCAAAAACAATGTATACTCCGTTCAATTCTGCTTTGTCACTAGAATGAGTACCCGTCATGGGGACGACACACTGAGTGTCGCCTGCATAATTGGTGAACATGATGCCCTCCTGATCCAACAGAGTAAAGAAAGGCACCATGAAAATATTGTAGAGGCAGGGGGAGATACAAGCCCCATGTGCTACGCCAAAATCAATGGCAACTGGAGATGCCTCTATGTCCCCTGAGAAAACTCTACTTTGTCTGTTGTTGAGAAAGGAGGCAGTCCAGCAGACTGCTGCCAGAGAGAAGTTAGCAATCGCCTCCAACTTGGCAACCAGTAAAGAATGGTCAACCAGGTCGAAGGCGGCCGAAAGATCCAAAAGCATAAGCATGGAGGCAAGGCCCTTATCCATGCATTCCACTCTCTACTTGAAGCACTCAATGCCACTGTCTTAGCCTCCATCGACCGACATGCACCTCTGAAATAACGCACCTGCAAACCAAAATGGTAAGGACCCAGGTACATGCAAGAACTCAACCCCAGCAAAAGAGTCATTTGAAACAAGAGAAAATCTGGTGCAACTCCAGGACAGCATTGAATCTGCCACTCCTCAAGGAACTCCAAGCAAACCGCTGACAACTAATGAACACAGCCGAGGCCTCCTAATATCAGAATATCATAGCAGAATCCAACAACAACAGCAGAGCCCTCTTCAAATTGGTCAAGCACTGTATCAACCCCCTAACCATTCCTGCAATGCCACACTCCATTAAAGTCCACTGCCATCAACACCTTCTTCATCAACAAAATCAGCTAGATTCACCACATAGACACCAGCTCTACATCCACAGACCCACCTCATGTCCCTGCTCGCCAAATCTCCACACAGTGGACAACAATGAAGACACTATCGACAGAGGACTTAGTAGAAATCATGGCTGCCCTTAAAGGCCCTCATCGTATACAAACGACATCCTCCAAGTGTACATCCTCAAGACCCTCCCCACAAAAACTCTCCTTCCCTACCTAGAGATAATCAACAGCTCCCTAACTCAAGGCACCTTCCCATTGACCCAAAAAACAGGACAAATCTTCCATTTTCTAAAAAACCCACTCTGGATCGCGACAACCTAGGTAACTATCGTCCCATCACCCATCATCCCTTCCTAGGTAAGATCATCAAAAAAATGGTAGCCCCACAACTGCAGTAACACATTGACACCAACAATCACCTCCAAACCTACAAATCCCGGTTCAAACCCAGATGCACCACAGAGACAGCAACCATACAGGTGGTCAACAATGCCCTTAACATCCTTGATGACGGCCACCCCTGCCTCCTGGCTCTACTCAACCTCCCAGCTGCTTTCGATACAGTAGACCACCAGGTGCTTACAGACACCCTACATCGGTGCATGGGGATCAGCAACATTTTGCTATGCAGGTTCAAGACCTACCTCGCCAACCACCAGCAGTTTGTTCAGATGGACTCCTCTAAATCACCAATGCTACCCACCACCTGGGATGGCCTGTAGGGTTCCATTTTCTCCTCAGTGCTCTTCAATCTATATATGGAGCCACTGGGAGCCACACAAAACATCTACATCTACCAATACGCTGATGACACACAGCTATACCTCAAGATCGACTCCATCAAGGATAGCCATAGACTAAAAACCTGACTTTCGCAGATCCAGTCTTGGATGTCCAGTGCATACTTGAGGCTCAACCCCTCCATGACCAAATTCTTATTCCTCATCGACAATGCTGAACACCCAGACAGACCTGTCTATCAGCCATGAACTCTGAGGGCTTCACACCCGAGCTCACCTCCTGCGCCAAGAGACTCTGGTTCCACATTGACAAACACCTCTCCTTCAAGACAAACATAGCTAAGAAAACTCAGCCAGCTTAGTATCAGCTCCCCTTCCTGTGGAAAGTCAAGCCCTTCCTCCCTCTGGGCAGCTTTAGATCCACCGATCAAGCACTGGTCCTATCCCACCTAGATGGGAGCAATGCACTCCTCAAAGGCCTCCTGTCATCCTCCTTTGTGGCCCTAAGAAGTGTCCTGCACATGGCCGCACATCTCAGCCAGGGTCTACGCAGATACGACCATATCACCCCAGCCCTCATCAACCTTCACTGGCTCCCAATGCATGCAACAATCACCTTTGAGTCTTGCTGCATCATCTATAAGGGAGTTGCCCAGAAGTCATCCAGCTACCTCGCAGAGAAACTCAGCATCTCCGATGGACAGTGCACCACCAGAAGCCAGGACACATTCAGACTTGAAATCCACTGCTGCAAAAAGGAAAGGGCCAGAAAACAAGCTTTCTCTGCCTCTGCCCCAAGACTATGGAACCTCCTGCCCGTTGTCATCAGACCCGGCACGACGCTCCTACAATTCAGAAAAGAACTCAAGACCCTCCTCTTCAAGGAGTCTCTCCTCCTCAACACCTATGCCATCATGTCTCTCTCCCACCACCTGACTCGCTAGACACCGTCTGCCCCTCTTCTCCCCACCACCTGGTACAGCTGTACCCCTCCTCTGAGCCCCTCTGTATCCTGCCCCACGCTTTGTATCTGTTCTGTTCTTACATTTGAAAAGCGCTCTGTTATGCATCTGTAATGTTGTATACCTCTGTAAAGCACTTGTGTATATATCCGTATTATTGTATACCTCTGCAAAGTGCTTCTTTGCTTCTCAAAGCTATGTCTGCTCTCAATAAATACCATAATAATAATAATTATAATAGTAGTAATAATAATAATAATAATAATAATAATAATAATAATAATAATAATAATAATAATAATTACGTTGTCTCAATAGAGCAGGGCAGTGCCAGTCTTCTTTTTTTACAAAGACAACTGTGTTGACGGCTGGTTGGGTGCAGGACAGGAGGAATGTTTGGTCTACCCAAGGGTGTTATCCTCAAAATGAATGAAATGTGCTCTACCATATGGCCAAGTGCGTCAACAGTTTGACGTGGATAAATGAGCATGAACCTCTGATAAGAATTATGAAGCTCACACGGTTTTCCTTGTGTTTCAGAAGCAATGGCTGTATTTTTGTGGGAGCGAACATCAACTTCAATATGACTGCCCACTTTTCTGACATTCGAGGGGGTACCTTTGCTCTCATACACATATATTGGGTGTGCGGAGGACTGGCTTATACGCAACTGCTGCCATTGTGGGGAGGCATTTGATCCATGGCTATGCAGCAAGCTCCTGTGCGCGTGGTACCTGATGTCAACCTTATCACCATTCATAACCATCCCATGTACCTACTGCGCTAACAGGTTTGCCGATCTCTGGGCCTGCATCGTAAATACTGCAGCAATTATATCTGTCTCAAGAGTCAAGTGATAAGCTAAATGCGATACCACAAAATGATATGCACCTTAGCCAAGCTGAAATGTTTTTTGCCTCAATCATCAGTCCTGAGGTGCAAGCAGGAGCAAATGCAAAGTGGCTATAAATAAAAAGGTGGGAGCTCATTCAATTGGCCAATGATACAGAGAATGGATCGAATACGGTCAATGAAGAACTTAGAGCTATAAGAATACCGAATTTGCAGAACCGTTGTGTCTTCGATCTTCTGATGGCCATGGAGGGTGACTTCTGTGCAAAATTAGGCACTTTTTGCTGCACTTAAATACTCTCTAATGATGCAGAAAATGGAAGCAATAAACACACTGCACATTCTGTGCACCACCATGGAGAAAGAAGGTGGGGTGCAGGACAATGACTGGTTCACATCAATATTTTCATGGATGCCCTCATAGATGAGTACATTTCTTAAAGTCTTACTTCTTTTTATCATTATGTTGTTGGTTCTTTTTTGCACTTATCAATTCGTTTTGGGATGCTGAAATAACATGATTGTTAAAGCAATGCCCATTATGTCTCTCACATTAAAACCTATTGACGACACTCCCCTTCTGAAATATGCCCACACCCAGTCAGAGAAATTGACTTGTGAGGACAAGCCTCATATGGTGGAAATATGTCACCCAATTGTTCCACCAGAAACTGCCCTAATGACCCTGGGAACTATTTTGAAACATATGTTGACCCCACTAGGGACGGAGGTTGTTGTGTTTTGCCTTGCAGCCCAGAAGAACACAAAGGGGATTTGAGAAAAGTAATAAAAGTGTGGGCACCAAAGACTCCTTCTGACTACACCGAAGACTCATTTTGATAAGATGAAACATAAATATGTTGTATTTGATAAATTATCTAGAAGTGGGAATGTTAATATGGGGGTGTAACGTCCTAAACATAAAAGAAAATACAGGCTGCACGACGAGTGTTTTTGCCATTTTACTGAAATTTACCTAATTTCTTCATCACTCTAGAGAGTCCATGGACTGCCAAGCACGCGACAGAGTTAGCTAGCAGCACAAATATTAATAATTTTATCAAGAAGTAGGCCTCAGACTTTTCCACCATGTTATATGAGTGTCTCTGCCAAGTTGAATTAGATTCTGTTTCTACTGTATCCTAGAGAGCCTCCAGGCTGCCAAGTACTGTAACGCTTACCTTCAGATGTCCTGCAGGGGCGTCTGTATTCGGCGGTTGACTATGTGTGTGTGGCTCCCCTCCCATGATGAGGCATGATGATAGTCCAAAACCCTCCATCTTCACTGAGTTCGCTGATTGGCACCTTGGGCCGGCACACGGGTTAGGCAGGAGTGTTTTGCGATTGGTTTTCACCCTGGCTGATGTGATGAGGATGGTCACTGAATGGACTGGTGACTGGGTCGCTGTGTGACGTAAGAGCAACAAGTGGATACTCTTAAGTATGGATTTGGTACTTGTCCTCCCTCCCAACCTCCCTAAACCCCCCATCCCCTATGACTGCTGGCTGGCAGGTGCACAGGCTCACCGCTTATCTGTGGCAGAAGATCCCAGTATGCAAGCGCCAACACAAGGTCCAATTGCTTCACTGGGCTACTGTGGTCCAGACCGACTGTGACACATGAGTCTCAGGTGAGTAGAGATGCTTCAGGTGAGTAGACAGTCTCAGGGTGGATGGATGGTGATAGCGCTGCAAGGTGCAAGTCTTTTAGTTCAGTTTGCAGCTTGTTAATTGTGTATGTGCAAAGTGCAAGCTGCTTTAAGGAAATGAAGAGCGTTGGTAAGGGCAGTGCAGCGTTGCAAGAATGTTCATCCTGTGTGGTGTTACAATAATGTCTTGTTTTCCCTTGTATTCCCTTCTGTAGTTATAGCGATGCATCCGGAGTGCTGTAGGAAGACCCGCCTTATTAGGACTTTGGCCAAAAGAAATGAAGGTAAGCAGTCTTCTGAAGCGGGGGCACGCCGTGAGCCAAAACCAAGTCCTGACCTGTGTTTTCTCTTCTTCAGGTATCCAATGTCGGCGGAGAGCAGATCAGAGTGAGCTGAAGCCAAGACTGGGAAGTAAATGAAGACCGGAGCTCCTATGGGTGTTCCCGGTGCTGTAGCAACGCCGCGCTGGAACAGATGGTAAGCGTTGCACTGCTCGCGATGAAGCAGGAGAAACGCAAAGCATGGGGTGTGGCCCAGGGCATGGTTTTATAGCCCTGGGCTGCACCCTTGAACACTAGACCACCTGGGATGGTTCCAACACGTGCTGATTGGGGGCCATCTTGGGTGCCAATTAATGGTATGACCTGGTGGCCATCTTGGTGTAGGCCTTCATCATTAATGCACTGCTGCCCATGCCAGCCAGCTACTCCGAACAGCCATATCCTGCCAATACTACAGGTGTGGGGTAGCAGACCCAATACCCTGGTTGGTTTGGCAGGGCTGCCATAATGAGGAGACTTGCCCAGCCTTCCACTGGGGATCATGACAAGTATGTGGCAGGATAGCCCGGCAGCACACATATTAGCTATTATTCTAAGAGTCAGGCCTCTGTTAAATATTCTCATTAAATCTTTGATAAGGGAGCAGAACACACTATGAAATCATGGTTTTCATTTGTGGCAAATCCAGGCAAATATGTGATAGTAATGAGGAAAGGCTTTAACACGGGAGAGGTGTGGGGAGTAGCACAGGATGCTAAGATATCTGGTCTCAAGGAGGAGAATGGTCTTGTATTCAGTTTATTGCTGGGATGGCGGACTTTGCTCTTTGTACGGACTGTGAATGATTAGGTGAACTGTGGGGGGATACACATCTAAATGTAACCTGTTATTGTACCAGCCATTCCGAATAGGGAACTGTACTAACCAATTAGAACAAGGCAATTTCTGCTGACTTCGTTTTTATATAGCATGAATAGGATGCTTACGATGTAGTTACAAATAATGTTTAGATTGTGCAAAAATGTATTCTAATGTAGTTTTATGACGTCTGATGTGGGTTGGGTGAGTTCTCAGCTTTTCGATCTCACAAGAATGGCTGACTCTCCAAGCTGTTATTTTGCATTTGCAATAAAATTGTGTTTTCTACAATTCGGGCCCTCTCAACATTGTGGATTTTCTTGACGGTCTATACAAGCCAACTATTAGAAACTGATAAACGTTGTGTTTGAAACAAAAACTATGTTTGTAAGACCATTATCTAACCTCTTCAATGTAAACTTTGAGAATGTTTTCAAATCATCCCACACATGTCTTAATGCATTTCTGCATGTCAGTTTAGATATGCTTCACCATTCTCTGGTCAAATATAGTCTCAAATAGCAGAGGTTTATTGTTTTGGAGTGATCTTCAATTAGCATATTTCATTTAAGAAACAACTTCTTTGCCTGATGGATCTCATAACCTTAAACCTTTGAAAATCCTAAACCACTTCCAGCTTTCTGACTCAAACAGATCATCTGCTTATAATATCTAACTTTGATATCTCTGGTTCTAACATCCATTTGTTGTTTCTCCATACATTTTCACCTAATGGTTCTATAACAATGAAAAAGTAAGGGGCATCCCTTCTTGTTCCTTTGGTAGAAAAACAATTATTTGATATGTTGCTATTAACAATAGTTCTATATTTGGCAACATAAAAATCCCATTGATGATGGAAACACACATATCTGAGAACTAACATTTGCAAGCACTAGCCCAAAAAATGTCATCCTGTCAAATTGCTCTTTTGGATGTACAGTTATTGCCTTTACCGGCAACAATTTAATAATGGAAAACTCTTTCAGTACCATCACTGTAACAGTTTTCTGGATAAGTCTCTTCCTCTGTCAAACCCCTGTGGCTCTTTTTGAACAGTATGCGAGTCAAGGGAGCCAGTGTATTAGCTAAAATTTAAGAAAATATTTCCTAGTCCACAAATTTTTTCAAAAACTTGTCTTTATTGAGGGAGCAGTTTCACATCAAGACAATTGACAGAAACAGTGCAATACGACATGAGCATAGTCCCAGTATTGATATACATATGATAGTCAGGCATACATCACAGTTTAAGGTGATGGGGTAGGCGTTACATCTGTGTCAGGCATCAAATCACATAGGTATAGGCGTAATAGCGACCATATATGTTTGGGGCGGCAGGGTGTCGGGACTGACAATACAAAGAGTTCCTCATCATCGTTTACCATGCATAAGTATTTCAGGAAATTGGTTCGGGTTGGTCCAGCGGAAGATTTCCAGCATTTAAGGATACATCGTTTGGCAATTATGCATGAGATATTAAATAATCTTCTCGTGATTTCCATCACTTTTCCAATGTCACCAAATAAATACTTCAAGGGGGACAGAGTGGCCAGGATCGCTGTTATCTCCTCCTGGAGACCTGCCACCTCCCGCCAGAATTCCACAATAACAGGGCACGATGAGTACATATGATATGCCCCAGCATCGGGGGCACCACATTTTGGACATGACCCTGTGCAACCCTCCACAAATTTAACTAGCTTAACCGGGGAATAATGTAGCTGATTCAAGATTTTAAATTGAATCAATCGGAGCCCCGAATTCATTGAGACTGATTTGGTGAGTTGTCAATACCGGGCCCATCTAATGTCATCGATCTGGGCGCCCACGCCCCTCTCCCAGGTTTCTTTGATTGTGTTACATGAAGGGGAGTGAGTCTGCACCAAAGTGTATAGCATCGAGACCCCCTTGCCACGGCCATCCGTGGACACTACGGCTCTAATACATTCGTGTGTGTGGGGTTCCAATGGGAAGGTTGGCCATCTGGCAGCAAAAGTCGCTCTCATACGATGGAATTGAAAGCGTTTAAGCTGGCCTCCCCCTACCGCACCTATGAAATCTGTGAGTTCGCAAAAAGTGCCATTTGGGAACATGTCCTGCATCATAAAGAGTTTGTTTGGATCCCAGGACCATTGGAGGGCCTTGTCGAACGTCGGGGAGATACTAGAGAAGTTCCATAGGGGGATTTCTGGGTCATAGGGGGTCTCCAGGCCAATCCTTTTGTAGTTTCTGGACCAGGCACGTGTGGTAGTATATTCCGGGTCGAATGGACAGACGTTTCCGTAAGTAGGGTTAAGGATGACAGACCGTATGTCATTAGGACGAACTGCATGTTTTTCAAGGAGAATATGTGGGGCCATGTCCTCAGGGTCAAACCAATGTTTCGCTAATTGTGCCTGTGCAGTTATGTAATATAATTCAAAATCAGGTGCAGCAATACCGCCCTGCGAGTATGGTTCCACCATCTTAGCCCATCCCAGTCTGGCAGTCTTCCCATTCCAGATAAAAGAGGACGCAAGTGATTTCAGTTTCGCGAAAAAGGGTTTACGAGGCCAGATCAGAATGTTGTTGAAGTAATATAAGAGTTTGGGGAGAACCACCATTTTGAGTAGTGCCACTCGGCCATACAGGGATAGTGGAAGATTAGCCCACAGCTGGAGCTAATGGCTAGCTGAAGCAGTAAAACCTTATATAAGGAATCTGCTGCTCCGTGACAATTTTCCTGTATAAGGTCAATGCTCTTCATTGGACCGTATCTAACATGGGTAGCAGACTTAATTTTTACCTTAAGATTACAACCGGTACACAATTAGGAAAATGATGTGCTTTCCGTCAGATTTTCTCTTCCAGCCTGTCAAAATTAAAAACTGCAGAAAATGAATTTGTTTCCAAGCGGTATTGAATTGCCAGAAGTACTTTTAATTTGTACAAATGTATGAGTAGGACCAGGGTAGATCTACAATAGTTCTGCGTAATATGCTGCATTTGTGCACCAAACTGCTCACCCCTTTCATGCAGTTTGGCACTCAAATCAGCATGGTGGGTAACCTTAGAAAGAGTAAATCCCAAATACCTTAAAGTCTGAGCCACCAACAATTTAGTATCCCTAATCTTCCAGTAAAATCCAGCCGGTTTAGCCGTAGAAGCTTTAAAACACATTGCGTGTTTTGGAAGGGTTACTTTTTAGTTAATTGTCAGTTGTGCATGAAAAAAAACTGGTGATGAGCCATTGCCGACCCAATTGTGTCCGATCTAAAAGAAGGATACTGTCTGCATAACTTAGCCATATTAACGGCTCTGCACCTTTAGTGGATAGTACTAAAGCAGCAGGAATCAAGTGCTCAGCTAGATCAGAGAGGTACACATTAAACAAGCAGGGGGCCAGCACGCACCCCTGTCTGAGCCCCCTACTAGTCAGTGTTTCCTTTGAGAGTGCCTCAACCATATCCGACCTAACTCGAATAGTTGAGTTAGTGTGCAAGTGGATTAGGATGGACGATAATGAGGCCGGAAAGCCTAACTTTTTCAATTTACTCCACAACTGAGATCTATCAACCATGTTGAATGTCTGGGTCGAATCGACACAGGAAACATACAAAGGGGGTGCATCTTTTTTACAGGCAGTCTCTATACGCGAATTAATGATGAGGCCATTTATCCCAGTAGCCGTATCCCTCCGGAAGTCTGTTTCAAGTTCCAAAAGGTGATTTGTTTTAATCAGCCATTCTTCAATCTCTTTAAGAACAAGGGCAGAAAAGATTTTGCTATCCGCATGCAGGAGGGCTATGGGCGGAAGCTGGCTGGATTTGACTGATCTCCCTTTTTGAATACGGGAAGAATTAAAGAAGTTTTGAATGTCAGGGGAAGAACTCTTGTTTCCACGATTTTTAAAAAAGACTACTGAGAACTGAACGTGACAAATCAGGAGCTGCATTCATCTCTGTATTACTTAGACCACTGTGACCCGGATCCCGGAAATGTGATATTTCTTATATTGTTTCCAATACTGTGTTTTCAGAGAATGTCAAAACCCAACTTTCTTCACTAACAACCCCACCTGGGCTCTTCACGTTTCCTTTGTAAAGTTCTAAAATGAAAGATACCCAACAGTCTTCAGAGACAGATTAGATTGTACATCAATTTTAGGATGTCCCTTACCTTGTACAAGAAACCAATAGCTATTTGCATAGTTTTTTTATGATGGCCTCCAACATGCATTCTCCATCCTTTTGAAGGAGGAGATGTTTAAATGCTTTAACCCAGTTTCTATAGCTTTGCTTCTGCGTATCTAATTCTCTCCTCTGAATCCCTGGGATCAGAAAACCTATTGTTGGCTATTCTAATCTCTTGACACAATTTATTTTTCTTTTTTTGTAGTATTTCATCGAATTGATGATATGATATGATATTTTATTTGTATCATGCTCATACACAAGTGTTTCAGAGTGCGACAAGGCAAGGAAGGGGAACAAGGGAGGACAAAACAATGATCTTACTAGGCCCAGTGACATTGAGAATGCACAAGTGCAGGCGAGAGGGAAGGGGGAAAGTGCAAGGGAGAGGTGGAAAGTGCTGAGCAAGGGATAAAACAAAACTGGTAGTGCAGCCAGCAAGGTGGCAAGTGCAGGTTTAAAGGGCATACAAGGGATATCTGGTAAGTGCAAGGAAGGGGACTGTAGGGTTACAGATACATACCCAAGTGTAGGGGTTGTCAGGAGGCAGTGCAGGTGTGTGACTGGGTGCGCAGGGACATAGGCCCGAAATCAAAGGGTAACCAGGTGCACGGTGCCAGAGCAGACAGATCAGCAGGAGAGAGGAACAAAATGTTCAAAAAATATACCAGGGTTAAATCCCAACTGCCAGTTCAAATGCACCGTAGTTCTACTCCTCAAAGTACTTTTGAGTCTCCAACTCTCTTCAGGGAGGCTGTGTTTCTCTTCAGCTCTTCCTGCTCTCACCTGCAGGGCCAAGAACCTCAGTGTCATCTTCGACTTCACACCTTTTCTCCTCACATCTCTGATGTCTCTAAGAAATGAAACTGCCAACTGCACCTCCTTAGAGGTATTCTTCCTTTCCTCTCCTTCCTACAGAAGCTTACTGTCTCTAGAGCTCTCTCTTTGACAGAAGCAAACAGGAAGGTCTTGAAGTGCTTCCAGAATCGAAGATGGTTCTTCTCAAGTTTCAGAGTGGCAGGAAGGCTGTTCCAGAGGGGAGCCTGAGCCTAGGAAAGAGATCTACCCCCAAATCGTTGCTTGGAGAAGTGACTGACCCTGAGGGAGTTGGAGGTGGAGGAGCAAAGAGATTGAGTGGGAAGGTATTTACGGAGGGAGAGTTGAAGGTATTTTGGACCCATGTCCCAGAAAGCCTTGTGGACAATGCAAAGGATCTTGAATGTAATACTTGCAGCCACCGGGAGCCAATTAAGAGATTTCAGGGCTCCAGAGATATGATCCCAGGGCTTGAGGTGAAGGACAAGTCTCACAGTCCTGTTCTGGATGAGTTGCAGAAGGCAGAGAGTAGAAACAGGCATATTTAGAAAGAGGCTGTTACAATATTCCAGCCTGGAGAGAATCAGAGCTCTAGAGACAGTAAGCTTCTGTAGGAAGGAGAGGAAAGGAAGAATACCTCTAAGGAGGTGCAGTTGGCAGTTTCATTTCTTAGAGACATCAGAGATGTGAGGAGAAAAGGTGTGAAGTCGAAGATGACATTGAGGTTCTTAGCCCTGCAGGTGAGAGCAGGAAGAGCTGAAGAGAAACACAGCCTCCCTGAAGAGAGTTGGAGACTCAAAAGTACTTGGAGGAGTAGAACTACGGTGCATTTGAACTGGCAGTTGGGATTTAACCCTGGTATATTTTTTGAACATTTTGTGGCTGTTGGGATTTAACCCTGGTATATTTTTTGAACAGTTTGTGGGATCCAACCCTGTTACCACTTACATTTGGGATGTAACCCTGTTATTTTTTAACATTGCTGGGATCAAACCCTGTTATTACTAGTTTAAGGCTTCGAAAGACTGGGAACTAGAGTGCCCACCTGACCTTTTGTTTTTTACTTAATGTTGCAGGAAGCCGGGTTCCTGGAGGCAGCAGCACCGGGGGTTGGCATGCCCTCACTCTGGAGAGCCATAATCATGTTTTTCCCCCTCCCCCAATTTTGGGTAAATTGTGTGTGTTTGGAGAGGAGTTAGTTCCTGGTCTCCTGAACAAAACATTGTGCCATCACTACAAAGACCTGAATTCCTTGAGACTGTAATTAAAAAAGCAATTGGCAACAGCTGAAAAGAAACACAGCCTCCCTGAAGAGAGTTGGAGACTCGAAAGTACTTGGAGGAGTACAACTACTGTGTATTTGAACTGGCAGTTGGGATTTAACCCTGGTATATTTTTTGAACATGTTGTGGCAGTTGGGATTTAACCCTGGTATATTTTTTGAACATTTTGTCGGATCCAACCCTGTTACCACTTACATTTGGGATTTAACCCTGTTATTTTTTAACATTGCTGGAATCAAACCCTGTTATTACTAGTTTAAGGATTAAAAAGACTGGAAACTAGAGTGCGCACCTGACCTTTTCTTTTTAACTTAATGAGAGCAGGAAGAGGGCCAAGGGAGGCAGGCCAGAGAGTGACAGGAAAGGAGGGTGCAGGTGTGCCGATGAGGAGAATCTCAGTCTATCATCAACTATCATTGAGGCAGAGATCATTGGCGGCACACCACTCCTGGATAGCAGACAGACAATCAGAGATGAGAGAAGGTGAATAGGTGAAGAGGTGGCAGAGGGAAGCCTGAAAACGAGCTGAGTGTCATTCGCATAGCACTGAAAATTGGAGCAGAGAGCGGCAATGAAGTGGGCGAGAGGTGCCAGGTATTGGCTGAAAAGCTGGGAGGGACGCTAGACCCTTGGGGAACACCACAGGTTGAGAGTGAGATAGATGAAAGGAAGGACCCAAGTTGGACCTGGGAGGGTCGAACAGAGAGGAAAGAGGTCAGCCAGGACAGCTACTGCCATTATAGCCCGGGAACCGCTGGGAAGTTGCCTTAATTTCATTAAGGATAAAAGCAGGAAAAACATCTGGTACAAAAACTGCACATTTTTGTGACAGTGTGCAAGAATACATGAACCTAGTGATGTTCCTATTGAAGTCATCAATTAACCTAGGGCTCTAAATAACCGAAGCCTTCCTGCCATCCATCACGAAACTCCTGCAAGTGCCATAGCTAAAATTCAGAGTGACCAGCATGATGATCACTGCCCGCATACAGTGATCATTTTCACTATTACTTATAATTTGAAATTCTTTTCACCAATGAAAAATATATTCTGAAAAACAGATGTAGCCGGAAGTGGTGAGAAAGTGGTGTTTGCGGTGGATGTCAGTGTTTTCTTGCTGCCAGTCCATGCGGAGAAACCTGTTGCTGGAACCCGAAAGCACTTCCTTAAATTGTCCACACACGTGCAGAGCGTGGCACGGAAGTGCTGGGTAAGTGGTGGTTTGCCGTGGATGTCATTCTTTTTTTGCTGCCAGTAAATGAGGAGGAGCCCGCTGCTGGAACCTAAAAGTACTTCCCTAAATTGACCGCACATGCATGTAGCAAGGCGTGGAAATGGTGCGAAAGTGTGGATTGTGGGTATTTCAGTCTTTTCTTGCTGAACATTCCATGAGGAGGAGCCTGCTGCTGGAACCTGAAAGCACTTTCTTAAATTGTCCAAACACGCGTGGAGCGTGGCACAGAAGTGGTGGTAAAGTGGTGGTTTGCAGTGGTTCAGGAGTGGGCGCAAGAAGTGGTAGCAGATTATTGAGACACAATACAGTTTATACACCTTGTACTACTGTTATGCCAGCAACCACAAAATGATATCACCTGCGACGTGGGGAATGTGCTACCAACAAAAGCCAGGTGGCTATTCATAAAGCCGACGGAAAAACTGCATAAAAACTCAGAGGGAAATTTGGAGTGGTTGAGCTGAATGAGTCGGTGGGAAAAATGCAAGACAACAGTAATAATGCACAGAATAAAATCACCAACTATCTTAAACCCACGACTAATCGCTCTATGATGCCCTGCACTATTCCTCCCTCATTGGAGGATTGGAGGACTTGGGTGCAGGAGACCTTGCAAACTCATCTGGATTACCCCATTGATAATAATTAATTGCTTAAGCTAGTACTTGGCTTACAGGGGGGGACTCCAAATCATGCAGAGCTAGTGCTGAGTAGCGAAGTTAATCAAGACGTTGCGTTCCTTGCAGATACCAGTTTGTGTCCGCCTACTAACTTGTCATCCACGCTGAACTTGGAGGGAATACCGGCAGATATATACAACTCTCTGTGATCTAGCCTTAATGATTCTTCATCCTCCTCGGTATCATCAGAGGAGGAGTGGCGTAGAGACCCGGAACATATAATAATATTGAAAACTCTCTACATTATTGGTGTGAAACTGACTATAGAACAGTTAAAGATAAAGGAAGGTTTAGTAATACTGTTGGATGCAATACTGGTCCACAGTACTGTGGTGGGAAAGCTAGGAGACATTGGCCACTTGCAGGAGAAACCGACTCTCTGCTCCTCTGTTATAAGTGTTGCAGACACACTGGCTATCCAGGGGGCACAAGCAGTGAACACCGCTGTAACAACAGCAACAGATAGGTCAGAAAACCACCCAACGGGAAATGCCTCTGCTTACCAAAGGATAGCCATATCTAAAAGAAATAGGTCAGAGCCCCTAATACTGTGGTAGTGAAAAAGAGTACAAAGAAAAAGGTGGCAGTATCAACTGAAGCATTAGCACAGTCACCTACTGAAGACCTGGAACCTATTGAGATGGAAACGAGCATCAAACTCCTTTCTGTATGATCACAAAGAGTGGCCTGGAGAGACCCAGAATCCTGAACTTGCAGGGGCCCCTGGACCGATGGGCAGAGATTGGCTTTGATAATGGGTGTTTCTTGAAGGTACCACTATAACTTCCCCCGGAACTAAAAGCACAACGGAAGGGTTCACTAAACAAGATGGTATTAACCTGAGACCCGTATATTAAGAGCCTCTATGTAAACCCTGCCACATAAATGCAAAAGCATGGATCAGCTTTTGGAATGTATAGACATTAAGAATTGCGCGGTCAGGAAGATTACAGTAGTGGACATTTACGCAACAGTCCTTTTTTGAACCTGGCAAATATTTGGGAGCTTATACATTAACTGCTGCAGCTTAGAGATGTTTCCTCTGATGATTTGGAGCTGGTGGAAATCCTGATGACTGCTACTGAGGCCAATTGGACTTGGATACATATTGCATCATGGATTGCTTATGAACTTATTATGCATTATGCCACCCAGTTTCTGGAGCTTGATTATGAATTTGAGAAATATCAGGTTCTCCTGGTCCGAAGAAGAAATGACAAGACAAGACAGAAAAACTTGAAAAAGGGAATTTACTAACAGAGTTGGATATATAATAAATTGCAAGAAGGGTTGCGGGGGCAATTAATGAAGGGTACACTAATACCAACGATAACGCATTTGATCATTAACGGGGAGAAAACCTAGAGGAGGTTGATTAACCGCAACCCCAGAGCCTTCACTTGTGTTTTCTTTTCTGGAATACCAGGGGCCATAATTCCCTTTTGAACGCCGGGGACGGGTTAAGCACAGAAATATTCGCACTACAAGAAACAGGGCTGTTAGAAGGAGTCACTTTTGATGGTTACAATGTGATCTACAGTCCAGCTAGAAGGAATGGAATGGGGAGACCGCACAGAGGTTTAATGATGGGAGCCAGAAATCCTATAGGTTAACAGAAATATCTGATATGTCAAACCATCATATCCTTGCTAGACATATAAAAATGAAGAGGACGGTGTCAGATCTCAAGGATTTGCTACTAAACAAATACAGCCCTCCTGGTAATGTAGGAACATTGGATATCATTGAACTCTGTGATAATATTATAAACAATTGGTTAAAAGCTTACAAAAAAACAAGTGATTTAATGCACGAAATACAGTAATAGGGACAAATCCCAAAGGCAGACAGTTCTGCCGCTCTGGTTTCTCTCGCGTCGGCTGCACAATAGGTGAAGGACTCCTTCTACTGTATTTCGGACAACAGTCATATGGATTATTTTGCAATAATGTTGGCCCTGATTTGACAAAGGCTCGTGGAAGCCGAAACGCGTTATTAAGTAGAGGGCTACTGTTTTCATATATAGCCACGACTTATACAGTTTATGCTATTAAACAACTTTTTCCATTGGCGCCGAGTCCTGGAGTCATCTGTGTTTTTTCTGGCATTTTATATGGACGTTATGGGCTTAATATCCATCCGAATCCAGTGACCAGCGACAACTGATTTAAATTAGTGAACCCATTATTGTCAATACGTGGCAATTAACAGGGATTGTAAGGAGTCGCCTGCTTGAGCAACTTTAAAAATAAGCCCCACTTTATTTAAGACTCCTCTTGGTATTTGGAGGAAAGAGGTTTTATAGTTTCTAATTTACATTGGCTATGTAATAAATATTTCGACCCATATCGCACTTGCACTACAGGAAATCAAAGAGAAGGCCTATACGTGGGACAGGGACTAGCTAATGACAAAATTTGAGTTGTAAACACGCTACTGGTGTAATGAAAATGTCTTATTTATTTATTTGTATTTATTTATTCATTTATAAAATGCGCTAAACACAGAGGTATCAAGGCGCTGTTACAAGCAGTTACTCTAGTACTTAGGAGGGAGGTAAAAGACAGGTGGGGGCGAAGCAGGTGTTTAATTTCCAGATTAGGCAAAGAGTGAAGTCTTCAGTGCTCTCCTGAACACCCAGTAAAATTGTGCTGCTCTTAAGGCTGGCAGAATTGAGTTCCATTGTCTGGTCGCGAAGGTGAGAAAACTTGCGGCTCCAACTTTGGATCAGTTGAATTTCAGCAGCCGAAGTGGGTTAGTGTAGGCGGATGTGAGCATGGGCTATGGCGAACTTCTGTGAGAGAAAAGGAGGGGCTACGTTGGAGAGGCATCTGTGCATGATCGATAGGATCTTGAAGATAATTCTTTCACTAATCAGAAGTCAGTGAATGCTTCTCCTATCACCAGAGATGTGATCTCTTTTGGGAATGTCGAGGGCAGCTCTGATAGCATTGTTCTGGATCACCTGCGTCTTACCAATGTTATGTTTTGAGGTGTCTGCAGAAAGTGCATTGCAGTAGTCTAACCTTGCACCGATAACGGCTTGCGCTATGGTGAGGCAGCAGTCTAGCGATAGGAATGCTCTGGAGGCTACATTGGAGAGGCATCTGTGCGTGATCGATAGGATCTTGAAGATCATTCTTTCACTAATCAGAAGTCAGTGAATGCATCTCCTATCACCAGAGATGTGATCTCTTTTGGGAATGTCGAGGGCAGCTCTGATAGCATTGTTCTGGATCACCTGCATCTTACCAATGTTATGTTTCGAGGTGTCTGCAGAAAGTGCATTGCAGTAGTCTAACCTTGCACCGATAACGGCTTGCGCGATGGTGAGGTAGCAGTCTTGCGATAGGAATGCTCTGGAGGCATTCATCACATTTGTCGTGTGCTCAGCGGATGAGGCAATGGTGTTCACCTGTTGTGAGAGTGAGAGGGTGGAGTCCAGGTACACTCCTAGGGTCTTTACTGAGGGACATGCCGAGATTAGTGCACCATCAATGTTGAAGGAACCATATTTCAGGTCAAGCTTCTTTATAGTTGTCAGGTATCCTACCACCAGGATCTCAGTCATGAGACTGATGATAATCATTCAGACAAAGGCCGTGCTTGGTCATCCAGGCTTGGATCGCGGGGTAAACTTTTTTTAAGGCAGCAGGGTTATGTGAGTAGGTGCCGGACAAGTTAGTGTCTGAACTAGGTATGACTTCAACCACTGTATTTATAAGCACTATGCATGTCCTTCACTTAAGTCCTGTTAAAAACAGGCACTGGTAAAGCCAACAGTTTTGGTTTGTGTATTATTAATAGGCATTGGACAGGCACTGCCATTAGATGCTATGTACATGCACCATTTTGCATCTGCTACCATCAATAGCCAGTTAATACCACTATGGCAGTGCCTGGTAAATGTCTTTCCCATGCCTACACAAAAGCCCAAACCGTTGGCATGGACAATGATTGTTGTTACTTTTTCTTGGCGTGATTGCACACTCCCCAACATTACAATTGAATTCTGCTGCAGTCCAATCATAACTCCCTTTTTTAGTTTAGATTCTTCATGACTATATTCCTCAAACCTTGCTTATTCCCATCATCTACTTGCCTCTGTCCTGTCCCTCATCTTTCTTACTCTGACCCCCTATACTCCCACTTTTTTCCCTAGCTCAATCCATTTCCTGTATTTCGATCTGGTGGGATTTCTAAATGGTCATATTGGCATTGGCACAATATTTGTTTTGAGACAGGTGGTATTGGAAACCTGTGAGAGGGTTCTGTGAGATTCATTAAGATGCCATCCTAAAGTTCTACATCTCATTCAGTACACTGTGTTGTTAGAGGCACTTGTTTTCTCCCTCCTGCTGCATTGCTGCTAAAGACTCATGATTCTCACAAAACTGCATTTTTGTGGCACAGTAAGTGGTGTGCCCACACTTGTCAGAATTCAGTTAATGGTCATATCAGTTCTGTTTACCAATGTCTTACTTTATTTCTCTGTATGATGGAAGCAATCTTTTCATTTTCTATGTTGATACTTAAGACCACAGGTGTTTAATGCTATTCTTATTCATCTGTGGGCCTGTGTATGATTTCTTACAGGTACAGTGAGTTGTTCATTGTTAAAGTTGTGTAACTATCATGCATGAATGCAAGAATGGTGTGAACTGGGTTCTCCCAGCTCTTTAGAATGAGTAGCAATACCCTGGAGATGGACAGGGATGCAGATTTGTATTCATACATCAATAATCAAAATGACTCAGGTAGTTTGGCAAAAGGAGAGTCCGTTTTAATAACAAGCATATAAAACAGGGAGTACAACGAACATCAGCAGTCGTTCGATCCTCTTACTCAATGCATTTCAGTCGAAACTTAGGTTATATTGCATAAAATCGTCATCATTGATGTTGACCTGCGTCACTACCCACGTGGAAAACTACAAAAACCTATCGGATTGGTTCTAAGTAAATGTCTAAGCATATGTTCCATATCAGTATAAAACCGTGAAGAAAAGTGATAGGGTGTTTAACATCAGGTGGGGCAACGAAGCCCTCCCTAAAACATGGTCACTATGAACGTCACTAAGTACACAACCTTCCATTGGCTACACAAACTATAGGACTCTTGATTACACGGTCCTCTATAATTGGTTGGCTTCTAACCCCTATCAGTACTTTTCCACCTACGTTTAGCAGCACGCAGACTGAACATCCAGTTGTTAGTGGGCTCATCAAGAAAACAAACTTCCCACCAATTAGTATATCAATCCATCATCACCTCAATGGTCCAGTGTCAATTAGTGCTTTGAAGTTTGGCCTCAAGTTTGTACTGTGCGCTTGAGAATTTTAAGGAGTGTATGCACAGCCAGCCCTCATGCATAGGTGTGACCACCTCATCCTTCCAATGTCTTCTTCACACATGACTGGACACCATGAAATCAAGCTTTTTATGTATTTAATATTCTTTTTTTTGGTCCTCTGATGTATTTTGTTTTGCTCATGCTTCCTGAACAGGAGCCCCTTGTTCCTTCACACAATTTTTATCCAATGTCAGCCAAGTCCTGGTTGATAAGACTTTTGGCTTCCTGGCTCCTCCTATCTCTGTCTGCTGAGATTCATTTTTGCAATTAAAACTTGCTTCTAATTGTAACACACTGGAGTGAGGCCTTCTTATTCATGTTCAATACTGCTTTATAACGTACAATGGAAACACCCATTTTTTATTTGTCCATATGCATCTATAGAGGTATATTTAAATTGCCGCTTGCCGCAGTCTATCTATTACAAGCTTCATGATCATTTTGCTGCTTGCGTTTCCATTGCATCTGTACATGTGTAAACTAACTTGATATTTTCATCCGTTTCTGTGGCATAAGCTTCTTTACCCTGAGCCCAAGATGTCACTTGTCCTTGTTGCTTTCTTGATGCTTTATAGAATATCTGCATTCTCCGATCTCTGCATCGCTTCCGTGTGCATCATCTCTTTCTGTGTGACGTCACCATTCATTCTTGCCTTTCAACTGCTTTACTTCTTCAGGAATCTCATTCAAATGATCATCATATTGTCTTGCATGCAGGTACGGTTTTCACAATGGATACATAGTCTTCCAGATTTTCTTAGGTACTGGGACTCTTATGGGTACTACACAGAGTCCACACTCTGCTCTTTGCTGATTCAATTGTTCTGCATACGTTACATACTTTGGTTCCCATTCTATAGGTAATATGAGCGCAGCTGTTGGAGGGGGAGAACTTGACTCCTCCTCTACACTCCCCCCTCGGAGCGATTTATTGACCACTCTCCCATCATCCTTCATATCTAGACATCCTTGTCTGAAGAACTGCTTCTTAGGGATGCATATTTTTTATAACTCCTTTTAGACATCCTGCTGATTTCACATGCTCATCCTTGTTCCATGTCATGAGCATGCATTGTCCACTTGGACTGAAATAGATGCATCTTCCCACATATTTCTTGTAGTTCTTTGGGTACAGGAACTTTGTTCCCTCAGGTGCATGGATACTGGCTTTCACAAAGTCTCTGATCTCTTCATTTGTTAGATACTTAGGCTTCCATCCTGGTTCAATCATAATCTTCATCCCTATGGCTTTCTTTGCTGTTTTCCTGCACTGTGAGATTATCTTGATCACACAAAATCCAAGCATAATCAACACGATCAGGGCGCCAAGAAATTTGAACATATCTGCCATCCATTGTGGAACCCAAGAAAAAAGTGATTGAAACCAACTGTTATCAGCAATGTCTTCTACTTCATCCATCATCTGGCCATGGAGTTTTGTCAGCATGTCGATGGCCTCTCTCAAGGTTCCATTCTCGTCATCATGAGAAGGTATCAACGTGCAACAGGATTATCCAATGTTTGCACAAACACCTCCATCCTTAGCTTTGATCATGTCCAAGACGCATCTACTCTGGCGAGTCATTAGTCTTATGGCACTCATCTCTTCTCTGATTGCATTGAATCCCTTTATGGTAGTGTTTATTGTCTGCAGCAATTTCCATCTGGTTATCTGTAGCCACTTGGTATTTGCTCCAACTTGAATTCTTGGCACGAAGATCAATGTGAACATTGAAGAAGTTTGGCTGAATAGTCTGTGTTGAAATGGGATAGAATCAAAAGCTTCTATTGATTTGGCTGAAAAGTAGTTCTCTCTCTTTATCAGCTCCATAGATCTCTTCTTCCTCTGGTGAGCATCTGCTTTTGGGAAGCTGTCAAGATTCAGAACACTTTTTGGAATCACTAATGCTGGAACATGGACATTTACCAATGTGCATATTCCTCCCCAGTCTTTAGGTAGCCTTATGTAGGCCTTGGATCCACAAGCCCAATAATGATCCATGATTATTACTGTTCCATGCACCATTCCTGATGTATCAAAGATACAATCACATTTCAGATTTTCTCCAACTTTTCTTGTACCATTCCCTCTGAAGCACAACATTGAGCTCTCCAAAGGTACTATTTGCAGGGGTCCTCCTCTGTCTTCGACCCATGTTGATAATTTAGAAGTCTTGGGCAGAATGATTTGCATACCTCTTGTACATTCAGGATGATTAGTTACCATACAGGCTCTGCAGATCACTCTCCTTTTTCCCAGCCATCTGGTGATAACACTGATCCCCAGATCTGCATCTGGCCTCTGTTCTTCCAAATTCGAATCTCATCTACAGTTATTCCGGCGATCTCCAGTTTCTTGTTCACTTCTCTTCTGATTTCTGCTCCTTTTACTCCAGGTGTCTCATATCTGATCACAAGCATTCTTGTTTTTGCATTGTTTCTTGTCTTTATATCTTGGATGTAGTCATCTTCATCTGGACCTGTCTTTTCAGTTACCTATTTGATAGAGGCATCTTGACCCATGAACTGGCCTCTTGTTTTGCAAAGTGCCAGGCGTGAAAGACAATGTGCTGTTTGGACATCTATTTCAACAGCTATGAAGATCTTTGACTTCCCCATGCTGTATGGCAAGAGTCCACATACAAAGCATTACCTCTTTGAAGTTCTTCTCCTGACTTCCTTCATGTGTTGGGACCATATGTTATTTCCCAGGTGTGCTGTGCTGTCCAGGTAATCATTTAATTCATAATGATCTCCCTGTGTGTTTCTTTTAGATCTCATTATTATCATATGAGCTTCCATAATCATATCATGAAATGTACCCATGTAATTTCTTCTCACTGAATTAATCACATGAACATCCGTCCGGGTTCCCTATGTAGGAGAAAGTTCAGAACGTCTCATCTGCTCAGCAGCCCATTTAGACATGACAATGTCTCTGATAATCTCCATCTGGGATCTTCCCTTTGAAACTGATGTTGAATCAATTGCCACTGGACCGGGTATATTCGCATGTATTACCTGTGTAGGCTCATCTTTTATCAACCCATGCCTTGCCTGGTTTTCCCAGCCTGTTTTGGCATCTAGAAATGGTCTTTATGTGAATTATTACTACAACATCCATCTCAAGCTCAGGCAATTTGCCATCTTTCTTTAGGACAGGAATCACTACATATGGTCTAGGCCATTTAGTAGTTGCCACAGGTACAATTTCCTTCTGCTCAGAAATGTGCACAGGAGTGTTAGCTCCATGTGCACCAATGTAAAATGCCATTCTCACAGTCAAGGAAAGCAGTACAATTATGAACACAATACAGGTGTAGATTGTACAGTGGTACGTTAACCTGCGACATATACTTCTTGGACAATGTGAGCGCCTTTCTTCATGTGGTAGAATGATATTGCTATTTAGATTACCCGAAGGAAAACTAAATTTTTGTTATGTTTCAGCATGGTGAACTGCTTCTGGAAACTGCTGTCTTGATTCAGCAAGTCGTCCTTGATCAACTGCCCGCTTACTGGATGATGAAAACACTGTCTCTGTGCCTCTGGAATCAGTCTTTCACTAGTCGAACTGTTAACGCCTCTTTGGTATGAAGAATAACAACCTCAGTAAGTCTACAAAATCTGTATGATATAGATTATCTCCCAATCTATGCCTCAAATCTGCCTCATCCCAAAAGACATGTCGAATTTCTTTCAGCAGGAACCAAAAGTATTTCTTTTCAGCAACCTCTCGATCTATCATTTGAAGAAAAGTTTCTATACTGATCTGTGATTTCTTTCAGAATAGATGCTCACCTGGATAATGATGCCTTCCAGGATCACATTCAGATTGGCAGTGTTTCTCAGGTCTCTGAGAAAGGAGCGCACGCACATCAGTATGCCTCCCAACAAGGTGCAGATATTCTTCAACTAGACGAAAGAACACCACACTGACTAGTCTATGAGCTGCTTCATTTGATAGGGGCATTTGTACTCTCCTCACTGTATTCAGTTTATTGCAAGAACTGTTCCGTGATGACTATGAGCAATCTTTTTATAACTTCTTCATTCTTAGGATTTTGTAAAAAGGCTGGAATGTGGGTGGTTCTCCCCACCAGCAAAGGATAATTGCACAGTACTAACTCAAAATAGGTGAGAATGTTTCTAGTAAGGACATCACTGGGTAACACCATAAGTAAATCCAAACAGGAACTATGTGTTATGCGTATCTGGGTATTGTACCCTTTTCCAATTGCTGTGTCCACGATTAAAATCTGGCATACTCCGCTTCTTATCAAGGCTTAAGCATGCCTCAGTCCAAAGTCAATAAGCTACTGTGGCCTTAAGAACAAACAGATCTTCTTTCACTCTGAAATGACAGCACAGAGTGTTCAAACTAGTTTTCCTTGACCCTTTTATAAATGACTTAAAAGGAGTGTCCCAAACCAAGCCACAGTCCACTGGGTTCTTGTCAGCTTCTGCGTCCTTCTTCCTCGTCATCGATCTTGTCTGCAAGTGCTGTGGTTCTTCCCCGATGCTTGTACTTGCCTCATCGTGTAGGGATGCAGGCAGAGGAGTCTTTCCAGCAAAATTTTCACGTCTCCCAGGAAAATCCAGGCACGCCTACCCTGCACTTTGACAGCAGACAGCGTGATGTCCTCCACAATTAAAGGGCCACAAAAGCGGAGCTCGTCCCACTTTTTTCTCACGTGATTGTGGATTAAAACTGTATCTCCTGGGAATAGTTTGGGAACAGAAAGTTCCCTCCTTCTGTGTTCTGTACTGATCTACACCCTTGTCTCTGCAGCTGTCCTGAAATGACAGAGATACTGGAAGTCATACAGTTCAAATACTCACGTAATTCCAATACTAGCAATTCTGACGTTGGCTGAGCATCACTTCTAACTCTGGCTGGAGGCATTAGGGGTGTTCTCATTCACCTCCCAGTCAAAATTTCATGTGGTCTGAGATGGTGGTCAGAACCTGGTTGGTTCCTCAATGCGTATAATGCTAGTGGTAGACAATGCAACCTCCTCTTTTTCAAGGTAAGCTTCAACTTGGCTATTCTCTCTTTAAGCAAGCCATTGAGCCCTCGCAGATGATAAGCCAACTAACTATTTTGCTGCACAGGTGGAATCTGGGTGTGTAAAGGGGCCTGCTTCTATCCACCTTGAGAACGGACATACTACTAGGATCAGGTATCTATATCCATTACATACTTGTATCATATCGACATTGTCAATATGCAAGTGGTGGAAAGGGCCATTAGGTCTCAGAATGACTCCCCTAACTGTGGACAGTATATGCTTAGCCGTGAATTGTTGACACACCATACAGTTCACTATATAAAATACAACATGCTCCATCAAATTCAGTACAAACCAATCCTCAAAAATAGTTGCAGCAAGATTCACCCTAGTTGTATTCACGGGGTAGTGTAGCTGTTCTAAAGCCACCCTTAAGGCTACCGGCATCACCGGTTTACCAGTGCTGTCCTGTCGCCATAATGTTTCAGGTGGGTTTAAAGAACACCCTCTTCGCGTCCACAAATTGTTTTCCTCTTGGGGTGCTTCCCCCTGGATTTCCACCAACTGCGTTTTAGACAAATGGTTATACCCTTCAGATACAATCATCATTACAGTCATTTGTTAATTTACATGACAAGTTTCAACATTCATCAACCCTATATCTGTAGTTGCTATGCACTTAGCCTCAGTGACCGCTACCTGATTTCCACGTGGAATTAAATCTGCCCCTTTAGTATGGGCTGCGCATTTAACGACTGTAATGCCTACTGGGAGCTGTAGTGCATTTATGAGCCTATCCAATAAGGTGGCATGTTGCACTGGCGTGCCGTCCGCTCGGTGGTAGCTCCTCCTCTACCAACGTGATAGCCCTGCGTGCTACGTTGACGTCACATAGGCAGAGTCGCTGTACACTGTTACTTCCTGGTATGCGTGACTCTCGATTGCGAGTATCAACGCCAATAATTTTGCAGCTTGTGCAGAATTACGAGACAGCAATCGAGTACTAATAAGCACCCGAAATTCCCCATCAGCCATGTGCTTTAGCACAGCGGCACCTGTATACCTCTGTCCATCATCTTGATCAATCCTTGAAGAACTGTCAAGGAAAACAATCTCTCCACCTGCTAATGCATTCTCCTTCATTCTGGGGAGCTCATCACAGAACTCTTCATAGTTCGCGCAATTGTGTACAGGCTTTCCCTCTGTCATTGGCTCAGCTATAAACATGGGTGGATTCACCATTTTACATCAAACTATTTTGATCGCTGCATTTGACATGACTACCTCATAGGTCGAATCCCTTTGAGAAGTCAACGTTCCTTTTGGTTTTTCTAAGATGGCAAATAGTGCGTGCTGAACAAATAACGTCATGGAACATCCCATTACTATTCTTGCAGCTTTCTCTATGGCGAACGCAGCAGCTGCTAAAGTTTTTTTGCATGGAACATGACCCCTCATCACTGGGTCTAAGATTCCACTGTAATATGCAAGGGGCTTGTACCCCAATGTGGTTCTCTGAGAAAGGACTGCTGTCATAACAGTGCCATCTGAATGTGAAAACAAGAAGAAGAATTCCTCAGCATAATTGGGAATCCGCAAAACTGGAGCCGTGCAAATTGCTTTTTTCAATTTGTCAAACCCGTTTTCATCTCCTCTGTCCATATGATTTTTTCCTGCATTGCCTGTGCTTACTTTAAAGCCTGTAAAAGGGGCCTTATATACGAGCTGTAGTCAAAGACCCATGCTCTGACATAGTTACATAATCCCAAAACTCTCTGCATGTGTTTCATTGTGTGTGGCTTGGCTGTTTTCAGAATAGTCTCAGCTCTTTCAGGAGTAACCTTTTTCCCTTCATGCAAAATCAATTGGCCTATGTACAACACTTCTTGTTGACAATACTGTAACTTTTCCTTGTCAACCTTGTATCCGTTGTCAGCGAGTATAATCATCATCTGGACAAAATCGTGTATGCACTCTTCCTCTGAGGTGCTGCAGACTAGAATGTTGTCTACGTATTGCAACACAATGCTTTTGTCTGAACGTAAATGATGTCAGATCTTGCGAGTCTTTATGCAATGGGATTGAGAAAAATGCGTTTTTAAAGTAAATCACTGTGAAGTATCGTGCATCAACAGGTATATTACATAGAATTGTAGACGGGTTCAGGACTAGAGGGACCTCGGCCTCTACAATTTGGTTTATTGGCCTAAGGACTTGTATTAAACGCCACAACCCCCCCTTAGATTTTTTGATAGGGTACACAGCAGTATTTCAGGGTGACTCTGATGTCACGAGGATGCCCTGTTCCATCTTGGCGGATATGGTCTTAAAAATACCTTCATCTGCCTCTCGAGACATGGGATATTGTCGGGCTCGAGGTAAAATCGCTCCTGGTTTCAATTTAATCTTCAGTTCTCCAACCCCCTTTAGTAAACCTACGTAATAGGGCCCTGTGGTCCATAATGAAACTGGCACTTTTGCCATATCTTTGTCAAAATATTCAGGACACCTTTGTGCTAACATCATTTTTTGAGGATCTTCTCTTTTATTCGCTCTTACCCAATAAGTTATGCTCATCTCGAATATCACCTCACCGTCAGATGGGTGATCCCCAAACAAGTCTTCATCAGTGACGTCAGTCAATCTGTAACCTTCTCCAATGGTGATTACTGCGCGCCATTGTCTACCCTCATCATCATTGCCATCATGCAAAGCCATTTCTCCACGAACTATGGCTGCTTGTATCTCCAAGGGAAAGACTTGTCCCTTTTCCTCGAGCATAGGTATCCTTGGCCTATCAAAAATTAATTGGGAGTTCTGATCGTTCGACCTGCCAGTCCTGGCAACCATGACATTAGAATGCAAACCCCATACTGAAAAACCTCTGGTTCTAATGGAATCGCCCTCATAGCTATTTGTCCTGCAAATGCAATGATCATTTTGCACACATTTACATTATGCATTCCTCGCGTTGAACACACTATACCTTCATCAGTAAACAAGATTGTCATATTCAATTTCGTCATTAAATCTCGTCCCAGTTTATCAACAGTGGCACCTTAATGTCACATTCTCCTATAGAAACTGGTAATTCTTCTGTAAAAGGAACTCGACTTGTAGCTCCTTTGAATCACTGAGTATTCATGGCATTGTCAGACATTGAACATTTTCCCTCCCGTATACATGAGCGTGTTGCACCTGTGTCTACTAAAAATTAAATAATGTTGCCTCCTATACTGAGATACACCCTTGGTTCCTCTTGGGGGTTTGGCGTCACAGATAGTATTGAACACATCAGGTCTCCAACTGAGCTGTCCCATTGCGGGTACAGCCTTGTCCCATCGTTTGTGAAAGGATTCCCTCCATTGGCAGTGACATCCCCTATCTAACAGTCATTACCTGACCAGTGTTCGTGGTTTGCTGAAGCTGCATAGGTCGATTGCTGCGACTGTCTTTGTGGCAGGTTAACTGCTACCTGCTGTGGTTGCAAGCCTTGCTGCATTCTTCACACTTGCTGCTGCACTGTTTGGTTATGCGTAAATCCATCTCCATTCTGCTGTGAATATACAGGTGGATTTGACATCCCTCCTCTTGAAAAGTGGCCATTTTGCATGAACCCTTGACTTCTACATGTGCGAAACAAGTGCCCTGTCATTCCACACGTCCAACATATATGCGGTGGGCTCCCAACCTGCCCATTTTGCATATTCGGATTGCAATTTTGCATATTTTGGAACCCATCTTGGTTGTTCTGAAACCTTCCCTGATTGCTCTGCCAATTCGCTTGGTAACCTTGCCACCCTCATCCTCGGAATCCCCTTCCTCATAGAGTATAACCACTATTGTTTTGATAGAACTGTCTTTGATTATTCACCTGCGCCATGTTTACTGCCTGCTGTGAGCTCGACGCATCTACACTGGTCAACATTGCACCTTCAATGGCGTACTTGGATAGTTTTTTCTGCACACATTTTTCCTCCTCGCCTTTGCGAGCATCGTCTTTTTTGCGATTCTTTGCTTGCAGTAGTGTGCAGTAATGCACAATGGTCAGCTGAATTTCCGACCATGGTTTAGCCTCTATCCCCAGTAAAGTTTTGAGCTGCTTCGGTATTGGCTGTGGCAGCCCTTGACATAATACATGATAGAACACTGGTATAGATTTCCTCCAAGATTCATGCGTTTCCAACACACAAGATACCTGAAAATGTTGAATGTAAACCAATGTATCATCTCCTTCTTTCATCTTTTTTGTCAGTATAGCTCCCATATCAGCCATGTCCGGATATATTTCTCAAAGCACTTTCCAAACTACTGCTCTACAGTTATTGAATGGTGCTCCATTGTGAGCAGTGTTGACTGTAGTCACACCAGGGTATCCTGCCCTCGTCCACACATCATCAGCTCTCTCACCAATTATGGCGATTAAAAGACCTTTTATCTCCCATATAGCCAACGTCTTTCCCCCGGTCATTTTCTCTAATTCATGTATCCATTTCCCAGTACCAGAAGTTAAAATTGTGAGTTTACACCTTAAATTATCCTTATCCATCTGGGGTCATGGTTTATAAAGTGGTCTGGCCCCTCCTTTTTCTAACAAAAAAAACTGTGACGCCCCAAACTCATTCTCATCTCTCATCATTTGTCTGTCCAATGCAAGGACAATATTGCCTCATCGCCGTCTACCTGGCAATGATCTTAACTTGCTTACATAAGGTGGTGACTCCCCCCTCTGACCGTGGAGTTGCCCCCTAGGTCGGTCTGACAGTGTTAATGGCTCTGTCGCCTTAGACACGGGCACATTTAAATCCAACCATCTTACTTCCTTATCCATAGAAAAGAATCCCTCAGACCCACATACGTCATCTTTCTCTTCCTCATGGAAGGCTTCCCTTTCTTCGTCTGACATTTACTGTGCAACTTCTCTCCTCTTCATTTCTATTTAGAGTCAGTCTGTCTAAAGACAGCTCCTTATGTCTCACACTACATGAGCCTACCCCTGTGTCATACAACTGAGTGCTCTCGAGATGGTAATTTCTTCCCTTTCCCATTGGCTTTGTCTGAGCCATCATCTCACGGTACTTTATCGATCTCTTTCTCAATGCTCCTCGAGTCAAACTCGTCTTCTAGATTTGCTCTAGCCGGGCCTGGTAAGGACTCATATTCTGGGAAGAATTCCTCTATATCCTCCCATGCAACTTTTGGATTAGGATCTCTTACTTCCTTCTCCAAGTACTTGAGAGTGCGTGCTCTCTGCCTTCTTCTACGCTCCATATCAACGTCAACTTCTCTTCGCTTTCTAGTTTCCTTTCTCACTCTGTCTTGCTTTTTCTTTTTCATATTCCATCTTTCATTTGCCCTTCGTATCTCCTCATCCCTTAATCATTGCATCCTGTTACCCCTCAATTGTTATTCCTCTTCTTCTATTATTTTTCTTTCTAACCTCTACTGTTCATCAACTGTTCTTTGTTTATTGTCACGTTTTCTTTGCTCTTCTGCTCTCTCTTGTTTTTTAGCCTGTTCGTCTTGAAGGAACTGCTCTCATCTCTGTCTATCTTCCCTTCTCGTTCCTTTGTCCTTTAATTGTTCTTCTCTTTCTTTGTCTCTTTTATCTTGCTCGTCTTGATCCCCCCTTGGTCTTGCATCCTCAATGCCTTTACCATTGAGTTTAAGCAAAATGGGAACTCCCATCCATTCGTTCTGTAAAAGCGCTACCTCATCAGTTTTATCTCTTGCTCCCTTACATCTCTTTATTTCTCTTCCTATTTCTAGAGATGTGCTTGCTCGATCACTTCTCTCTTTATCGCGTCTCTCCTTGTCCCTCAGGACCTTGGAGCTTACATCTTTCTCACTGTTTTTCTCCGGACTCTCATCACTACTTGGTGTAGGTGACTCATAAGCCGGGTTGCTGTACCCTGTCGCTGCTTTAAGTTCCCTTAATGGGTATAACCCATGTTGTTTCTTATTCTCGTCTTTTATTTCAGACGGGGCCAGCAGAGCAGAGGGCTCTTCACCCCCTCTCTGCATACATTAAGTATCCAATCTAAAGGAGACTCTCCTCATTTTTTTCTTGTTGGTACATTTTACAAAGCTCTAAGCTCGCTAGGCACTTTTCTAGCTTTTTCCCAGTATATGCAGAATGCAGATATGTCGTCATATGCTGTAAGACTGCCTTTGACAGTGATCCGCCTTGTGGCCACGGCATAAACATTTTGTCAGCGGTTCCTTTAACCCATTCTGCACTGTACTGTCTAAGTTTAGGTGCAGGTTTTGGCAACTGTTTGCAGAGATGCACTAATGGAGTAACATCCTCCATTCTTACTTTGTCTATTCTTAACTTATTTACCACTCATTTGCTGTTGATCATAGGTTTAAAGCACGTTTCAAAAGAACAATACCCTATGAGCGAGCACCATCGTCGCAAGCACCAATCCTGTTTGTCTACAATTTTACTTTAATCTCGCTAAAAAACAACCATCAAATACAATAAAAACAGTCACTTTATTTTCCTCAACTTCACACTTCTCTCATTTATCATACATTTTTCCTTTGACTATGACGTCATCGTGCTTTCAAAACTACACAAAACAAACAGACAAACTTGACTGGTTACATGAAGTTTTCTTCTTTCTTAAGACTCGTTTTAGCCTCGAAAAAATCCTCCTCGCGGAACTTAAATCTATCTCCTTAGAACCGCCTTTAATCGGACCCAAATTCTATGTCATTCACAAATGGGATTTTAGATAAGATTTCTTCTAACGTTCTTTAAAACTTAAGTATAGGGTGTATCCTCTTTATTGTGGCCTCTCATACAATTTTACTTATTATATTGCTCGGCCACCTCAAGTCAATATCTTATTCCCCACATATATATATATATATATATATTTTTGCACTCTTACCATTTCGTTAGGTTTATCCCGCCTCCCTCTGTTACTGTCCTTAATTTTATTACGCATGTATCAATTTGCCACACTCCTCATTTTCTACTCACCATTCGCATATTTTTCTTCTTCGGACACTCAGGATCGCCACCTTCGTTACCGCCTCTTTAAACCATGGTCCGTTCCGCTCACCATAGAAGTGGGAGGGGATTCTTATAGAAACTAAAGGGACCCGTCACACCTTCCTTGCAAGGATTTTTCTGTCTTTTACACTAACCACTATCTACAGGGAGCTTCACGTCCTGTCAGCTGAATGGCAAAGGTCGTGCGATATTACTGAGATTCTAAAGTTTATTTATATCGATGGTCGATGGGCTTTTTAAAGTACCATCTTCTCTCTGCTACCAAGTGAATTGGGTTCTCCCACCTCTTTAAGATGAGTAGCAATACCCTGGAGATGGATGGGGACGGAGATTTTTATTCATACACAAATAATCAAAATGACTCAGGTAGTTTGGCAAAGGGCGAGTCTGTTTTAATAAAAAGTATATAAAACAGGGAGTACAACGAAAATCAGCAGTCGTTTGACCCTCTTACTCTTCCATTTTAGTAGAAACTGAGGTTATATTGCATAAAATCATCATCATTGACGTTGACCTGCGTCACTACCTACGTGGTGATCTACAAAAACCTATCAGAGGGAGTGATTGGTTCTAAGTGAATGTCTAAGCATATGTTCCATATCAGTATAGAACCGTGAAGAAAGGTGATAGGGTGTTTAACATCAGGTGGGGCAACTAAGCCCTCCCTAAAACATGGCCACTATGAATGTCACTAAATACACGATGTTCCATTGGCTACACAAACAACAGGACTCTTGATTACACAGTCCTCTATAATTGGTTGGCTTCTAACCCCCATCAGTACTTTTCCACCTACGTTTAGCAGCACACAGACTGAACATCCAGGTGTTAGTGGGCTCATCTAGAAATTAACTTTCCACCAATTATTATGTACATCCATCATCACCTCAATGGTCCAGTGTCAATTAGTGCTTTGAAGTTTGTAAGTTTGCCTCGAGTTTGTACTGCGCTCTTGAGAATTTTAAGGAGTGTAGGCACAGCCGGCCCTCGTGCGTAGATGTGACCACCTCGTCCTTCCAATTCCTTCTTTTCACATGACTGGACACCATGAAATTTAGCTTTTTGTGTATTTAATATTCTTTATATTAGTCCTCTGACATATTTTGTTTTGCTCATGCTTCCTGAACAGGAGTCCCTTGTTGCTTCACACAATTTGTATCCAATGTCAGCCAAGTCCTGGTTGATAAGTCTTTTGGCTTCCTGGCTCATCCTATCTCTGTCTGCTGAGATTCATTTTTGCAATTAAAACTTTCTTCTAACTGTAACACACTGGAGTGAGGCCTTCTTATTCATGTTCAGTACTGCTTTATAATGTACAATCGAAAAATCCATCTTTTATTTGTCCATATGCATCTACAGAGGTATATATAAATTGGCGCTTGCCGCAGTCTATCTATTATAAGCTTAGAGCTTGCTTCACGATCATTTTGCTGCTTGCATTTCAATTGCATCTGTACACGTGTAAATGGACTTGATATCTTCATCTGTTTCTGTGGCATAAGCTTCTTCACCCTGAGCCCAAGATGTCACTTATCCTTGTTGCTTTCTTGATGCCTTATCTGCATTCTCTGATCTCTGCATCGCTTCCATGTGGGTCATCTCGTTCTGTGTGACGTCACCATTCATTCTTGCCTTTCATCTGCTCTGCTTCTTCGGGAATCTCATTCAAATGACCATCAAATTGTCTTGCATGCAGGTACGGTTTTCTCAATGGGTACCTTGACTCACAGATTCTCTTAGGTACTGGGACTCTTATGGGTACTGCACAGAGTCCACCCTCTGCTCTTTGCTGATTCAATAATTTTGCATACGTTACATACTTTGGTTCCCATTCCATAGGTAATATGGGCGGGTCAGTTGGAGGGGGAGTACTTGGCTCCTCCTCTGCAGGTGTATATCACTTGATCCAGACCTCTGAACTGTTGACATTAAGGGCCTGATTCATGGGACGTTTTCCTATGGGATTGTGCCATTACAAAACACTTCCATGAATCAGGCCCTAAGTTGTCTAGCCCAATTTCACTTAATACATTTTAGCCGAATGCATTTTTGCAAATTTCTTTTGCACATTTTTCAGCTGCAAAATGCAGATGGTAAGTGGGGTCAGGGTATATGTGGGGTTGGGCGTTGAGGTACGCAAGAGGGGTGCACGAGGTCTCCCCCTGCATTTTACCACCAAAAAAGCAACACTCAGCAAAAATGTATTTGGGAAAAAATGCATTTGGAGAAAAAAATGGGGCCAAAGGTTCATAGAACCCATTAAGTACATCAGTGTATGCCGATAGTGGCAAGCTAGTACCCCAGCCCAGCAGCTTACTAACAACAATTCAACAGAGGTACATAAGCTATCAGTAAACACAGAAAAAAAGTGCCGTAGCCACCCAACTGCCCAAATGTTTCACTTCATCTTTCACCTACTTTAATAATGGTACTCCTGGGGAGGGGCACTCATATGTAGCTTTATCGGAGGTGAGAAGTAAATGTGTTTTATTCTTTGGAGATGTAACTTTTTGCTGTTGGTCTGGGCAAATGTGCAAAGACATTTTGCTAATTGAAACTTTGTATGTATGTAAACTATAGTCAAACACTGCACTTTGCACTTATGTTTGAAACGTTGAGAGTGCAGCTTTGCAGGTACATCAGGCAGGGTGCACATAGACATAAAGGATGGTCCAATGGCACATTCATATTTTGCTCTCCCCAATTAATGCCACTCTGATGTGTTGGACTTCTAAATGCTCGTATATCCAGTGGCAACGTGTGAGTGTTGTGACTAATGCATTAGAAAACCACAAAAGGGCTATTTTAGATGTATGCAGATGTCATCATAACACCCCCACCCACATAATAAACTGTATTTCCAATGGTATATTGTTTTCTCACTTTGCTTTGCATTTCTACTGAAGGGTCCCCTTTATGCCCTCTGAAATAAGGGAATTGGCTGTCCCTGTTCTGCCAACAGTGGTTTATATCTGTTCTGGGAAAAGGCACTCATCTGTGGCTTTAATGGAGGAGAGAGGCATGTGTGTCTTGCTCTTGTTCGTGTATATTTTGTTGAATGCATGGGAGAATGTCCAGAGTGAAACTACATTTCTGGGAGTAATGTCAATGCTCACAATGTCTTCTTACAATGTTGCCAATTGTAGTTGTTTGTTTAAGGCTTATGGCTACTTTTCAACCACAACCCAATATCATGAACATTTGGTATGACGTGCAATAGGAGATAACATAATGGGTCATCCGTCCTTAGTCCATGTTTAGTAAGGTTCAAAGTGAACCCCTGGTTGGTCCTCTTTTTCTATATGCTTATCGATCGTTCCCTGACCCTTGGTTGACAGCGACACCTGCTTTTTCAGTTTAATAATTCCTAAATGAACCATTGATTCATAACCATGTAGATATTCAATGATCAGAATCCTGAGCCAGCTATATAGACTCTGCATGAGCCTCAATGGGTTACTAATAAGATCCTCCTCCATCATCCCCCTCTGACTCAACTGACTTGTGCAATATTATGCAAATTCACCTAAAACCCCCACTTTTTTGTTTGAGCTAAACTATACAAATCAGAATATAGAGAATTCTCCAATGGGCAAATAATATTCTGATAAAATGATACAATTCTCCAAATGGTTCTAGAAATAAGAAAGTTAATACCCAGTTCATATTGGATCTCTGCCTTAGCAACTGAATTCGGAAACCATAAAATGATACCTTCCAAAAGAGATAACAATTCTAACACCCATAAAAATTGCACTTCTATTCCATAAAGCAATTTCAGAATAATCCTCCCTTCATAAAATATTAAATTAGGGAGTAGTGAAAACATGCCATATTTAGCACCCACCCACCTCATTTGATTCAACAAAGTTATCGCCAGAGTTCTCAATCACTCCCGCACCGACGACTTATGGGGCTTACCGAGGATACCACGTAAATGAAGTCATCCACCCTCTCCAACGACTCAGTTAAGACGCACCAAAGAAATGTGGAAGCTCTTTTTTTCATAGTACATTGCATTACCGTTGTTGAAAATTGATATCCACAGTATGTGTGTTTTTGAGTTCTTGTGCTTCAATTAGCCACTCCTCGCGAAGGAAAAGAAAAACAGTGAATTTAGTCCAACGATCCTGCTGGAAACTTGGCATCTCCTGTCAAAGTGCTTTCACACACTACCCCTACCTCCTCTGCGTATCAACAGATTGGCTGGCTATCTATGAAACAAAGCTAAGTATAAACGTATTTTTATCATCTTCAAAACTGTTCGTGTTTCCCCCCCCACCCTGCCTACCTGCACATCTCACTCTCTACTCCCCCCTTGCTCGTTAAGATCATCCTCAGTTCACCTCCTTGTGCCCCGTGACACCCTCTCGTTTCCACTCTGTCTCGCCTCGCTCCCTTACTCTGAAATGCTCTTCCTCCCTCTGTCCGTACTACTTCAACACTACCACTATTTAAATCCAACCTCAAAACTCTCCTTCTTTCTGAAGAACCTGTTTCTTAGAACTCTACACCACTGCATCACCTTTTTTCCTCTCTCCCTACCCTTCATAGACAAACCTAAAACAATTTTATGTCACCGGTCCATCCTTAATTCAGCACTTCCTCCACCATCCTGTTCCTATGTCATTCTGCCCTGTCCTCATACCCTGATTTATGTTTCTACCTCCCCTACAACATCTGGTCTTTAAGTCACATTCTCTCACCCCATTGTAAAGGACCACTCCATTATCAATGGACAATTCTGTATGCGGTTTGGTGCCAAACATGCATTGCTTTCCTTGTGATTGTTATAAATAAATAAAGAGGAAGACGTATTGATTGCTGTTTTTTCGTTCTTGGAACCTCTGTGTAAATGCATTCCTCAGTTGGGCTGCTTGCTAGTAGGAACCGTTTCTGTTGTGGAATAAAAGAAAGACTGTTGCAGAACATGTCGGTACTTTGGGAAAAACATCTAACAGCGTATATCTATTTTTTAAAACAGATAAAGTTGAACTGTTGTTAATGTCCCTTGTTCAACTTCAGAGGTGAAATGCAGTGGTCCGTTGGGCTCTTATCTAAAGGTATTACCGAATTAAAGTAATTCACATCTATTTTACAATCTGACATAGCAGCACTCTGGGAGGGATCAAAGAGCATCTTTCAGTCACTATTTCGCCGTCTGTTACTGCAGTTCTAAGCGATGTAGCTGCTCTTTTCAATGTATAAATTATTTACGAGCAGTGTAAAGTGGAGATTACATCCCGCCTCCTTTGGTGGGTTGTCTGGCATAAGGGAATCACGCCCCGCTCTATCTGCAGAACAGTTGTAGTTCCAGTTCCAATTAAATATTTATTTGGCCGTAGGAAGACTTCTGTTTCTTAATGTTATGTAAGAAACCCACAGCCTCTGTGAGGCTTCTGAAATCTCAGTTGTTATGTGTAACTTACTCTAAAATTGTCTTTTGAGTTTTTTATTTTTTATTTTTATACCATGGTTGCCCTTATTCTACCAGTGCTCGGATTTCCCAATCCCTCCACATTCATGGAGAACGGAGACTGACATTTGTAGCCAGATTTCTCATACATTTTTGGGCCTTGTACCTTTGGCTCTGTTTCAAGAACTGGCAAGACCTTGGTGCGGTTCTGTAGGGGTGTCCAATCTTCCCAAAACATACCCATGGGAAGGTCAAGCTGGAGGGGTTCGACCCTTCCATCTGGACTCCAACAGTTTTTACCGAGAATCAAGCCCAATGTCTGGTCTCAAGTCTTGGATAGAATTGTCCTGTCTACTCCTGAGGCAAACCACTGGAGAGGAGAGTTCCATCAGACAATCTCTTCCTCTGAGCCATTCTAAAAACTGAATAACTGTCAATTGTTGCTGGAAGATTTCGACAGACAAAAGCTTAGCTGACAGGAGCTGTATGCATGAGACAAAGACGCATCGAAATGTGTATAGCAGAGGAGGGTAAGGACCAGCAGTGCTAGATTTGGATAATGCAGTCCATCTTCTAATAAGTCCGTCCTGATGTCGTGGATCAAAAAAGTGGGAACCAACATGACTCAGTTAAATGTTCAGCAGAAGCACTTTAAACCTCCACTCGACTGGTTTGGTGCCTATCACCCGCCCCACGCATACCCCTACTCACACGCACTCATCGCTGTTAATTGGTAAGCTACCTCAAAACATCTATGAGGCATTTGAATCCCCCTTTTTGAAATGTAGGAAAAATATACACATTTTATCTCATCATGAAGTGGCAATTCGTGGGCTTATCCGTGGCTATGCTAGTGCCAGGTACAAGAACTGTCAGAAAGCTAAAGCTATCATTGCATCACTAAATGGTAATGAAGCTCAGAACATTCACAGTATTATCATCTGCCAAAGTAAAGCATGGGCAATTGTGAGCTCAGGAGCATACGTGGAGGGCATGGTGTCCTGTCAGTTGGAACAAGGGGAAGTGGAAACTCTTCCTTTAAAATGTGCCAAACATATTTAAAACTGAAATATTAACAGGAGGGGTGCATGTAAAGCAGCAAAAGAAATTCAGCTGCAGAAGTCAAAACAGTCTGCTTGATCTTGGTATCCCTAAAGCTTGGGGTCAAAAAGAAATGCAGACAGTTTAATAAGACCAGTTGTCTTCTGGTGGAGTTCTTAAATGCAGAAGAAGATTGGGGCTAATACTCCATTGAGCTCTGGACTAGTATCTAGAGAAGAAACTATATTTTTTATTTCTGGGGACTGGGGGGGTGTTGCATGGCACCCCTGCAAGGGGCCATGGTATTGTCCAGTGTGTGGTGGCATGGTCACATGGTTACCCATGTGACCATCTTAATAAAAAGGTCCGAGCCGCTTCCGGCTCGGCAGTCCTACCAACGAGACTCCGTGGTGTGTGTGTTCTTGTGTCGGCGCCATGGTGGCGCCCCACCACGTGTGCTGGGCCCACGGACGGGGCCCAGCCCCAGGACGGTGCCCCTGCCGGGCAACGCCGTCCGGACGGTGCCCCTGCCGGGCAACGCCGTCCATGTGTGTTTCCCTGGCCCTGTGAGTCGGGCCAGGGTGGCGACCCCGGCCTGGGTGCCCTCAGAGCCGGGGCCGCGATGAGCCGGTTGCCAGCCGGCCATGTGGGGAGCTCCGGTGTCCCGGAGCGGGTGGGATGAGCCCCCACCCCTGAGTATGCGGCATGGGTGCTGCCGAAGTGTGTATGTTGTCGGGTGCCACCCGACCCGAGCACGGGGCTGCCCGGTGATCCGGAGCAGCCCCCAACAGGGGGGTTCAGCCTGCAGTGGTCAAAACACGGACACTCGGTCAAAGTCACCAAGGAAAAACAGTCTAATAAGTGTTATGGAACCAGAGCGCTGCACCCTAAAATGTTACATGTCCTTTTTGCATAATTAATAGTCAAAATCAACGGAGTCTCATGAATTTTAAGTCCACTTGTGTTTTTAATTGTTAGCCAACACGTGTTTTGTCCCGTAACCACTCAGATCTTCCTCATGGCTTTCTCTGTTGTGTAATGCGTGGGCAATTTTTTGTCCACTTGTGAAACCTAAACTTTCAAAACCATGAATGTGTAAGACTGTTTTCGAGTGCTCAGTACCTACAAAATTCTTGGGTGCCCAGAACTGCCTTTCCACTCACCCCAGCTTACAAAAAGCATGTGTGAGTGAGGCTGCTTTTGCATACGGCAATGACTACAAAATGTACCTGTGCCTAACATTGCTTTAGTGTTCTCCTCTACCTACATAATTTGTGTGTGCCTAACACAGCCCTTGATCACTCTCCTTGCATACAAGCATACACAAAACATGTGTGCCTCAGACTTCTTTGGCATACTGCCCCTCATACAGAATGCATTTGTGCCTCACATTGCTTTGTTGTACTGCACTCCTACAAAATTCAAGTGTGGCTCACACTAGTTTGTGGTACTCCGTCTACAAAATGTGCACGTGCCTCAGACTACTTTGGTTCAATCCCAGGCCTACACAATGCATGTGTGCCTAAAAATGCTTTGGTATCCTTAATCACCTACAAACTCCAAACGTGACTAATACTGTGTTGGTGCACACCTACAAATCCACATGTTTTTAATAGTGTTTTAGTGTACCCACACCAATACACAATGCATGCGTGATTAAATACTGTTTTGCTGTCTTCCCATACAACAAAAACATGTGTGTGAAAGCATTCTTCTGCCGACTCCTCTGCTTACAAAATCCGCATGTGCCAAACACTTCTTTAGCGTCCTGCCACACATACAAAATTCACATGTGCTTAATACTTCATTCAAGCTCTCCCATTCTAAAAAGAATGTGCTGTTCGTCTAATACTACTATTGCATACTTCCTCACCTACAAAAATGTCTGTGTGCCTAACAGGGTTTTGGTGTACTCTCATACCTACAAAATGCTTGTGTAACAAACTCCTTTCGAGCTCTAACACAGCCTACAAAACATATCTGGGGTCGACTCCTTTTGCTTCTCCTCTTTAATATCCTGCCCCTCGTCTTTGTGATGCTCCTCTTCTACCCACAAATCATATGCCTCCAAACGCTCAGAAATTCTAACCTTATTCCCTAACTCTACATAGGTTCTATTATCAATTAAGCCTCATTCTAACCAACACTACAATTAATCCTAACTGTCCCCTAACTACAGAAATTCCCTTCCTTTACGAGCGGCAGCAGTCCAAAGTATTGCTCCTGCTGCCTCCAACAGCAACCACCATAGGTCACGAGTGGTTTCACTTTCTAGTTTCTATAACTGTGAAGCAAAATACAAGTACATTTGAAAAAAAAACAGAGACATTGAATATTGTTCATGTATATTTGTAAAATGGACCGCTCACTCACGTTAGGTCCTTCGAGAAGACTGGGACTTTCCAAACTCATTCATTATCCATTGTAGCTTTCGATTCCCCACAGTGCGACTGGGGCTATTCTGGCAACAGGACCTAAGAACACATAGAAAGTTTCCAATTACAAATGTCACACACTTTCGAATTCCAGTACAATATAGTAACTACAGCGGTGCCCACTCAAACAGAAATCAAATCACTAACATTGCCACGCAACAGGGTGCTACAAAGTCACAGCGCACCTCTCCAATCTGCCTGCACCCCATGTACCTTTCACTCAGTCGATTCTAATGCTATCTGCCTCGGTTATTTGAATTGAGTCCCCAGGCCGACCATACGCTGCACAATCCAGCAGCCTCTAGTACGATTTTACACTCTTATGCAAGGAATTCTAGTAGCACCATAACACGGAATCCATCCTTAGAAGTAACATCCCTCTGTCAAGGTGACAGGCTGTCGATATTATATTTACTCAGTCAGACCGTGCTAATCCCTCCCTAAACTTTGTTATCCACCAACATTCACGTTTTTACAAAATATATTATGGACTAGGCCACACTCGACTCACAGAAAGTAAAGCACCATCATTCATATTCTGGCATTTGCTCTGCAGTAATATTTGAATGTATGTAAACCACCCAATTTGAAGGGTTGGCCCAAGCAGACCTCAAGACCTAGAAGCAATAGCATGCATCCATGATATCACAAAGCATTATTCTCCCTCCCCCGCCCAGTGCATCCCTTCTATCCTTTTGTCTATGGCACCTTTCCTCTGAGCCTTATCCTCCCAAAGGCTTCCTGAAGGGTCTCCTTGCGTATCAGGGAAGCAACATTGAGGCCAGGCCCTGGTAAGGGTGCTGTTTGGGGTAGGCCCAGCCAGTGTGAGGTCCTGTCAGTGTGAGACTAAGCCCTGTCAGTTTGAGAGCCCTAAAGGGAGGGCCCATGTGATAGGGAGGGAAACTGGCAGAGAGAGCAAACCCCAGTAGAGATGCCTTAGAAGGTAGGCCCTGTAAAAGAGAGTTGACATGGTGGTTCCCTGTTGCGACAATATCCTTTCTGAGGAAGCAAGGGACACGATGATTTATCATAGAATACAGGAGGCATGGGAAAGTAAAGGGGGGCTAAGCAAGTCATGCACATTGGCAGTGTGCACTGTGTCCTATTGAATAGAGAAAGTATGTAAACTCACTTTGAGGGCCAGTTCACCATGTCACCATAATGACATCTGTTCATGCAAGAGCTGCTGCCTGCCCAAACTGCCTTGCCCGCCAAGGTACAATGCAGAACGGGAACCCGGGAGCATTTTAGATGGCCTTGGATACTCTCCTCAATAGCTGTCACAGCCCATGAAGTGTTGGACTCCATTCTTCTTGAGAGAGGGAGGTCTCTGCAGTGCATAAAAGCATTACTAATGATATGATATGGCTTTTATAACGCGCCTATACACAAGTGTTTCAAGGCGCGACGAGGCAAGGGAGGGGAACAAAGGGAGGACAGACAGTGATCCTACTAGGCCAGGTGTCATTCAGATCATGCAAGTGCGTGGGAAGGGGGCGGGGACAGTGTAGTACATGGGAATAGATAAACAAAAGTAAGTAACAGCCATCATGTGGCAAGTGCATGGGTAAGTGCAGGCGTCAGGTGTCAAGGGCTGGTGGGGGACTGTAGGGATACAGAAACAGTTCCCAAGTGTGGGGGTTGCCAGGTGGGCAGTGCAGGTGTGTGGTGCTGGCGGGGGAGGCACCAGGGTCTGTGATCAGAGGGTGTCCAGGTAGCAGGTGCAGTTCCGGTAATACCCGGGAGGACAGCAGAGGAGAGGAGGAGAAAAAGCAGAGGCAAAGAGAAAGGTTTTGAGGTGTTTACGGAACCGGAGATTGTTCTCCTCAAGTTTAAGGGAGGAGGGGAGGCTATTCCAGAGGGAGGCCCCAGCCAAAGATAGAGATCTACCACCAACTCGTTGCTTAGAGAAGCGACTGACTCTGAGGGAGTTGTAGGCGGGTGAGTGTAGAACTCGAGATGGAAGATATTTAGGGAGAGAGAGTTGAATGTATTCAGGCCCCAGGCCCCAGAAAGCCTTGTGGACGATGCAGATGGTTTTGAACTTAATCCTTGCAGCCGCTGGGAGCCAGTGCAGAGATTTCAGTCCTGGAGAGATACGATCCTTGGGCTTGAGGCCAAGGACAAGTCTCGCAGTCCTGTTTCGAAAAGGGCAGAGAGTAGAAGCAGGCAGATTAAGAAAGAGGCTGTTGCAATAGTCCAGCTTAGAGAGAACCAGAGCTCTGGAGACAGTGAGCTTCTGGGGGAAGGAGAGGAAAGGAAGAATACCTCTGAGGAGGTGCAGCTGGTAATGTGACTTCTTAGAGACGTCGGAGATGTGAGGGGAGAAGGAGAATGTGGAAACGAAGATGACCCTGAGGTTTTTTGCCTTGCAGGTGGGAGCAGGAAGAGGGCCAAGGGAGGACAGCCAGAGAGCTACAGGAAAGGAGGGAGCTAGAGTTCCGATGAGCAGAATCTCAGTCTTACTGTCATTAAGGCAGAGGTCATTGGTGGCACATCACTCCTGGATATCAGACAGACAGTCAGAGAGGAGGGAAGCAGAGGAGGAGACCGAGGGTAGCCTGAAAATGAGCTGGGTGTCATCCGCATAGCACTAAAAGTTGGGGCAGAGAGCGGCGATGTGGTGGGCAAGGAGTGCCAGGTATTGATTGAACAGCCAGGGAGAGAGGTTAGACCCCTGGGGGACACCACAAGTAGAGAAAAAGATATCGGAGAGGAAGGACCCAAGTTGGACTGGGAGGGTCGGTCAGAGAGGAAAGAAGTCAGCCATGCCAGAGCCTGACCAGTGATACCCAGGTTATCACGGAGACGGTTGAGCAGGATGCATGGTTGACAGTGTCAAAGGCAGAAGAGAGATCAAGCAGGATGAGGATGCAGGGGGTGTTAGCGTAAAGGTTGGAGAACCAGTCTTTACGGATGTTCAGGAGAGCAGTTTCCATGCTTCTGGCAGCTCGGAAGCAGACTGATGGTCATGAAGACAACAAACAGATTCAGAGTGGAGATTAAGCTGGGAGATGGCCAGTTTCTCCCTGAGCTTGCCCAGGAAGGGAGTGATGGAGACTGGGCGATAGTTAGCCGGGCACAAGGGGACGGCAGAGGGTTTCTTAAGAAGAGGGTGCACAAGGAAGTGCTTCAGGGGGGATGGGAAGACTCCAGTGGAGAAGGAGTGATTGCAGAAATCAGCCAGGTTAGGAGCCAGATAGTTGATGTGGTCCTTGATAGTTTTGGAGGATCAGGGGTGAAGCTGTTTCCAAGAGACTTTCATAGATTGGACTTGTCTAGAAAACTCGTCTGTGGAGAACAGGGGAAAGGCAGAGAAGGAGGGAGGAGAGGTGGCTTCAGAAGGGCCAGAGGAAGAGCAGGGAGTAGACGGAGGGGGCAAAGGAGGAGAGTGAGGGCAGGATGTCCTGAGTTTTAGAGATGAAGTGAGAGGCCAGTGCTGTGCAGTGGGCCTGGGAAGGGACAAGAGAGGTAGATACTGCAGCAGGATTGGCCAGTTCCTTGCAGATTTTAAAGAGTTCAGCCGAGTTGTTGGATGCCGCAGAGAAGCGGGCTTGGATATGAGCTCTCTTCTTGGTTAGGACAGAGAGCCAGTATTGCCTTTGGAGCAGGGGCAGGCCAGTTTGTCAGAGGATGTACATGAAGCAAGCAGTTTCCTTTCGGCCACCCTGCACTTGCGTTTTAGAGTGGCGAGGTCTGAGTCGTACCAGGAGTTGCACTTGGCTTTGGGTATCAGGCGGATTCTCATGACAGGGGCAAGTATATCAAGAGTATCAGATATAGTAGAGTGGAGCGTGGAGAGGGCTGTGTCAGGGTGAGAGCCAGCCAAATGGGAGGAGGGGGAGAGAATGTGCCAGCGAAAGCCTCAAATGACACACGCTTCATGGGTCGGATGACCGAGAAGGTGGGTGGCAGTGATGGAGGTGGCTTGGCCTGAGGGGTAGGGAGGGTGAGGTGGGAGGAGAGGTGAAAGTGATCACTCCAGAGAGAGAGAGGAGTGGGGAGAAGGACAGAGAGGGGAAGGTCTGAGGAGAGCTGAACATCCAGCGTGTGCCCTGCAGAGAGAGTTGGGCCAGAGGGGAGAATGGTGAGTGAGAAAGATTCACAGAGGTCACCAAAGAGCCAAGAGGGAGGACAGGAGGCATCCATGAGGATGTTGAAATCTCCAAGAAGGAGGAGTTGAATGGTTGAGGCCAGGAGTGAGGAGGAGAGGTACGCCGACTCAGAGAGGACTGAGGAGATTTCACCAGGTGGCCGATAGATACTAGCCACAGTGAGGGAATGGCTGGGGGAGAGAGAGCCTGCAGATAAGGCATTTGAAAGAGGAGTAGGACTGCGTAGGAGTGACAGAGGTGGGAATCCACTAGGGGGAAATCAGGGCTACACCCCCTCCAGAATGGTTGGACATGGGCGCAGAGAGGATGTTGTAGCCATCAGGTAGGAGTGTGCCAAAGCAAGTGACAGAGCTGACCATGAACCATGTCTCAGTCAGACCGAGGACATCGAAGTCAAGTTCCTCCAGGAGACGGCAGATATCAGAGGAGTGTTTGACAGCAGAGCGAGAGTTTAGAGCGGCAATATGGAGAAGGCTGGGGGGCGTGGCCAGCTACCGAACGATGCAGACGTAAGCCTTCGAGCTCCCGGCCCCGCTACATACATCCTGCTTAAATCGCCTGCCATCCGTGTCGAACGACAACTATTAATCACACCCTCGGCGACGGGAACCGCTGCTGCAAATTTTCGTGAGAAAATCGTAGTGAAAAGTGCGACGGTGAGGCATCTGGAGGACAGAGATCTCCCCGAAGTGTTCAGAGGGAGCGATTCCAATATGGCGCCGGGCTACGTGCCGATGTAAACCTGCCTACGCAGCAAAGATACAAGATTGTGAACGGACGCTGGCTAAAGGAGACATGAGGTGCGGAGAGCGGACCTGGAGCGTCCCCCGACGCGGAGGGGGTGTGGGTGGACAGTAACAGATGGTGAGGCATGGAGCGGGGCTACATGGGGGTTGCCCGCGAGAGGAAGGCCGCCTCGCCTCCACCCCGACGCCCGTCCCGCTGAGGGGGGTGGCAAGCTTCCCGCTCGTCCTCCGGATGGTCCGGGAGAGAGAAAGTGTTACGCCTGAAGAGGACACACACAAGGACAGGCCCGGTCGAAGGGGCAATGATCACGGACGAGACTCCCTAGAGCACCCCGCGCGCGGCACACGGCTGCGACACCGCATGAGTGTAAGTGAGAAGCCTGCAAAAGAAGAGCCTGAGGTGCCTCAAACCAAGACTTGTCCCCTTGCCAAGCCCTAACTGGCCCCCAGCACACAGCGTCCATATCGAAAGGTGTTCATCGGACATCAGACTCACTGGCAGCACATGTTATGCAGAAACTCCTGTGTAAAGACCTCTGACATGGGAAAGGAAAAATCCAGGAAAACCGGTACTCAAAGCAAAATTGATCATTTCACCACTGCCGCAGCGAATGCACCGGTAGAGCAAGACTGCAGTGAAACAATGGAGGAGGAAACAGGAGCAATCTCTCTGAAGGACATCATGGCAGCGATCGCCGATTCCCGTGCCTCCATGGAACAGAAAATTGATGGAATAAGCGTGGATGTCTCGCTGTTACGCAATGATCTCCAAAAATTGAGGTCCCGCACCGGTGAGGCCGAGCAGCGTATATCTGAGACGGAGGATGGACTAAGGAGCCTGGAGCAGCAACTCCACAGAACCACAGCCTGCCTGAAGGTACTGGAAGCGAGAGTAGACAAAGGAGAGGGCAGGTCGAGACGGAACAATGTACGCATCCTAGGCTTGCCTGAGCAGGGAGAAGGTGACTGCATGGAACTGTTCCTGGAACAATGGCTCATCGACCTGTTCGACAAAAAGAGCTTCTCCAAATTCTTCTCGATAGAACAAGCTCACCGAGTGCCCACGGGGCATTCCCCACCTGGATCCCCGCCATGCACAGTGGTGGCATGGTTCCTGAATTACAGAGATCGGGACGCATTGTTGCAAATGGCACGCACGAGGGGCTCGATCACCCATAATGGCTCCAGAATTGCCTAATTTCCGGACTATACAAGAGAAGTACAAAAGGCGAAGCAATCATTTGAGCAAATCAAAAGACAGCTGCACTCTCTAAACGTCAAATATGGCCTAATCTTTCCGGCCCAACTGAGAATTTTCCATAAAAGGACGACAGTCCACTTCACTGACCCTAAAGAGGCATGGAGATGGGCAAAACTACACATAGATGGCGACTAGAGACCGAATTGAAGAAGCAGACCCGTGCATCCTGGAAATCCTCCGGCCAGAGACTCCCCCCGGACCAGCCACCGAACCGTGATGACATTATGCCACCACTGGTGGGGGAGGGCTGAGGCGGGAGACAAGGTACAAGTGATCACCCAAAATGGCGGGACCCACGACGGAGGATCGGCATCGGATGGAAACAATGCAACAAGGTATTTGACACGGATGAGGAAACATATAGCGGCCGTTTCAGACACACGCACCCCCCCCTAGTTACGTGGGAACACTTGTAAAAGTTGTAGGGGTTGTTAACTGTTGTACGAGCAAACCATTGGCAAGCTCGGACTGATGTTCGGGCGACAGATACTTCATGTTGGGGCGGAGTATGGGGAGTGGGTAGGGGAGTTTGAAATTGCATCAGAATTTATTTGTTTAGTTCCTTATTCTAAAATGGCCTGTGGCTTCACTCGGGCCCAGACATTACAGCACACTATAGGTCGGGATCTGGCTCCCACCGGAGAGATAAAGTTCACTACCACACGACACACACAGCACAACCCGCCACGGCCAATGCCTATCTGATATGATGGAATCCAACAACAGGAATAACACCAAGTCCATTAAGATTATGACCTGGAATGTGAACGGGCTGGGAAGTAGCATTAAGAGGCGCCTTGTTTTACAACAACTAAATCGGCATGCGCCAGACGCAGCCTTCCTAACGGAAACCCACTTAGTGGGCACGAACTGAAACCTTTTCAAGCGATCAAATTACCGCATAGCATTGAACTCAGGCTTTTCCATGGGGGCCCGGAGAGTCCTGATCCTAATACACAGGCGATTGCCCTTCAAACTATTAACCGTTGCACAGGACACGGGAGGCAGATATGTACATATGACCGGGACTCTCTAGGGACGCACCATATCCATGTTATCCATTTATGCCCCACCAACCTTATTTACCTCCCTAATCAACGACTTAACACCTGTAATCACTGCAGATCCCTCGAGCTTGGTGATAGTGGGGGGAGACTTCGATGAGGTAATGAACCTGGAGCTTGATCGCACACATGCCCGCGCAAGAAACCCTTCCTCGCGCACTAAATTAGCCTCATTTACGGATGCCATGGGACTGAAAGATGTGTGGAGGCACCTACACCCTGACACGAGGGAATACTCGTTCCTATCTGGGGCACATGCCTCTTTATCAAGGCTTGACTACTTTTTTCTGCCAACATCTGAAATACACCTAGTAATTGCAGCGCAATTCCTACCCAGGGGCATATCAGACCACTCCCCACTCATGATAGAAATCAACACCGATAGACCGCCCCCCCACCTACCTGGTGGCTGAACAGTTACTACCTGGGTTTCCCAGAACTGTTGGAGCATGTACAAAAAACTACAGAATTGTACTTTGAAGTGAACAAACACTCTGTAGGCAGCCCAACAACTGTGTGGGAAGCATAAAAACCAGTATTAAGGGGGGAACTTATCTCCTGGATTGCGGCCCATAAGAAAAAACAAGCTAAATCAATCCAGGAAGCGGAATTGCGAGTGCAGAGGGCAGAGGCAACCCATATATCCCAAGGCCAACTGGAATCTCTCCGGGCATTGCAACTAGCACAAAAACAACTGCAGAACATCGCCCTCGACAACAACAAACAGGCGCACACAGCAATGCGGGCTAGAGTGTACAAAACTGGGGATAAAGCGGGCAAAATGCTGGCATGGCTGGAGAAGCGAGATGAAGGGCTCAGACATGTCAGGACGATTAGGGCACAGGGGGACACACTCTTAACAGCAGACCGGGACATCGCGGAGGGGTTCGCCTCCTATTATAGGGAGCTTTACAAAGCACCGACCTCCCCCATTGATACCACAATCCTAGCGGAAGTTACCCTTCCCTCTCTAACACCCAAACAAACTGCCCTCCTAGACACAAATATCATGGAGAACGAATTGTCCGCAGCCATAGCGGACCTCCAACCTGGGAAAACCCCAGGGCCCAACGGCTTCCCGGTAGAGGTGTGGAAAAAAATTGGCACAAACATAATTACACCACATCTATTAAAAATGTATGAAACTTCCCACAGCGAGGGATTCCTCCCACGAGACCTGAGACAAGCCACTATAGTGGTAATACCCAAAGCAGACAAACCCCCGGATAGATGCAGTTCTTACAGACCGTTTTCTCTCATCAACACCGAAACCAAAATCCTAGCGAAAACACTAGCTAACTGACTCCAGCCAATTATATCCTCCTTGATTCACCCGGATCAATGTGGATTCATGCCACAAAGATCCACGCGCATGAACATACATCGATTACATACAGCGATAGAAAACGCGCCCACCATTCAGGGCCCACTAGCCCTGTTGGCGGTAGATTTTGAAAAGGCGTTTGATTCGGTACACTGGGAAGCGATCTGGGAGATAATGCAAAGAATGGGATTTGGGCCCCAATTCATGAGCTGGGTCAAACTACTGTATAAAGCACCAACAGCAGTCACAAAGGTGAACGGTTATACATCGAACCTCTTTAAAATAATAAAGGGAACCAGGCAAGGATGCCCTCTGTCAGGCATGATATTCGTGATAGCAATCGAGCCACTCGCGATACTATTGAGAGGCAATGAGACATGGAAGGGCTTCCGCTGGTCGGAACGCTGGGAAGACCGGGTGTCCCTGTATGCTGATGACTTGCTTGTATATCTGTACGATCCAGTAAAATCCTGTCCCATAGTTACCGGAGTGCTACAAAAATACGGTGCCTTCAGCGGCCTACAGGTCAACTGGGTTAAGTTCATCCTGGTCCCGCTGGGGCAGGTAGAACTAGCGATACCCCCACAATGCCCCTATCAGGTTGAAAGGGAGCAATTCAAGTATCTGGGTATACTCGTCACAAATAATCTCAATGACTATGTCCCCAGAAATGTACACCCAGTGATGACGAGACTCGCAGAAGATTCCCAACACTGGGCATCCCTCCCCCTGGCGCTACTAGGCAGAGCAGCACTCTTTAAAATGATGTCCATGCCCCGACTCCTATACATATTACAAAATGCCCCACTTCACGTCCCCCCGAACGTATTCGGGAAAATAGATCAATCAATCCGAAAGTTGCTGTGGAATGATGGCCCCCCCGCATAGCACTTGCCACGCTCCAAAGATCCATTTGGGAGGGCGGAATAGGGCTTCCCCGGATACAGACATACTATTGGGCCAGCCAACTGACAATCATAAATGACCAACTGCACGGGGACAAATCCGCGCTGCATAACCGCACATTAGAAATTGACACTCCTGAAAACCCTGTCATGCAATATCTTTATAGGAAAAGGGCCCGTCCAAACATCTCCAATATGTGGACACACCTAACCCAAATCTGGGCGGACGCACACAAATTTGTGGGATGGGGCAACAAGCTGTCGCTAGCCCAACCACTGTGGAACAACAGAAATCTCTCAGGTGTATACAATCTCCCCAAATGGCTGCTCTGGTCCCAACATGGAACACTAACAATGGGTGATGTTGTGAGAGAGGGCATCGTAATTCCATTCTCGGAGCTGGCGCTCAACCTCACACTTCCCCAAACTGAACAATATCATTATACTCAGTTGCAAAACGTACTACAAGGCAATCTCCCTGATATGACCGCATTGCCGGAATTCACCCTAATAGAAAGGAACCTCATCCCGGAACGAATCACTCAGAAAGTGACGTCAGTACTGTATAGTGCCATAACTTACTTTGGCACGACAGAATTGCGAGCTCTACAGACCAAATGGGAGACTTATGTGAGTACAATACTGCCGGAAGAATGGGTTATAGCTCTGATGTTTCCTAGGGAGGTAGCCATATCGTCAAGGCTCAGGCTGATACAGTTAAAGATACTACATAGAGTATACTATCCTAGAGTGGCTCTCTACAAATGGGGAAGGGTAAATGACCCAAGCTGCCTGCGATGCAAGACAGAGGAAGGTACCTTCTTTCACATACTCTGGACATCCACACACATTCAGCAGTTCTGGGACGCATATTGCAACGAGCTATCCAGAGTCCTAGGTAAAGAGATCCCCAGAGATCCTAAGCTGCTACTGTTGGGAATAGACGATGAAGTCGACCTGTCAAAATATGAAAAACTTTTTGTGTTCACCACTACCGCACTTATCAAAAGAAACATTCCTCAGAAATAGGGGTCGGAGGTGACTCTGAGTTATGTACAATGGACAACAGACGTAGACATCTGTGTTGCAATGGAGCACAGGGTATACACGGCCAGGATGTCCGGCCAAGGCGCAAAAGTTATGGCAAAAATGGGAAGATGCCCACTGAAAGGTGACTCTGTATGAGCGAATAAGAAAAGAGAATGTGGCGCCCCTCGACATCCAGGGTACCAATAAAGTGGGGAAATCAAATGTAGCTCCTGTGAAGAGGCAGTGAACTCAATTTTGAAATGTTGTCTGTAATAACGGTGGGAAACAATCAATGACCTGTATCGACAGTGTGCTTATGTTGTTTGTTTGTCTCAAATCAATAAAATGTTTTATCAAAAAAAAATATCGAGAAGGTTGCCATTCTTGAAAGACTTCCGGGGAGGGGTACAGGTCAGAGGTATGCCCTTCGGAGGTGTAGGAGGAGCCCGAGAGGGAAGGAGAAGGCAAGGTAGCCAAGGAGGAGGCAGAGGGGGGAGGCGAGGTCGCTACGGAAAGGGGAAAGGTGACAGCAGGAGAAGAAAGGAAATTGATGAGGCACAGGAAGCGTCTATCAAAGAGGAGAAGGTTGGCCTGAGGGCCTTGGACCAAGACTGTCCCAATTGAGTAAACATGAATTATGATCTTAGAGGAATGGAAGAGTCCAGGAGGGCGTCCCAACGGGTGCCACCATTAATGGGAGAAGAGAAGAAAGGCGAGAGCACAGAGATCATATGAAGGGTCCATAGGTCTGGCGAAGGAACAACAAAGAGGATGTCGGTGAGAGTTTCCTTAGAGGAGGCACTGGTGTAGGTGTCAGCGATAAGGAGGCCTGGGTTGGAGACCAGGATGTCCTTTTTAAACTTCTTCCTACCAGATTTAGTGAGGAGAGCAGGATAGTCGATGGTGAAGCAGTTGGAGATGATAGAAGAGACAGAGAACACCATAGAGTCGATGGGAGAGGAGAGAGGTGGAGGTACTAGAGCAGGACACTAGAGTAGGCAGGCGAGACAGCGAGAGTCAAGCAGGTTGCGCAATAGGACAAGATGACGAAAATCAGGATTAAAGGAGCTTACAGAATACACATTTTAAGACAGGAGAGAAAACACACCTACATTTGAGAATCCGGCATAGAGGGAGGAAGGCCTAGGTTTCACATGTAATTTTAAATACTGAGACAGTGCATATTATAACATGAGAAAAACACAGCAAAATTTAAGAATCATGAATAGAGGGAGGAAGGCTTAGGTTTCATAATGCAAATTGTATAACGGTACTGATACGGTCCAATTTCAAAACATCAGGTGGCAAACCATCTATAGGAACAGGGTAGACAGAAGGGAGGTGTCAGACAGCAGGCGTCCCCTGCGCACACCTGCAGACACAGGGAGCCGCCAAGTAGGAGCCATCCTTTGCCTAGGGGCCCTTAGCCGCAGGGCTGCCCTGGGGAGGTCAGGATAAAGGAGGGAGAAGCGAATTAGGAGCGGGTGGGCTGGATGGGAGGCGGGTGGGAAGGAGGGGGGAGAGAGAGGGAGAGAAGGAACACGGAAGGGGAACTGGAAGCAGGCAAAAAGGGCTGCACACGGACGAGGGGCACCCGCGGCAAAAGCAGTAGTTTAAATTGAACAACAAACAAGATTACAGTACCTCTGGGGAGCTCACCAGATGGAAGATGACGGTGCTGCACTCACCCGCTCTGCCAGCATGTAAATGATTGGTTTGGGCATGCTCATTGCATGGGGGCATGCCAGTCCTTTTATGTCTGACACAAGACAGCCAACTGGCAACTTAGCGTAAGGCACCTGGAGCTCATGGCTGAGGTTTGCACTGTTAATGAAAGGGTTTTGCAGGACTCTCAGGTCTCTAGCCTGGTGCGCAGGAAGATCCAGTAGGTGGTGGTGCACTGAGATGAGCAGGGCAAGATACATGAAGAAGAAGTTACAAGGTGGGTGCCCCAGTCTCCAGAGGAAGGGTGTGCTGGGTGAGTGTACAATTTGTGGAAGACACAGTATCAATCAGGGAGGAACAGTTCACAAGGCTACCCTACACGAAAGGTCGATTGGGCATGGCTAGGCTGCAGAAGGCAATGGGAAGGGGCGGAGGGATGCAGAGGTGCATTACTGACAAGTGATTCCATAGGCACGCAATTGCCAGTTTCTCACCATCAGGTAAGAGGTGCCTTTGGAGAGTTGCTATTAATGGCAGGCGGCTAAGCAGCTGTGAACATGTGATGACCACAGGCGCCTCTCCGGTTTGCTTTGGTAGATCAGTCAATTGATGGAGTTGTGAGGGTCACTGAGAGGTGGTTTGCCTTATGGATTGAAGTAGATGACCTCTGGAGGCCCTAGAAAGCAGCTGTACGGGGGGGGGGGAGGAGGCATGATGTCTAAATTAGTTTTAGATGGGTAGTGGATATGGTCGGCTGCCCTCTCACACAGTGCTGTCTTGTTGCAGTGGGTCCTTTTGCATTGGGTCCTTTTTAAAGTTAACCATCATTGAAGGAGGATGAAGATGAGGTCTGGGCAGATGCAGGAGACATGCTGCAGGTGGAGACAAGAAGGTGTATTCCAAGTAAGGGTGGTACACGTTTCTTGGTTCAGGTTTTAGACATAACATTCTATGTGAGATCAACCAGCTACCCATGCATATAGCATCACCCTGACATTCTCTTACAAGCATAGAGGATGAATGGAACTCTAAGGTCTGGCTCCCGAAGCAGGAATATGCCAATGTATGGCAAGCCAAGCTTCTTCCCTCGACTGCTACAGTAGCGTATTCATGAAGTATAAAAGCCTCATAAGATAATTGTGTTAGACAATCATACAGTAGTTGCCTGGCTGGATTATTGGTTAACTGATGTTAGTAAATGAAAGGGAGTTTCAGGGCCACATGTAGCAAACAATGAGAAATCCGTTCAGCTAGTAAGTCACATTTCTTTGACGTGAAGGTAATTTAATTAATTTACCATTACGATATTAACTATTCACGTAAGATTAAAACGTAAAGCAAAATAACACGTTTAGCAAATATATCAGTGCCTATGGAATAGTCCAACAAAGGTGCCTGTGTGAGGGCATAAAGGCACAGCTTCTATCAGCCTTAGACAGAGCCTCGTGCAAGAGCACATGGTAACCAAGAACTGCAGGAGGGAAACAACTTGGAAACAGGTTTTATCATGCTACACTCCCTGTCTCTGGAAATAATGCACGATACAGATCACACTGTCCCCTCCAAGCTACATTTTCGGGAGGGCCCTTCAAAGAACATCTCCCAAATTGATGAATGCTCCTCTCAACCCTACCTCTCTTCCACCCACAGATTTACTGAAAAACACATAAGTATTGCACATAAAACATAAATGGGCTTTAAAAGGATTCTCCTTGCCGCCCTTAAGCCAGAATCAGTATAATAACCTGGTGCCAAAATACCCTGCACCTTATAATGTATAATGCGAATGAAGAGGGGGGGGGGCAGGGATTACTAGATACAGGTAAGATACATACACATAGTCATGAAAGCGTTGCCAAACTATGGAAAGAACACTGTGTTTTTCATGTCTCACTCCTAGTGTATGGGACCAATCCTAACAAGGAACTATTACTAGACAGAACTGGTAGATACGGGAGAAAGGAGGGTTACAACGCCTGGCTGGCACATGATAGTCAGTCAGTGAGCTTAACATAAACAAGGTAACAGCACTGGACCAAAACAGCCTGTTAAGTATTAGGGTTGGGCTCAATCCATACATGCACAGGCCAGCTGTGGAGCCACGTAGTTTAGTCCAGGAAGGCTTTATTGTACATATACACATTTGTATAGGTTCCAGTTCCTTGCAGCATGTACATCACAGGTTCAGGTAGACACAAGTGGACATTATGAGAACAGACCCACACTCCCAGCTCAGGCCCCCCAACTGACATACATACAACAGCCACACACACATTCACTCAGCATTCTCCTGAGCTGTCTATCATGCATACATCAACATTCCATCAAAATGCACTCCTGGCCAGTGATACAATACAAGACTGACTTAAATTACAACATCTGCCTTCCATAACCAATCACACACCACAACATCTCCCATCCATACAGAACCGCACACACAACATTCTTAACCACAAACAACAACCTTCCATCCAGATCTGCCACTCCCGAGACACAGACTCTGCCACACTCTGGCACAAACACCCAAGGTTATCCACAAGAAACTAATCACAACAAAGAGGCGAGGAAAAAAAACGGGGGGGGGGGACAACGGATTGCCCAACACCAGACCCTGATGCATCGTAAAACGCTGATGCAGACCCAAAGCGAAACATTGCCACAGAAGTCCACAAACTAATACACTGGGAATGTGGTGTCCATAACAGAAACAACAAACACAGAAGGGGCACATCATCCACCAACTTCCACCCTCACATTGAAGACACAAACAGCTGCAATCGGCTCCCACTTATCGCCCAATTTCTACCATCCCACCAGAATATCAACCACCAATGTACTAGTCAAACGCTCAAGCAAAACTTCAAACAACTGTGTATGCAACTATCACCAGCATCACCAAAAATCAAACACTAACACCTCACTAACATTGCATGCACTCAACACTACACTGAAACATACCAAAAGGATGGTGGAATGAGGCAGCAAAGCAACGCGTGCAAGCAAACCTCTCACAACAGGTGGTGGTACGCCACTTCCAACATGACCACTGGGAAGCAAACCATGTTCATCATCCATACTCACCCACACCACATACATCCAGTGCAATCATACACACATGCATGCACCATACACACTGCACACACCCTCATCATCACAAAACATATAACAAATTCAACAAATAAGGTGCCTCTGGCAGCACCAGTAACCAACTATAACTATCTTATTTAAATAACAAAGAAAGAAACTAAATTAGAAAAGTTGGACAACATGTATACAATCTAGCTAGCTTTTCTATACATGTGCAATTATACACAACTCTATACCCAGCATAGTGCACTGCAACTGCTTTTCCTTTTAAATCCCTATGGACCTTTTAACTGCTCTAGTCCATGCATTTTTACTTTCCCATTTCATGCATTTCAACTCTTCACAGTTCATGCACTTTTAAGGTTCCTATTTAATACATTTTTATTCAATGACTTATCCTGGCCTATTCATGCCAACTCTTTGAATATTTCCCAGTAAATGCACCATTTACAAATTACTTTTCCTGGCCTGTGCTCGGCCAACTCTATGCACAATCTCCAACTTTTTCCAGACATGCGCCATTTACCACTTTACCTTTTCCTGGCATGCGCACAATTTACAAATTCACCTTTCACTTGTACCTACTTTTCCCTTTTTTACTGCTGATGCACACACCTGTATGGCATCAGCTCAACTTTAATTCATCTCTGGATGCAAATGCTACACTGTGAGGCCGTACTACAAATAGCCTACATGCACAGTACTAGACACACTTCGTCTAACAAATAATCACTGCTGGATAGCGATAACGCAACATGATAGAACATTTGGGACCACAACACTTAACACCAGGTCACATGACAACGACCCAACATCAAGCATTTCAAATTCTGGGTATCACCAGAACCCTAAAACTGCAACAATCAATAGAATTTCCAAAATCGAAAACACGTTTTTTTCCACTTCCCAAATCTTTTAAATTAATTCACACATGCATTCTGCGTTATATAATTTCCAAACATTTTCAAATAACGTAAATCCCAATCAACACCCATATTCATATTTGAAATAACTTAATGTCTCTTGATTGAAATGGTGCTGCAACCGTCCACTATGGTACAAGCATGTTTTTAAACATAACACGATTCAATTACTGTTGAAATGTCTTGCAAGCTGCACATATCGTTGTGCGTAATCCACAAAATACATTCATTTCCAAAAGCTAAACTTGTCTTTCAACAATGAAACCACAATATTCACAGCATAGCGTTCTTCCTTGCAGCAGAATTAAATAAGTGCCTCACAGCAGTGTTTTTACAATCTACTCGCCTAAATTAAAATAAAAACAACCAGCACACCTTGAAATGATTTCCAAGAAGAAAGAAAAGAACAGTTACTGTGGCTCCTGGTCGCTGCTCATGTCATTAAACCAAGTCGTAATTGCCCACATTACATGTCAGCCAAAATCAGTATCTCGGCGTAGCTGCGAAACCTGTATTGTACCTTTGGAAGTTTACTGATGCACCCCTTTGTATTTCAGCGATGCGCATGGCGGGGTGCAGGCGCTTTCATTTCTTTTGCTGCTACAACATTTTTTGTTCTGTTTATCAAAGGCTTAACAATCTGCAAACAGCGCAATAATAAAAATTCCATGTTCCATTCTTCCAATGTACACACAAATCAACGTGTGTCCTCACTCAGAGAATGTTGATAAATTCTCTTTTCCAATGACCAATCTTCTGGATAAGAGCAATGGCTGATGGCCCGGGCCCTGATTCATGCGTTCCAGCCCAATGGCATGGTTGGAACGCAGGGCCACTGTTGGGTGCCTGCTGCCCAACAGCCCCCATGGACTAGCACCAGGCCCAAACCCACTTCTACTGGCCCCTGCTTCCACATTCCAGCATAGGCCTGAGGGGCTGCAATACTCCGCAAATCGGTGCTAGTGCTGTTGATCTCCAAGCAATCCCAATACATCAGCAGAATGCACGTTGCGGTCGCCACAACACAAGTGAAATGATTTTCACCCTTGTTTTTTTTTCTCTTGCTCTCCTCATGACTGTCGGAGCGCTGAAGCTGGTAGCCCGCATATGGTATCCAGTTAAAAAAGTCGAAAACATTTGGTTGAATGCAAAAATGTCGGGAAAAAAAATGTCGAAAATAATGTTGAATGTTTTTTTTTATTTGTATGTTTTTTTGGGGTTTAGCTAGTAGAAATAAATTGTAAATAAAATAAAAAAAATGGGGGGTTAGGGGGGAACCCCCATTAAAAAAAAAACAAATTTTAAATATTTTTTTTGACATTTATTTTTTCAACATTTTTGCATTCAACATATTCACTATAAACCCCTGCATGCACTACCACCCTTTGCTTTGTGCCACACTATGCTCCCATGGGGGAAATGTTCTGGGTGGGAACTGCTGCTGGGGGCCTGGTGCGGGTTCTTGGATATCCTTGTCACCAATGTTAAGTATTAAGGTTGGACTCAATCCATACATACACAGACCAGCTGTGGAGCCATGTAGTTTACTCCAGGAAGGCTTTATTGTACATCTATACAAGTGTAGAGGTTGCAGTTACGTGCAGTATCACAGGTTCATTTAGACACAAGTGAACATTAGAGGAACAGGCCCACCGGCCATCCTTTTACTCCCAGCTCATGCCCCCCAACTGACATTCATAGAACACTCACAAACACATTCACTCAACATTCTCCTGAGCTGTCTATCATGCATACATCAACATTCCATCAGCATGCACTCCTGGCCAGTGAAACAATACAAGACTGACTTACATTACAACACAGCCCCCACTGAACTCAGAATCCCATTCAGAAACAAGTGATACAATGTTTAATTTGTTATAATGTTGCTTAAAGGCAAAGAGGGAGCGTCAGTGATTTATTATTTACAAATAAATATTAAGAATCACTGGTTCCTTCTAAAAATCCCATCCAATTAATATTATGGTACAGGAAGACCTCAGTGCCCCACTATTCCCTTACAAAGGGGACAACAAATGAAGAATACAAAGAACATAACAGGAACCTAGGACCCAGTGACAAGTTGCCACAGCACTGGATGTGCTATATTCTGCTCAGGAACAGTGGGAGAACAGTGAGTTTAGGTTCAAAATATAGGTTGGGCTATTCACTGTTGGGACCTCTGTAGAGAAGGAACCCACACCAATAATCCAGCAGAGGTCCTGCTGAACCAAAAGAGCAACAAACAGGAGACCTGAGTGTGCTACTTTTAAGGCTGAAGCACCAATATCCACAAAGAAGGTGAAAGGAGCACAGAGCACCTGACCAAGGTTCTGGGACAGCTCAGGGCAGAAGGAAAGGGCAGCTAGCCAGCACAAAATGGTCCCACAATGGGTAAATAAGAGGACATGACCCAGGCCATCCCACAGCAGCATACCACCTGACTTGTAAGAGGATTCAATTCAACACTACAGCTAAGTCAACGCCTAGTCTATAATACTGAATGAAAACCCTTATTGATATAACTTTATGTCCAGTTCATGCGTTCTGGATGACTACCCCTATATAACACCCCTCTCTTGGAATCCTCCTGACCCCACTGAGCCAAGAAGTAGTTCTGTTTTGCAAGTTAAAAGGTTTAATTGATCATTTAAACAATATATATATATTACACTTTAGAATAAATTAATAATTGAATAGCACACTTAATCTGATATGATAAAGATTAACAACAAAGAATCTGGCACTAGCACACTTCTTTATAATCACTAAGGAGTTGACATGAAATGGATAAGATAGCAACAATACTTTTATGGTTTCAAATGGATGCAATGTGGAATGAAATGCAGTAAAGAAAATAACTTGATAGGATTGCAGCAAAAGACAATGTAATCACTTTCTTGGACAATTCACCCCCCCTTTTATGCAATGCAGGGAAATGGAAGGAAGGCACACAATTCTCAGAAATGCAATTCAAATGTAATTCAGTTCACCCCAGCAACTTAGACTACGGAAGTTGAAAACACAGGCCCAAATGCTTTTAAATGTGCTGGAAATGAAGAAAAAAAATATGCTAAAATGCTTTTAATTCCCTCTAGAGGTTCAGGGTGAGTGAAATCAAGTTAATATTAGTCCAGGCTCACTTTAGCAAGGATCTAGGGTGTAACTAGCAGGTTAAACAAATTTTTGGCAAGTGAAAGGCAAGCAGCAGCAGATTTTTACACGTGAAGAAATTTGCAAATCGCGGCAAAATGTCAAATCGCGGCTAAATTTGCGAATGCGCCGAGCGCGATTACAGAGGAACTACAAGGACTATCACTATCGTTTTGGGGTCCTAAGACAGCCTAGGATCTCAGCTTTCAGAGGAAAGTTACTGCAAGTCTCTAGCACAAACGGTCGCGGAGATATGAGCGATTGAATAAAGGTCGTTTTTCAGATTGAAATTTTAAAGTTCAAAAAGACAAGTGCAGCTTGCAACTAGAAAATGACAAGTGACAGCTTTGCAAATGACAGGTGACAGTTAGGAGGCAGTTCTACTTAGATTAAAATAGCTTGGATTATATTATTTTAACTAAGAGATTGGTTCTGCACAGTTTTCTAGGTACTCACACTATATTCTTGAGTGAAATGGACCTCGCCACGGATCTGGTCAGGTTTTAAACTGGACTCTGGTCTCTGCACTTCACAGTGATCTGGGTCTGCTCTCTCTGGTTCTGCTAACAGTGGTCTGGATCAGCTCTCTCTCTGGATTCTGAAGATTGAGGGATTTAAAGTCTGGATCTTTCTGCACAGCTTTCTCTAAAGGTTGATGGAGGTAAAGTATGGATTTTCCAGCAGAGCGTCCCGCAGCAAATGGATTTGAAGGTCTCTATCTGTCCTGTCTCTCTGCTTTTATGTGTTTTTAAAATGGGTGTGTGTGAGCAGCATCGCTAGCCAGCCCCTCTCCACTTATCATTGGCCAAGCTTTCATTTCTCCCCTGATTGGGGGAGCTAAGTTGTGTCAGAGTGATGTCATTTTACAGCCTGCAGAAAGTCCACTCCTCCTGTCAACTTACACACAAATCTAGATTTGAACCAAATACATATTTGCAGAGGTACATATTGTTTTAAAATTACACGCACCCCTCACATATCACAGGAGGTATCCGCTGTTCAAACTCTGCTCTTCCTGGGAGCTTGCATTCAGAAATGGCAATATTTTGCACTTTTTTAACTGGTTTGCGATACCGTACATTACCCCAAATTTACACACATGTGCGCAAGGAGTATGGACATTAGTTGATGAAGTGTCAGATTTTTCACATGCACACATTTTGAGTAATATCCTCTTTTCCGCTAAAACCCCCCTGAACATGCCACCAGTTCGAAAAACCTCTTAAAATGTGGGCAGAAAAATCACAAGAATTATGGTATCATTTAAATAATTTTCACAAGTCCGTACTATGAGTTATTCATCTTTTTCTAAAACCATATTCTGGCTATAGAGGTGTGTCTTTTCAGGTCACATGGTACAGAAACCAGTCTTTCCAGTTTCTGCCAAGCTCAGAGACCCTGCCACTCCCAGCTTCTGCCAAGAGGAAGCTGTTTTACGACATCTGCAATAAAACATTTGCCTGAGTCAGGACAGGGCTTTGTTCGGAGCTCCTGTATTCTGTGGGGCTCCCCTTAATTCAATTATCAGAGAGATGGCATATCCTTAGTGTGGCCAGCAAAAGGCAGATAGGCCTGGGAACACAGCTATGACTCAAGTTTCACTCCTAATGGGGGTGGCTGGTGGGCAGAATCCAGTTCCTTAAGCCAAGTTTCAGATAAAATGTCACTTTTTGTTCCCCAGTTTCTGCATTCAAATAAAACTAAACATTTTTACATATGCAGCTAGAATGCTGATTCTAAGTTTAAAACTATGACATTTAAACAATTTCAACCTATGTGACACTCAAAAGTAGGTCACTCAATCAATTTGAACATTTAGATTTGTAGTGTCTTTCAGTCCAAATTTACTTAAACTGCTGAAATCCACAGCTCAGCCAGTCTTGTTATACACCTTCAAGTCACTTCAGAATATAACTTTACATTGGATCCACCTCTCAGTAAGTCTTTCTTTGGCATGTTTTGGGTTCATTTATTCAGTTTTCTACAAAATCTGGTGGTTTTAAAACGCCGGCTTTTGGATAGTGGTGAGTACTGGTACTGCACCCCTTTTTGGGATTTAAGAAAATGAATTCCCAACAGTTGTGGGTTTGCTTTTGGCAATCAGCATTGCCACTCCCAATGGTTTCAGACTACTGTGTGGGTAGTCCAATGGTGGTTTTAGGCAGCGTCCTTCTGTGCCCATAACATCGGCAAAAATGAGTGGCAGCCTATTCTTCATGCATTTCCCTGTGCATTTTCTGGGAAGCTCTGGCCATCATGATGTTTTCCATGTCAGTACTGCACAGTTTTGAGGAAGGGCTCGGATGCATGGGTAAATACATCCCACAAGCCCCCCTTCTTGCGATGGCCATCTGATCCTTCACTGGTGGGACCCGCAAGATCTGGGATGTAGTTCTCATCTTCTTCCGGTAGATGGCACAGTTCAGCATCTTTTCCTCCATCCGGTACTGGTCGATCGGTTCTCCTCGCCGGTCCTGATGGGAATATTGGGCGGTACACTGGGCCCGTTGCGTCTCTGCTCCCGGTCTCCGGATCGTCCTCCTTGGTCATTCTCCATGGTTTCATCTCTCCTAGGACGACAAAGGAAGAGCGGCAATACCTATTCATAGACATTTTTCCACCACTGTTGAGATAGTGGGGCAGCATATGCATTTCATCATAACGAAACATTACATTCTTATTTTGAAAAAAAAAACAGTATAACTAAGATACAGTTTCATGCAAATCACAATATTTAGAGACTAGATGTGGTATGTTTTATGATTGGAACTGAATTAATCTGAGACAGTACTCGCTAGGATTCCAGAGGATTCCTCCAGTTGTTGCAGAGTGTGCCTGGGATGGCAACATTTCAACTGGTTTATGTGGACCCACTTGTCTTCCCCCGCTGCCAAAGGACCTTTGGGGATGTGGATTTTGTAGGCCACAGGGGAGATCTTGTCGATGATCTCAAAGGGTCCCTTCCACGTAGGCAAGAATTTCCGCTGTTTTGCCTGGTTTCTTTGGAAGTTGTATAGATAGACCCGGTCTCCCACCTGATATTCCTTCCTGGAAGTTTTCAGGTCATAATGGGTCTTCATGCTATCAGACGATCTTTCTAGATTCCGCTGAGCATAAGCAAAAGCATGTTGAAGGTGTTTCCTTAAATTCTCCACATACTCATGAGTAGTGGAGGCATTTATCAGTGTCTGCTCTTGGGTCCTATAGAGCAAATGCTGAGGAAGTACCATCTTGCGCCCAGTCATCAACTCAAATGGTGACATTTTGGTTGCAGATGAAGGGGTAGATCTGATGGCCATTAGGACCAGAGGTAATCGGATAGCCCAACTTGGCCCAGAATCTGCCACAAACTTTTTTAAGATGCTCACAATTGTCCGGTTGTAGCGTTCCACTGCTCCAGAAGAAGCTGGTCTATAAGCAATATGCAGCTTTCTCTTGACCCCCAGTATCTCCCACATCTTTGTCATCACTTCACTGGTGAAGTGGCTACCTCTGTCTGACTCAATCCTTTGAGGTAGACCAAAACGGGAAAAGATGTGGTTAATCATCAAGGCAGCTGCGGTTTCTGCCTTGCAATTTGGGGCTGGGAGACATTCCACCCACTTGGTAAACAAGCATGTCACAGTCAACATGTACTTATTCCCCCTAGCAGAGCGAATCACAGGGCCTACAAAGTCGATTTGTAAATCTGACCATGGCAGTGTCATCCCCCTCTTTTGGAGAGGCGCACGGTGCGTGAGGGATGATGGCTGAAATTGTGCACACACAAGACACCCCTTCAAGTATTGGTCGAGGTCCTGCCCCATGTGTGGCCAGTATGCAACCTCTCTTAAGATTTCCAATGTTGTGTGAAACCCCCTATGACCGGCAGTGGCCGCATCATGGGCGTGACTTAACATCAGGCTTCGGAATGAGGTAGGAACCACCCACTGATCGTGGCCAGCTTTGGATTTCCTTACCAGCAAACCGTCTTGGATTCGGAACATTTTTGGACATTTCATCAACACTCTTAGGTCCTCTTTCCCAATGTAATCGGTATCCGTCAGGGGAAAGTTCTCAGGGTCCTCAAGGTGCTGGTAACATTTTCCAATAATTGGATCCCCCTTCTGAGCTGTAATCAAATCAGCATCAGGGGTCTCCTTACTCCATTGTGCAATTGAAAGGTCGTTGTGAGCATTTGTCTGGGACCTAGTGATAGCAGTGACCTGGATTTCCCCCCACAGGGACTCAATCTCAATTAGATCCCCTTGGATGGCCCCGGTTTTGGCCAGCTGATCAGCTAAGTCATTTCCGGTTTTGTCTGGTCCCTCTACTTTGGAATGACCCTTGATCTTTTTCCAATAGATGGTCATCTCATTCGAGGTGACCAGATCATCAATGTTTTGGATCAACATCCCATGTTTCAAGGGTTTGTTGTTAGCACATAACATGCCTCTGGTTTTCCAATTAACCAGGTGCTCCACGAACCCGTACCGTACATAATCCGAATCTGTGATTATGACCAGTTTGCGGAGTTGATGCTGGACAGCAGTGAGGATGGCTAGATGCACAGCCATCAATTCTGCCACCTGACTACTTCGGGGACCAATTTTGTATCCAGCAGAGGGTTCTGGGGACTCATTCACCCATGCATTCCCTACGCCGGCCACCAGTTCTTTCTCCCCGTTGTTGTCAACATGGTAAGAGCATCCATCCACATACACAGTGGGCATTCCCTCACACTTGTCCTCTTCAAAGACTTTGTGGGGGGAATTAAGGTATGCCTCCATGTTGTCCTTGATTTTCAGACTTTCGTCCTCGAGACAGTTTTCTCTGGCACAATCATGCAAGTCAGCCAGACCCTGCGCGAGGGGACTCTTCTTGTTTTGGCCATATCTGACCTCCACAGGAAAGCCTTGCATTGACAGAATCCAGGAAGTAATTCGGGAATTACTCACATTTCCGGTCCGGATTCTATCACTTTGGAGATATTGCAGAGGCTGGTGTGGAGTCTCCACTATGATGTGTTCCCCCTGGATAAACGGGCGGTAATTCTTCAATGCCCACACCGTTGCCAGGAGTGCCTTCTCACAATCGTTGAATTTTTCCTCCACAGAGGATAAAGTTTTGCTCGCATAGGAGATTACTTTATTGACCTTGTCATGCTTTTGGTATAATACTGCCGTCAAGCACGTATTAGAGAACCCCGTCTCCAGGAAGAACTCCTTGTTTCTGACAGGGTAAGCTAGGCAAGGCGCTTGTGAGAGGCTTCTCTTGAGTTGTCTTACTGCCTCGGCTTGTTCTGGACCCCATTCCCACTTGACCCCCCCCTTCAGGAGATGAATCAGGGGTCTGGTGATCTCTGCGTAGCCCTCAATGAACTTTCTGCTGTAATTAGTCAGTCCAAGGAGGCTCCTTAGTTCCCGCAGAGTTGTGGGGTCTTTCAGTTTCTGAAGTGCTTCCACTTTCTTTTCCTGGGGACAGAGACCCTGAGGAGTAATCTCATGCCCCAAGAAATTAACACGGGTTCTACACCACTGTGCTTTCTGAAAGGAAAGTTTTGCTCCGGCGGCCCTCAACTGCGTCAGAACATAACGGATCTCCGCTATGTGTTCCTCCACAGATGAACTTTTGATGAGGACATCATCTACATAAGCCAGGTTACCCCTCGCACCCAGGTCGGGCATGGCCTTATGTAGGAAAATGTTGAATTCATTGCCGGAGTTGAGGTATCCGAAGGGAGTCCGGGTCCAGGTGTACTGCTGGCCCCCAAAGGTAAAAGCCAGTTTGTATTGTTTCTCCCTACTGACAGGCACGGTCCAGTACCCATTGGTCAGGTCTATTGCAGTGAATACCTGTGACCCCTGGATCTGGGCCAGCCCTTGGTCAATGTAGGGCAGAGGCCATCGGGAAGTATGGACCCGTTTGTTGAGCTCCCTGAGGTCAGCACAGAGTCTCCACTGGCCGTTTGGCTTCAATATTCCCAGCACCGGATTATTGAAGGTGCTGTGGACTGGACGGATTATTCCCCGGGACTCAAGGTTCTTAATTATTTCAGTAAGGGACTCCATTGATGCGAGAGGCAAGCGATATTGCTTCACAAACACTGGAGTCATGCCAGGGTCCGTGGGGATTGTTGTTGTGTGGATGTCAGTGCGACCACAGTCATATGAGTCTACCGCAAAGAGATCTTGGAAATCTTTCAACTTTTGCTTTTGTTCCAGAGTCACACAGGCATCAGCTAGGTTGACTCTCTCTTCCACCATCTGCCTGAAGCCTGGAAAGACTTCTGGTTTGGCTATCTCCGCGGCCTCCTCCAGCTGGGTGGAGAAGTCCCTGGTCAGAGTGCTGATTTGGACTGGAGGCTTCAGGTGGGAAAGGCAGCCCGCATGGACTTGGAAAATCACCTCATCCCTCCTGAAGTCACAAGTCACATCTTCCTTACCATAGGGGCAGGAAGTGTACACCAGGAAGTTCCCCCCATGCCGGGTAAAAATCCTGTCTGGTGTTGTATTGTCATCACTGTCACTGTCAAAACAGTCCTTGGGGATTGGTCCTAACAGTTCATTTACTAAGTCGATGGAGAAATGTCGCTCATCAACCGCCATTCCAATACTGGTGCCTGCGGCTAGAGTAATACTCTTTAAGTCGCTGTTATCCACCTCTATTAGAATGGTGTCATGTTCTATGTTGACTAATGGAGTTGGGTTTACCCCTAACCCTTGCAGTTGGAGAGAAGCATTTAGATGTATGTAAGCATCAGGGTTTTGCAAATATTGTCCTCTTTTAACTTTCACTTCCAGGGAGAATTGTCGGGTCCTTTCTGGGATGGTGACTTCCTCTTTGATCTGAATTTCAACTGCATAAGGTAGCAATTGAGCTGACCTAAATGCTTTTTCTGGATCATCAAAGGCCATGGGATTATCCGCTAATCGGGACCAAGCTTTGAAGTTTATTAGGTCCAAACTAATGGCAAAGAGATTGAGAATGTCACTGCCTAAGTAAAAGGCGGCAGGGACGTCTCGCACGACCCAACAATTGTGGACTATGCTCTTGTTGCCAATGGAGATTTTGAGCATACACCTGCTTGGCAGGAGCTGTTTGGAATTAGGTGCTTCCAGGTCCATTTCCCATTTGTCTATCAGTTTGAATGTGGGAATGGCTGGATCTTTTGGGAGTTGGCGGAACATGGCTTCGCTGATGAAGCTCTTACCGTTGTTCACACACACTCGAGCGAGAACAGAGTCCTTCCCATCATTTAATTGGACAGGGATGAACAACTGCTCTCCAATTTGCTGAATATCAGCCAGGCTCTGAGCTGATTTCGCATCTTTCTGGACTATAGGAGTGGGAGTTTCAGATTGTGGATTAGTATAGAATCTCAGAGTGTTTCCTTCCAGCGTGGAGTACCACTTTAGACTGGAAGGAAGGTTGATTTTCAGAAATAGAGAGGACCCTGCATCACCAGTCTGTTGTCCTACTGCTATTACTGTCACGTCTGGAATTTGGCTATTCTGGAAGTGAAATTCTACTTGGTCAGATTTTTGTTCAACCATGTGGCAGGTGCCGTTTAAACTAACATGGTTGACACTCTGTTTTAATTTTATTGGTCGGCTAGTCTGGGTCCAGAGGACCCTGTTTACGCAATCTATTAGGGGTGACAACCTTCTCAGGAGGTCATTCCCTTGTAAACAAGGGGTGCCCTCTGGGGTCACAACTATGACCGGGTGTTTCAACTTGTGTCGCCCAATTTTAATGTCCAAATCTGCCGTCCCCTCGACGGGAATTTCCTTCCCGTCAAAGTTCTGGAGTTGCCCAGGAAGAGAGGTGAGAGGAATTTGGTAATTCCCTCCCCTTCCTGCATTCAGTTCGTCAAAGGCCCTTCTGGACAGAAGGGTAGCTTGAGATCCAGTGTCCACCAGTGCCAAAATTGTACCCTGCCCCTGTACTTGTACCGGGGCATAATATCTTCCCTCCTTCTCCTCAAGGGGGCACAGATAATGTACATTTTTGGACAACTGGTGGGCTAATTTTCTGGTTTTGGACATCGCTAGCGAAGAGATTTGGGCAGAATTCTGTGGAGAGCCTTGGGAATCTGAAAGAAAAATTTGGCAACTGGAGATCAGAGCCATTGTGGGTTCCCCTGGCTCCAGTTCCGGGCCGCCCCCCCCTTTTTGGAGGCAGTCACCAGGATGGGTTTGAACCAGGGGATTTTCTTGCGGTTGGTTCTGGGATGAGATGGTGGGCGGCGGTAGCTCAGTCTCCACATCTCCCCAGTCTGGATTTGCATCACTAGGGACCCATTTTTCTTTGGGAGGAGTTCCCCCCTCTCTGAAGGAGAAGATCCTTTTTCCCAGGATCCTCTGAGGATCCCTCTCCCTCAAATTGGAAGACCTGTACCTCCTCCTCAAACTGTGTCTGTTTGGGTCTTTTGTTTCTCCTACCACCCCTCTGCTCCTTAGGAGGCAGACTTTCAGGGGCAAGAGATTTTGTTTCCGGTTCCTGGGTTTCCAGGGGCTGTTTACAAGTGAGGAAGGAAGCTTCCTCCAAGGCTTTACACCCCCCTTCCCCTTGTGCCTCCTCCCTGGGAACCGGTGAGTTATCGGGGTGCTGCCCCCGTCATTGTTCTGGGGCACCAGGTCCAGAGTTGGGTGCGTTCTGCGCCGGCATGCCGATCTGAGGGTTCTGCTGAGCCCTCAGTATGTGACCCAGATCCCGCGCCATGTTTTGAACCTGGCGCTCTAACTGGGAAACCCGCTCAGGCTGATACGGGGCCCTGTTTTCTCCCCTGGGTTGATCCCGGGAAGGGTAGCTGTCCCTCCTCTGGTAATACCCCGGGTTGGGAAGATTTGGGTACCCCTCCACCCTTGGCCTCCCCTCTCCCGGATTCAGTGGTCTGGGCTCAGGGAATTGGGGAAAGAAGGGTGGATGATTTTAGGGTTGGAAATTGGGTGGATACCTGGGGAAAAAGTTCTGCCCAGGATTCGGAGAATTTCTGCCCTCCGGTGGGAAGTTAGGAGGAAAGTTCCCTGGGTTCGGTGCTCGGTTGGATCCCCCCCCTTGGGCTGGGGGAGTCCACACATAACCCAGGATGGGTCGATTTCCCTTGTAACGGGGACTTACATAATCAGGAGAGCGAGGGACCCCATTTGTGGGGCTGCCTCCCTGGCTCCCTGTCTGTGACTGGCCCGAGGACCTTCTGGGCCTAGCATTATTAGGTGCAGGTAGGTTTTTAGGACCCCCAACTCCAAATCCAAAACGGGGGTGACCTTTACCTCTGCCACCTTGGCAGCAGCAGGGGTGCTGTTGGCTTTGGGGTTTTTCTGGGCATTATTTTTGCTATCTACCGGTTTCTGCACCTCATAGATCCGGGTAGCCTGTTCAAGGACCCAGTCTAAAGATCTTTTCTCGTGAAAATCCCTCACGAGCTGGGTCATTATGTATTTGGGCAAGGCATGAAAAAATGTATTTATGAATTCTCTACTGTCTGTGCGCACCCTTCTGGTGGTCTGCGCAAAAGCACGTTTCAGTTCTTGCACAAATTCTTGTGGGGCCTGATCCTCCCCACATTGCAAATTGTAGGCTGCCTTGCGAGCCTCTTGAGGATTTCTATGAATGGAAAAATGTTTCAAGATGGCCGCCTTATAGGTGGACCATCTTAAATGATTTTGGTCCTCCAGCCCCGCAAAGAAACTGGAGTATTCCGGGGAGAAGGTCCACTTTACATATTGAATACAGCTTTGGCTGTCCTTCAAATGGAAAGTCTCCATCATTTGCTCAAACAACTCTAAGTGCTCCCAAACAGAATACTTAGCGTTCTTATGGTAAGGCGTGATGACGCTCCTGATCGCCTTAATCTGCTTTAAGGGGTCCTTAAGCAAGGCACTTTTTGCCTTATTGGCCTTTTTGGTTCGGGTAACCCTTGTCCATTCATCCTCTGACTCAGAGGCACTGCTCCCAGAGGTTCCTGTCTGCTCTTACAGGTTTTCCCGGATTCTGCGAGCCTGGGAATGGCTGGCAGAATGTGGGGACCTGGTCTCCTGTGTCCTGCGCAGTTCAGAGGAGTCTTCAGATTCCTCCTTGCTGCCAGGATTTGATGGGTACCCCCTCCACTGACCTAACTGGGCAGAGGTTTTCAGGATGCCCTTAATGGGCCTACTCTCCTGGGGTTCCCCACTGAACTGTACTGTACTTGGGTGCCCATACCCGGATGCCCACCCCTCCATTCCTGAGTGGTACTGGCCTATGAGCCCCATACTTTTAGCTGGATAGTAATCTGCCATCCCTGTGGCCCTGTGCTCATGTGCGCCAGGGGACATGGGGGTGGTAGAGTCCAGGGACTGGGAGAGATGAAGGCCCCTGGTGTTAGGGCTCCTGAGGTTATGGTCAGGAGTCTCTCTTTCCCAGCGGACCTCATCTCTATCCGCCCCTGCTCCCTGTTGCAATGCAAGAGCCTGCATTTGTGCTTTCAGTTCCTCAGTCAAGGCCTTACTAGACTCTATCAGTCTCTCCTGCATCGCTACCTGTTGTTGGAGCCTATCATTGTGTTGACAGAGGGCCTCATTTTCCCTCTGTGCTTCCTGGTTGGTCCTGGAGAACTGGGCCAGTCTTTGCTGCAGGAGGTTTACCTCCTGAGTCCCATCCCTACCGGCCTGCTCCTTTCTTGCCAGAGCATCTTCCACCCTTCTGGTGTGCTCTACCAAGTTCTGGTTTTCTTTTTGGAGGTCACCCAGCCCCTGGAGGGCCAGGTGATTTTCTTCAATTTCCTTTTTTAAGTGGCAGACTTCCTGGCCTAAAGTGTCTCTTTCCTGACTGAGAGCCTGCATCTGTGCTGCCAGGTCGTCCCTCTGCCTTTGAAGGGCACCAGCTTTCCGGCGCTCTTCATCAAACTCTGCCTGGGTATCCAGGTCTTTCAGAATCAGTTTATTGCTTTCTGCCTTTTCCCTATCTAGGTGGCCTTGCAGGGTGACTACCTGCTCAGCACATACCCTGTTGAAGTCCAGTTGTTGCTCCAGCTTTTTCTGGCTTTGCAGTAGGGAGTCCAAACCTTCTTGGTGTTCCTTCTGCAAGGCCCGAAATCTGGTATCCTGTTCTGACTTTTCCTTTTGCAGCACATCCATATCCTCCTTTATTTTAGTGATGTACTGTCTGGTCTCATTTTCTGACTCCTGGCTTCTGTGCAGCCTTTGCTCAGAAGAGTCCAGATCAGATTGGGCCTTCTCTAACGCCATCTGTTGCCTTTTTGCCAGATCATGGCCTTCAGCACATTTATTCTGTATGGCTCCCATATATAAATATAAATATGCCGCTATCCTAACAATCTTGTCGTGTTGATCTTTGGCCTTAGGAGCCATATATAGTTCACTCAGGGCCACATGTAATGGACCCTGATCTCTCCATAAGTCTAACCCTGTTTCAGTGGCCTGTCGCGTGATGGCCTGCAACCAGGCATCCTGGCCCTGCTCAGCCCATTCACCTCTCACAAATAGTTTATGTAAGAAGTGCTCTCTGGCTATTTTCATATCTACCAAGGTCGTCATTCTAGAGATTGGTCTCTGTCCTGACTTACAGAAGATAGTATTTTATTTTTGCAGAACAGAACTTTTCTTGGAGTGTCCCTTTTGAGGAATGCTTCACAGCGTAATGCAGCGTGGTGATCCGACTGGATGTATGTATCCCGTCAGTTAGCACACTGTATTAAGCTGCACAAGTGGTATTCTAACCCAGAAACCCGGCTACGAGCCCCCAATTTGTAAGAGGATTCAATTCAACACTACAGCTAAGTCAACGCCTAGTCTATAATACTGAATGAAAACCCTTATTGATATAACTTTATGTCCAGTTCATGCGTTCTGGATGACTACCCTTATATAACACCCCTCTCTTGGAATCCTCCTGACCCCACTGAGCCAAGAAGTAGTTCTGTTTTGCAAGTTAAAAGGTTTAATTGATCATTTAAACAATATATATATATTACACTTTAGAATAAATTAATAATTGAATAGCACACTTAATCTGATATGATAAAGATTAACAACAGAGAATCTGGCACTAGCACACTTCTTTATAATCACTAAGGAGTTGACATGAAATGGATAAGATAGCAACAATACTTTTATGGTTTCAAATGGATGCAATGTGGAATGAAATGCAGTAAAGAAAATAACTTGATAGGATTGCAGCAAAAGACAATGTAATCACTTTCTTGGACAATTCACCCCCCCTTTTATGCAATGCAGGGAAATGGAAGGAAGGCACACAATTCTCAGAAATGCAATTCAAATGTAATTCAGTTCACCCCAGCAACTTAGACTACGGAAGTTGAAAACACAGGCCCAAATGCTTTTAAATGTGCTGGAAATGAAGAAAAAAAATATGCTAAAATGCTTTTAATTCCCTCTAGAGGTTCAGGGTGAGTGAAATCAAGTTAATATTAGTCCAGGCTCACTTTAGCAAGGATCTAGGGTGTAACTAGCAAGTCTCTAGCACAAACGGTCGCGGAGATATGAGCGATTGAATAAAGGTCGTTTTTCAGATTGAAATTTTAAAGTTCAAAAAGACAAGTGCAGCTTGCAACTAGAAAATGACAAGTGACAGCTTTGCAAATGACAGGTGACAGTTAGGAGGCAGTTCTACTTAGATTAGAATAGCTTGGATTATATTATTTTAACTAAGAGATTGGTTCTGCGCAGTTTTCTAGGTACTCACACTATATTCTTGAGTGAAATGGACCTCGCCACGGATCTGGTCAGGTTTTAAACTGGACTCTGGTCTCTGCACTTCACAGTGATCTGGGTCTGCTCTCTCTGGTTCTGCTAACAGTGGTCTGGATCAGCTCTCTCTCTGGATTCTGAAGATTGAGGGATTTAAAGTCTGGATCTTTCTGCACAGCTTTCTCTAAAGGTTGATGGAGGTAAAGTATGGATTTTCCAGCAGAGCGTCCCGCAGCAAATGGATTTGAAGGTCTCTATCTGTCCTGTCTCTCTGCTTTTATGTGTTTTTAAAATGGGTGTGTGTGAGCAGCATCGCTAGCCAGCCCCTCTCCACTTATCATTGGCCAAGCTTTCATTTCTCCCCTGATTGGGGGAGCTAAATTGTGTCAGAGTGATGTCATTTTACAGCCTGCAGAAAGTCCACTCCTCCTGTCAACTTACACACAAATCTAGATTTGAACCAAATACATATTTGCAGAGGTACATATTGTTTTAAAATTACACGCACCCCTCACATATCACAGGAGGTATCCGCTGTTCAAACTCTGCTCTTCCTGGGAGCTTGCATTCAGAAATGGCAATATTTTGCACTTTTTTAACTGGTTTGCGATACCGTACATTACCCCAAATTTACACACATGTGCGCAAGGAGTATGGACATTAGTTGATGAAGTGTCAGATTTTTCACATGCACACATTTTGAGTAATATCCTCTTTTCCGCTAAAACCCCCCTGAACATGCCACCAGTTCGAAAAACCTCTTAAAATGTGGGCAGAAAAATCACAAGAATTATGGTATCATTTAAATAATTTTCACAAGTCCGTACTATGAGTTATTCATCTTTTTCTAAAACCATATTCTGGCTATAGAGGTGTGTCTTTTCAGGTCACATGGCACAGAAACCAGTCTTTCCAGTTTCTGCCAAGCTCAGAGACCCTGCCACTCCCAGCTTCTGCCAAGAGGAAGCTGTTTTACGACATCTGCAATAAAACATTTGCCTGAGTCAGGACAGGGCTTTGTTCGGAGCTCCTGTATTCTGTGGGGCTCCCCTTAATTCAATTATCAGAGAGATGGCATATCCTTAGTGTGGCCAGCAAAAGGCAGATAGGCCTGGGAACACAGCTGTGACTCAAGTTTCACTCCTAATGGGGGTGGCTGGTGGGCAGAATCCAGTTCCTTAAGCCAAGTTTCAGATAAAATGTCACTTTTTGTTCCCCAGTTTCTGCATTCAAATAAAACTAAACATTTTTACATATGCAGCTAGAATGCTGATTCTAAGTTTAAAACTATGACATTTAAACAATTTCAACCTATGTGACACTCAAAAGTAGGTCACTCAATCAATTTGAACATTTAGATTTGTAGTGTCTTTCAGTCCAAATTTACTTAAACTGCTGAAATCCACAGCTCAGCCAGTCTTGTTATACACCTTCAAGTCACTTCAGAATATAACTTTACATTGGATCCACCTCTCAGTACGTCTTTCTTTGGCATGTTTTGGGTTCATTTATTCAGTTTTCTACAAAATCTGGTGGTTTTAAAACACCGGCTTTTGGATAGTGGTGAGTACTGGTACTGCACCCCTTTTTGGGATTTAAGAAAATGAATTCCCAACAGTTATGGGTTTGCTTTTGGCAATCAGCATTGCCACTCCCAATGGTTTCAGACTACTGTGTGGGTAGTCCAATGGTGGTTTTAGGCAGCGTCCTTCTGTGCCCATAACATCGGCAAAAATGAGTGGCAGCCTATTCTTCATGCATTTCCCTGTGCATTTTCTGGGAAGCTCTGGCCATCATGATGTTTTCCATGTCAGTACTGCACAGTTTTGAGGTAGGGCTCGGATGCATGGGTAAATACATCCCACAAGCCCCCCTTCTTGCGGTGGCCATCTGATCCTTCACTGGTGGGACCCGCAAGATCTGGGATGTAGTTCTCATCTTCTTCCGGTAGATGGCACAGTTCAGCATCTTTTCCTCCATCCGGTACTGGTCGATCGGTTCTCCTCGCCGGTCCTGATGGGAATATTGGGCGGTACACTGGGCCCGTTGCGTCTCTGCTCCCGGTCTCCGGATCGTCCTCCTTGGTCATTCTCCATGGTTTCATCTCTCCTAGGACGACAAAGGAAGAGCGGCAATACCTATTCATAGACATTTTTCCACCACTGTTGAGATAGTGGGGCAGCATATGCATTTCATCATAACGAAACATTACATTCTTATTTTGAAAAAAAAAACAGTATAACTAAGATACAGTTTCATGCAAATCACAATATTTAGAGACTAGATGTGGTATGTTTTATGATTGGAACTGAATTAATCTGAGACAGTACTCGCTAGGATTCCAGAGGATTCCTCCAGTTGTTGCAGAGTGTGCCTGGGATGGCAACATTTCAACTGGTTTATGTGGACCCACTTGTCTTCCCCCGCTGCCAAAGGACCTTTGGGGATGTGGATTTTGTAGGCCACAGGGGAGATCTTGTCGATGATCTCAAAGGGTCCCTTCCACGTAGGCAAGAATTTCCGCTGTTTTGCCTGGTTTCTTTGGAAGTTGTATAGATAGACCCGGTCTCCCACCTGATATTCCTTCCTGGAAGTTTTCAGGTCATAATGGGTCTTCATGCTATCAGACGATCTTTCTAGATTCCGCTGAGCATAAGCAAAAGCATGTTGAAGGTGTTTCCTTAAATTCTCCACATACTCATGAGTAGTGGAGGCATTTATCAGTGTCTGCTCTTGGGTCCTATAGAGCAAATGCTGAGGAAGTACCATCTTGCGCCCAGTCATCAACTCAAATGGTGACATTTTGGTTGCAGATGAAGGGGTAGATCTGATGGCCATTAGGACCAGAGGTAATCGGATAGCCCAACTTGGCCCAGAATCTGCCACAAACTTTTTTAAGATGCTCACAATTGTCCGGTTGTAGCGTTCCACTGCTCCAGAAGAAGCTGGTCTATAAGCAATATGCAGCTTTCTCTTGACCCCCAGTATCTCCCACATCTTTGTCATCACTTCACTGGTGAAGTGGCTACCTCTGTCTGACTCAATCCTTTGAGGTAGACCAAAACGGGAAAAGATGTGGTTAATCATCAAGGCAGCTGCGGTTTCTGCCTTGCAATTTGGGGCTGGGAGACATTCCACCCACTTGGTAAACAAGCATGTCACAGTCAACATGTACTTATTCCCCCTAGCAGAGCGAATCACAGGGCCTACAAAGTCGATTTGTAAATCTGACCATGGCAGTGTCATCCCCCTCTTTTGGAGAGGCGCACGGTGCGTGAGGGATGATGGCTGAAATTGTGCACACACAAGACACCCCTTCAAGTATTGGTCGAGGTCCTGCCCCATGTGTGGCCAGTATGCAACCTCTCTTAAGATTTCCAATGTTGTGTGAAACCCCCTATGACCGGCAGTGGCCGCATCATGGGCGTGACTTAACATCAGGCTTCGGAATGAGGTAGGAACCACCCACTGATCGTGGCCAGCTTTGGATTTCCTTACCAGCAAACCGTCTTGGATTCGGAACATTTTTGGACATTTCATCAACACTCTTAGGTCCTCTTTCCCAATGTAATCGGTATCCGTCAGGGGAAAGTTCTCAGGGTCCTCAAGGTGCTGGTAAAATTTTCCAATAATTGGATCCCCCTTCTGAGCTGTAATCAAATCAGCATCAGGGGTCTCCTTACTCCATTGTGCAATTGAAAGGTCGTTGTGAGCATTTGTCTGGGACCTAGTGATAGCAGTGACCTGGATTTCCCCCAACAGGGACTCAATCTCAATTAGATCCCCTTGGATGGCCCCGGTTTTGGCCAGCTGATCAGCTAAGTCATTTCCAGTTTTGTCTGGTCCCTCTACTTTGGAATGACCCTTGATCTTTTTCCAATAGATGGTCATCTCATTCGAGGTGACCAGATCATCAATGTTTTGGATCAACTTCCCATGTTTCAAGGGTTTGTTGTTAGCACATAACATGCCTCTGGTTTTCCAATTAACCAGGTGCTCCACGAACCCGTACCGTACATAATCCGAATCTGTGATTATGACCAGTTTGCGGAGTTGATGCTGGACAGCAGTGAGGATGGCTTGATGCACAGCCATCAATTCTGCCACCTGACTACTTTGGGGACCAATTTTGTATCCAGCAGAGGGTTCTGGGGACTCATTCACCCATGCATTCCCTACGCCGGCCACCAGTTCTTTCTCCCCGTTGTTGTCAACATGGTAAGAGCATCCATCCACATACACAGTGGGCATTCCCTCACACTTGTCCTCTTCAAAGACTTTGGGGGGGGTTATTAAGGTATGCCTCCATGTTGTCCTTGATTTTCAGACTTTCGTCCTCGAGACAGTTTTCTCTGGCACAATCATGCAAGTCAGCCAGACCCTGCGCGAGGGGACTCTTCTTGTTTTGGCCATATCTGACCTCCACAGGAAAGCCTTGCATTGACAGAATCCAGGAAGTAATTCGGGAATTACTCACATTTCCGGTCCGGATTCTATCACTTTGGAGATATTGCAGAGGCTGGTGTGGAGTCTCCACTATGATGTGTTCCCCCTGGATAAACGGGCGGTAATTCTTCAATGCCCACACCGTTGCCAGGAGTGCCTTCTCACAATCGTTGAATTTTTCCTCCACAGAGGATAAAGTTTTGCTCGCATAGGAGATTACTTTATTGACCTTGTCATGCTTTTGGTATAATACTGCCGTCAAGCACGTATTAGAGAACCCCGTCTCGAGGAAGAACTCCTTGTTTCTGACAGGGTAAGCTAGGCAAGGCGCTTGTGAGAGGCTTCTCTTGAGTTGTCTTACTGCCTCGGCTTGTTCTGGACCCCATTCCCACTTGACCCCCCCCTTCAGGAGATGAATCAGGGGTCTAGTGATCTCTGCGTAGCCCTCAATGAACTTTCTGCTGTAATTAGTCAGTCCAAGGAGGCTCCTTAGTTCCCGCAGAGTTGTGGGGTCTTTCAGTTTCTGAAGTGCTTCCACTTTCTTTTCCTGGGGACAGACACCCTGAGGAGTAATCTCATGCCCCAAGAAATTAACACGGGTTCTACACCACTGTGCTTTCTGAAAGGAAAGTTTTGCTCCGGCGGCCCTCAACTGCGTCAGAACATAACGGATCTCCGCTATGTGTTCCTCCACAGATGAACTTTTGATGAGGACATCATCTACATAAGCCAGGTTACCCCTCGCACCCAGGTCGGGCATGGCCTTATGTAGGAAAATGTTGAATTCATTGCCGGAGTTGAGGTATCCGAAGGGAGTCCGGGTCCAGGTGTACTGCTGGCCCCCAAAGGTAAAAGCCAGTTTGTATTGTTTCTCCCTACTGACAGGCACGGTCCAGTACCCATTGGTCAGGTCTATTGCAGTGAATACCTGTGACCCCTGGATCTGGGCCAGCCCTTGGTCAATGTAGGGCAGAGGCCATCGGGAAGTATGGACCCGTTTGTTGAGCTCCCTGAGGTCAGCACAGAGTCTCCACTGGCCGTTTGGCTTCAATATTCCCAGCACCGGATTATTGAAGGTGCTGTGGACTGGACGGATTATTCCCCGGGACTCAAGGTTCTTAATTATTTCAGTAAGGGACTCCATTGATGCGAGAGGCAAGCGATATTGCTTCACAAACACTGGAGTCATGCCATTGTCCGTGGGGATTGTTGTTGTGTGGATGTCAGTGCGACCACAGTCATATGAGTCTACCGCAAAGAGATCTTGGAAATCTTTCAACTTTTGCTTTTGTTCCAGAGTCACACAGGCATCAGCTAGGTTGACTCTCTCTTCCACCATCTGCCTGAAGCCTGGAAAGACTTCTGGTTTGGCTATCTCCGCGGCCTCCTCCAGCTGGGTGGAGAAGTCCCTGGTCAGAGTGCTGATTTGGACTAGAGGCTTCAGGTGGGAAAGGCAGCCCTCATGGACTTGGAAAATCAACTCATCCCTCCTGAAGTCACAAGTCACATCTTCCTTACCATAGGGGCAGGAAGTGTACACCAGGAAGTTCCCCCCATGCCGGGTAAAAATCCTGTCTGGTGTTGTATTGTCATCACTGTCACTGTCAAAACAGTCCTTGGGGATTGGTCCTAACAGTTCATTTACTAAGTCGATGGAGAAATGTCGCTCATCAACCGCCATTCCAATACTGGTGCCTGCGGCTAGAGTAATACTCTTTAAGTCGCTGTTATCCACCTCTATTAGAATGGTGTCATGTTCTATGTTGACTAATGGAGTTGGGTTTACCCCTAACCCTTGCAGTTGGAGAGAAGCATTTAGATGTATGTAAGCATCAGGGTTTTGCAAATATTGTCCTCTTTTAACTTTCACTTCCAGGGAGAATTGTCGGGTCCTTTCTGGGATGGTGACTTCCTCTTTGATCTGAATTTCAACTGCATAAGGTAGCAATTGAGCTGACCTAAATGCTTTTTCTGGATCATCAAAGCCCATGGGATTATCCGCTAATCGGGACCAAGCTTTGAAGTTTATTAGGTCCAAACTAATGGCAAAGAGATTGAGAATGTCACTGCCTAAGTAAAAGGCGGCAGGGACGTCTCGCACGACCCAACAATTGTGGACTATGCTCTTGTTGCCAATGGAGATTTTGAGCATACACCTGCTTGGCAGGAGGTGTTTGGAATTAGGTGCTTCCAGGTCCATTTCCCATTTGTCTATCAGTTTGAATGTGGGAATGGCTGGATCTTTTGGGAGTTGGCGGAACATGGCTTCGCTGATGAAGCTCTTACCGTTGTTCACACACACTCGAGCGAGAACAGAGTCCTTCCCATCATTTAATTGGACAGGGATGAACAACTGCTCTCCAATTTGCTGAATATCAGCCAGGCTCTGAGCTGATTTCGCATCTTTCTGGACTATAGGAGTGGGAGTTTCAGATTGTGGATTAGTATAGAATCTCAGAGTGTTTCCTTCCAGCGTGGAGTACCACTTTAGACTGGAAGGAAGGTTGATTTTCAGAAATAGAGAGGACCCTGCATCACCAGTCTGTTGTCCTACTGCTATTACTGTCACGTCTGGAATTTGGCTATTCTGGAAGTGAAATTCTACTTGGTCAGATTTTTGTTCAACCATGTGGCAGGTGCCGTTTAAACTAACATGGTTGACACTCTGTTTTAATTTTATTGGTCGGCTAGTCTGGGTCCAGAGGACCCTGTTTACGCAATCTATTAGGGGTGACAACCTTCTCAGGAGGTCATTCCCTTGTAAACAAGGGGTGCCCTCTGGGGTCACAACTATGACCGGGTGTTTCAACTTGTGTCGCCCAATTTTAATGTCCAAATCTGCCGTCCCCTCGACGGGAATTTCCTTCCCGTCAAAGTTCCGGAGTTGCCCAGGAAGAGAGGTGAGAGGAATTTGGTAATTCTCTCCCCTTCCTGCATTCAGTTCGTCAAAGGCCCTTCTGGATAGAAGGGTAGCTTGAGATCCAGTGTCCACCAGTGCCAAAATTGTACCCTGCCCCTGTACTTGTACCGGGGCATAATATCTTCCCTCCTTCTCCTCAAGGGGGCACAGATAATGTACATTTTTGGACAACTGGTGGGCTAATTTTCTGGTTTTGGACATCGCTAGCGAAGAGATTTGGGCAGAATTCTGTGGAGAGCCTTGGGAATCTGAAAGAAAAATTTGGCAACTGGAGATCAGAGCCATTGCGGGTTCCCCTGGCTCCAGTTCCGGGCCGCCCCCCCCTTTTTGGAGGCAGTCACCAGGATGGGTTTGAACCAGGGGATTTTCTTGCGGTTGGTTCTGGGATGAGATGGTGGGCGGCGGTAGCTCAGTCTCCACATCTCCCCAGTCTGGATTTGCATCCCTAGGGACCCATTTTTCTTTGGGAGGATTTCCCCCCTCTCTGAAGGAGAAGATCCTTTTCCCAGGATCCTCTGAGGATCCCTCTCCCTCAAATTGGAAGACCTGTACCTCCTCCTCAAACTGTGTCTGTTTGGGTCTTTTGTTTCTCCTACCACCCCTCTGCTCCTTAGGAGGCAGACTTTCAGGGGCAAGAGATTTTGTTTCCGGTTCCTGGGTTTCCAGGGGCTGTTTACAAGTGAGGAAGGAAGCTTCCTCCAAGGCTTTACACCCCCCTTCCCCTTGTGCCTCCTCCCTGGGAACCGGTGAGTTATCGGGGTGCTGCCCCCGTCATTGTTCTGGGGCACCAGGTCCAGAGTTGGGTGCGTTCTGCGCCGGCATGCCGATCTGAGGGTTCTGCTGAGCCCTCAGTATGTGACCCAGATCCCGCGCCATGTTTTGAACCTGGCGCTCTAACTGGGAAACCCGCTCAGGCTGATACGGGGCCCTGTTTTCTCCCCTGGGCTGATCCCGGGAAGGGTAGCTGTCCCGCCTCTGGTAATACCCCGGGTTGGGAAGATTTGGGTACCCCTCCACCCTTGGCCTCCCCTCTCCCGGATTCAGTGGTCTGGGCTCAGGGAATTGGGGAAAGAAGGGTGGATGATTTTAGGGTTGGAAATTGGGTGGATACCTGGGGAAAAAGTTCTGCCCAGGATTCGGAGAATTTCTGCCCTCCGGTGGGAAGTTAGGAGGAAAGTTCCCTGGGTTCGGTGCTCGGTTGGATCCCCCCCTTGGGCTGGGGGAGTCCACACATAACCCAGGATGGGTCGATTTCCCTTGTAACGGGGACTTACATAATCAGGAGAGCGAGGGACCCCATTTGTGGGGCTGCCTCCCTGGATCCCTGTCTGTGACTGGCCCGAGGACCTTCTGGGCCTAGCATTATTAGGTGCAGGTAGGTTTTTAGGACCCCCAACTCCAAATCCAAAACGGGGGTGACCTTTACCTCTGCCACCTTGGCAGCAGCAGGGGTGCTGTTGGCTTTGGGGTTTTTCTGGGCATTATTTTTGCTATCTACCGGTTTCTGCACCTCATAGATCCGGGTAGCCTGTTCAAGGACCCAGTCTAAAGATCTTTTCTCGTGAAAATCCCTCACGAGCTGGGTCATTATGTATTTGGGCAAGGCATGAAAAAATGTATTTATGAATTCTCTACTGTCTGTGCGCACCCTTCTGGTGGTCTGCGCAAAAGCACGTTTCAGTTCTTGCACAAATTCTTGTGGGGCCTGATCCTCCCCACATTGCAAATTGTAGGCTGCCTTGCGAGCCTCTTGAGGATTTCTATGAATGCAAAAATGTTTCAAGATGGCCGCCTTATAGGTGGACCATCTTAAATGATTTTGGTCCTCCAGCCCCGCAAAGAAACTGGAGTATTCCGGGGAGAAGGTCCACTTTACATATTGAATACAGCTTTGGCTGTCCTTCAAATGGAAAGTCTCCATCATTTGCTCAAACAACTCTAAGTGCTCCCAAAAGGAATACTTAGCGTTCTTATGGTAAGGCGTGATGACGCTCCTGATCGCCTTAATCTGCTTTAAGGGGTCCTTAAGCAAGGCCCTTTTTGCCTTATTGGCCTTTTTGGTTCGGGTAACCCTTGTCCATTCATCCTCTGACTCAGAGGCACTGCTCCCAGAGGTTCCTGTCTGCTCTTCCAGGTTTTCCCGGATTCTGCGAGCCTGGGAATGGCTGGCAGAATGTGGGGACCTGGTCTCCTGTGTCCTGCGCAGTTCAGAGGAGTCTTCAGATTCCTCCTTGCTGCCAGGATTTGATGGGTACCCCCTCCACTGACCTAACTGGGCAGAGGTTTTCAGGATGCCCTTAATGGGCCTACTCTCCTGGGGTTCCCCACTGAACTGTACTGTACTTGGGTGCCCATACCCGGATGCCCACCCCTCCATTCCTGAGTGGTACTGGCCTATGAGCCCCATACATTTAGCTGGATAGTAATCTGCCATCCCTGTGGCCCTGTGCTCATGTGCGCCAGGGGACATGGGGGTGGTAGAGTCCAGGGACTGGGAGAGATGAAGGCCCCTGGTGTTAGGGCTCCTGAGGTTATGGTCAGGAGTCTCTCTTTCCCAGCGGACCTCATCTCTATCCGCCCCTGCTCCCTGTTGCAATGCAAGAGCCTGCATTTGTGCTTTCAGTTCCTCAGTCAAGGCCTTACTAGACTCTATCAGTCTCTCCTGCATCGCTACCTGTTGTTGGAGCCTATCATTGTGTTGACAGAGGGCCTCATTTTCCCTCTGTGCTTCCTGGTTGGTCCTGGAGAAATGGGCCAGTCTTTGCTGCAGGAGGTTTACCTCCTGAGTCCCATTCCTACCGGCCTGCTCCTTTCTTGCCAGAGCATCTTCCACCCTTCTGGTGTGCTCTACCAAGTTCTGGTTTTCTTTTTGGAGGTCACCCAGCCCCTGGAGGGCCAGGTGATTTTCTTCAATTTCCTTTTTTAAGTGGCAGACTTCCTGGCCTAAAGTGTCTCTTTCCTGACTGAGAGCCTGCATCTGTGCTGCCAGGTCGTCCCTCTGCCTTTGAAGGGCACCAGCTTTCCGGCGCTCTTCATCAAACTCTGCCTGGGTATCCAGGTCTTTCAGAATCAGTTTATTGCTTTCTGCCTTTTCCCTATCTAGGTGGCCTTGCAGGGTGACTACCTGCTCAGCACATACCCTGTTGAAGTCCAGTTGTTGCTCCAGCTTTTTCTGGCTTTGCAGTAGGGAGTCCAAACCTTCTTGGTGTTCCTTCTGCAAGGCCCGAAATCTGGTATCCTATTCTGACTTTTCCTTTTGCAGCACATCCATATCCTCCTTTATTTTAGTGATGTACTGTCTGGTCTCATTTTCTGACTCCTGGCTTCTGTGCAGCCTTTGCTCAGAAGAGTCCAGATCAGATTGGGCCTTCTCTAACGCCATCTGTTGCCTTTTTGCCAGATCATGGCCTTCAGCACATTTATTCTGTATGGCTCCCATATATAAATATAAATATGCCGCTATCCTAACAATCTTGTCGTGTTCATCTTTGGCCTTAGGAGCCATATATAGTTCACTCAGGGCCACATGTAATGGACCCTGATCTCTCCATAAGTCTGACCCTGTTTCAGTGGCCTGTCGCGTGATGGCCTGCAACCAGGCATCCTGGCCCTGCTCAGCCCATTCACCTCTCACAAATAGTTTATGTAAGAAGTGCTCTCTGGCTATTTTCATATCTACCAAGGTCGTCATTCTAGAGATTGGTCTCTGCCCTGACTTACAGAAGTTAGTATTTTATTTTTGCAGAACAGAACTTTTCTTGGAGTGTCCCTTTTGAGGAATGCTTCACAGCGTAATGCAGCGTGGTGATCCGACTGGATGTATGTATCCCATCAGTTAGCACACTGTATTAAGCTGCACAAGTGGTATTCTAACCCAGAAACCCGGCTACGAGCCCCCAATTTGTAAGAGGATTCAATTCAACACTACAGCTAAGTCAACGCCTAGTCTACAATACTGAATGAAAACCCTTATTGATATAACTTTATGTCCAGTTCATGCGTTCTGGATGACTACCCTTATATAACACCCCTCTCTTGGAATCCTCCTGACCCCACTGAGCCAAGAAGTAGTTCTGTTTTGCAAGTTAAAAGGTTTAATTGATCATTTAAACAATATATATATATTACACTTTAGAATAAATTAATAATTGAATAGCACACTTAATCTGATATGATAAAGATTAACAACAGAGAATCTGGCACTAGCACACTTCTTTATAATCACTAAGGAGTTGACATGAAATGGATAGGATAACAACAATACTTTTATGGTTTCAAATGGATGCAATGTGGAATGAAATGCAGTAAAGAAAATAACTTGATAGGATTGCAGCAAAAGACAATGTAATCACTTTCTTGGACAATTCACCCCCCCTTTTATGCAATGCAGGGAAATGGAAGGAAGGCACACAATTCTCAGAAATGCAATTCAAATGTAATTCAGTTCACCCCAGCAACTTAGACTACGGAAGTTGAAAACACAGGCCCAAATGCTTTTAAATGTGCTGGAAATGAAGAAAAAAAATATGCTAAAATGCTTTTAATTCCCTCTAGAGGTTCAGGGTGAGTGAAATCAAGTTAATATTAGTCCAGGCTCACTTTAGCAAGGATCTAGGGTGTAACTAGCAAGTCTCTAGCACAAACGGTCGCGGAGATATGAGCGATTGAATAAAGGTCGTTTTTCAGATTGAAATTTTAAAGTTCAAAAAGACAAGTGCAGCTTGCAACTAGAAAATGACAAGTGACAGCTTTGCAAATGACAGGTGACAGTTAGGAGGCAGTTCTACTTAGATTAGAATAGCTTGGATTATATTATTTTAACTAAGAGATTGGTTCTGCACAGTTTTCTAGGTACTCACACTATATTCTTGAGTGAAATGGACCTCGCCACGGATCTGGTCAGGTTTTAAACTGGACTCTGGTCTCTGCACTTCACAGTGATCTGGGTCTGCTCTCTCTGGTTCTGCTAACAGTGGTCTGGATCAGCTCTCTCTCTGGATCCTGAAGATTGAGGGATTTAAAGTCTGGATCTTTCTGCACAGCTTTCTCTAAAGGTTGATGGAGGTAAAGTATGGATTTTCCAGCAGAGCGTCCCGCAGCAAATGGATTTGAAGGTCTCTATCTGTCCTGTCTCTCTGCTTTTATGTGTTTTTAAAATGGGTGTGTGTGAGCAGCATCGCTAGCCAGCCCCTCTCCACTTATCATTGGCCAAGCTTTCATTTCTCCCCTGATTGGGGGAGCTAAGTTGTGCCAGAGTGATGTCATTTTACAGCCTGCAGAAAGTCCACTCCTCCTGTCAACTTACACACAAATCTAGATTTGAACCAAATACATATTTGCAGAGGTACATATTGTTTTAAAATTACACGCACCCCTCACATATCACAGGAGGTATCCGCTGTTCAAACTCTGCTCTTCCTGGGAGCTTGCATTCAGAAATGGCAATATTTTGCACTTTTTTAACTGGTTTGCGATACCGTACATTACCCCAAATTTACACACATGTGCGCAAGGAGTATGGACATTAGTTGATGAAGTGTCAGATTTTTCACATGCACACATTTTGAGTAATATCCTCTTTTCCGCTAAAACCCCCCTGAACATGCCACCGGTTCGAAAAACCTCTTAAAATGTGGGCAGAATAATCACAAGAATTATGGTATCATTTAAATAATTTTCACAAGTCCGTACTATGAGTTATTCATCTTTTTCTAAAACCATATTCTGGCTATAGAGGTGTGTCTTTTCAGGTCACATGGTACAGAAACCAGTCTTTCCAGTTTCTGCCAAGCTCAGAGACCCTGCCACTCCCAGCTTCTGCCAAGAGGAAGCTGTTTTACGACATCTGCAATAAAACATTTGCCTGAGTCAGGACAGGGCTTTGTTCAGAGCTCCTGTATTCTGTGGGGCTCCCCTTAATTCAATTATCAGAGAGATGGCATATCCTTAGTGTGGCCAGCAAAAGGCAGATAGGCCTGGGAACACAGCTGTGACTCAAGTTTCACTCCTGATGGGGGTGGCTGGTGGGCAGAATCCAGTTCCTTAAGCCAAGTTTCAGATAAAATGTCACTTTTTGTTCCCCAGTTTCTGCATTCAAATAAAACTAAACATGTGTACATATGCAGCTAGAATGCTGATTCTAAGTTTAAAACTATGACATTTAAACAATTTCAACCTATGTGACACTCAAAAGTAGGTCACTCAGTCAATTTGAACATTTAGATTTGTAGTGTCTTTCAGTCCAAATTTACTTAAACTGCTGAAATCCACAGCTCAGCCAGTCTTGTTATACACCTTCAAGTCACTTCAGAATATAACTTTACATTGGATCCACCTCTCAGTAAGTCTTTCTTTGGCATGTTTTGGGTTCATTTATTCAGTTTTCTACAAAATCTGGTGGTTTTAAAACGCCGGCTTTTGGATAGTGGTGAGTACTGGTACTGCACCCCTTTTTGGGATTTAAGAAAATTAATTCCCAACAGTTATGGGTTTGCTTTTGGCAATCAGCATTGCCACTCCCAATGGTTTCAGACTACTGTGTGGGTAGTCCAATGGTGGTTTTAGGCAGCGTCCTTCTGTGCCCATAACATCGGCAAAAATGAGTGGCAGCCTATTCTTCATGCATTTCCCTGTGCATTTTCTGGGAAGCTCTGGCCATCATGATGTTTTCCATGTCAGTACTGCACAGTTTTGAGGTAGGGCTCGGATGCATGGGTAAATACATCCCACAGACTCTCGGGCCAGTAAAACTCACAACCTTAAGACAAGAGGAGCAGCATTACAGAGGCCTTGAAAAAGGTCCCATAGAGGAACATCCAGTTCAACCAGTTAGTAGGATGTCAAGGAAATAAGGAACAGTGTGTAGAAGGAGCAGGGAGCAAGGACAAATGAGCCAGGGTACAGCCAGTATAGCCACATGATGATCCTTAGCAGCAATACATCTTGAGCAGCAGTCTTCCCTGAGTTCAGATACAGAATCTTAGGAATGCACAGGGCCTTCCACCAATACTATGCCCCCCAAACACACTGCTGGCAAGCATGCAAATATTTTTGGAAGACATCCAATTGATCCTTAACACTTTCAAATTCACTGAGAGCAAACTAGAACTGAGAATGCGTTTGTGGGCTCGCTATGAGCCTACAACAGCAACATCTCCATTTTGGCCATGGCCCATGAACCAGATAGTGATAGCGAAAGGCCTGGCCCAAAAGTAAATTGACAGAATAAAAACATTGCATTAGTACCTCAATGGCTACAGTATCAGTGCATTGGGCTACTAATGTGGCAAGAGTGGCTATAACCCTGAGGAGCCAAAACAAAATCACAGCTGCCAGTTGTCTACATCACAACATACTTTCAGTGTGATAGAGTCACACTGAGACCAAAATCGTGTGCTTAAATAGCACCCCTTCTCTGGTGGCCATATAGACTGCGAAAGGCAGCACACCGGTACAAATCCATTAGCCAAAAAGAAAAGTGGAAAAACAAAGCAGCCCCAAAAGATTTTGAAAATCCAGAAATGTAGGCAGATGGAATCCTAGCAATGAAATACTTCTTCCCTAACATCCAGACTTGCTTGAGGGACAGGCAGTGTTTGAGTCACTGATACAATTGATCTCTACAGTAAGCGGCATTTCATCTGCTTATTGATGTATCCTTATGTCATTGATTGAAAGAAGTTCCCCTACGAATCTCTGTGTATAGGCTGAAAATAACCAGGAAAAAGTGGTGAAGCAGCAAGGTTGAAAAGGATAGTGCAACATGTGACATGTAACCCCCAAACTCTAACGCTGCAGGAGCCAGGCCTTCAGGTTCAGGAATCCTGGGTCATGGTGCAGAATTGCGCCTCCTTCGCTGGCAAGAAAATCTACAACCACTGGCAGCTTGACTGGAGAGGACGCTGACATGATGAGAAGGTCCAGGTACCAGATCTGCCTCTGCCACGCTGGTGCGACGAGGATCATCCTGCACTGTCTGAGTTGATTGATGACTCGAAGAAGCAACGGCAACGGTAGGAACGCATACAGAAACAGGCCGTCCCAGGGGAATGACAATGCATCCCCCATGCTCCTCGGCTGGGGAAACCTGCTGGTGAACCTCCGGCACTTGGAGACGCCATCGCAAACAGATCAAACTGGGGAGTGCCCCATTTGTCAAATATGTTGTCCACTTGGTCCTGCCGAAGTTCCCACTCATGGCAAGAGCGTATCTCCCTGCTGAGAGAGTCGGTGACAGTGTTCTTTACTGGTGGAATGGAATGAGGAACATCCCCTGGGCGACGGCACAGTGCCACAAATCCTGTGCCTCCCTGTATAACGCTGGGGATCTGGTAACCCCTGCTTCTGGATGTAAAGCATTGTGGTGGTTTTGTCTGTGAAGACCCTCACCACTTTGCACTTGAGGGCCCAAAACACTGCCGTAGTTCCAGTACATTTATGTGTAGCGTCTTCTCTTCCGGCAGCCACAGGCCTCTGGCGTGAAGACATCTGGTGTGGGCTCCCCATCTTTCAAGAGACGTATCCATCGTGACTGTCTCCTGGTACGGTCGGCTCTGGAAATCCGTGTCCCCGGCAATATTGGTGCGTACGCCCCACCATCTGATCGCTCATTGGAACTCCTCGTTGAGCGTAATCCTGTCCTGGAAGCTCCCAGGATGAGGGAGATTTGAAGACCTCCTTTACTGATCTTTCTGGTAAGGTGAATAGCCTGGATGGTAGAGTGGGACAGCTGGAGAAAGATTCAGCAGGGTTCCACTCTGAAATGTCTGGAAGTTACAGAGCATACAATGATTTGAAAAAGGAATTGGAGACTCTTAAGGTCAAGAATCAGTTACTTGATTTGAAATCTAGGAGTCACAACCTTAGATTGGTAGGTCTTCCAGAGGACTCAACTGCTGATGGTCAGCTGGGTAGCAGCCTATTTAAGATTAATTCTGAAATATATGGTCAAAGAGTTCTGCTACCAAGAGACCTGGACTTTGCCTATAGGATGGGAAAGCTGGATAATATCAAGCCAAGACAGATCTTGATGGTCTTTAATAATATTTCTGCTAAGGAGAGAGTGCTTAAAGCAGCCAGGGGAAAAAGGTAAAGTGACTTATAACAAGTTCAAGGTTGCAGTGTTTCCAGATTTCCCCAAAGACCTAGTGGACAAAAGCAAGCTTTTCTTGAAAACTGGCAAAGGAAAAGGAGTTAAAGCAATTCTGGTCACCCCAGCCATACTTAAATTGTACTTTCCCAATGGTATTAGGTCAACTGAAGGCCCAGAGGAGTATAGGAGTTGGATACTAAATTATAAGTTAAATGCAGCATAGATGAATCAAGGTTACATTTGTTTTAATGTTTTTAGGTTTTAATGGTTTGAATGTTTAGTTATATGGGGGTTGATGAAGGCATCAGGCCTTATGATTAATTTAGGTAGATTTCTGTTTCAATATAATTCTGAAGTTATTATTATCTTTAATGCTCACAAAATTGTGGTCAGTAACGTTTTAGAATGTAGGTTGTTTAGATTTGCTACTAGGATTGTGTCTCCATTCAAAATCCGAAACTGGTTGGGTCCCCTTTTCTAACATTAGCATGTTACTGAGAAGGAGGTGGTTTGCGTGCATGACGTTTTGTTTAGAAGGTCCGCCGGATGCGGAAGGAGGTGCGAGATGTGGAGTGGGGACATGGCGGCTAGGCTGAGGAGAAGAGCGGAGTGGCTGGTGAGTGGTTTGGACTTCCAAATGTGTCAGCGTCGATGTGCAGTGTATAGCGGGGAGGGGCAGGCATTTATATTGACTAAGAAAGGGACGTTTGATGTGGGGAATACAAAGGGTGGTAGGGAGGATTTCAATAAGATCACGTCACATGCATGATCTGGATAAGAAGTAATGCAGTATCAAAACACAAAGGGGAAAGATATTATAATGTCCCAATCTAATTCAACCTAGTCTCCCTAACTTGCGTTACAAGTGACTGATAAAAACTCATTACAAAGGTCACGCTTCCCATACATGATTACTCCTATCGAAACAAATGAGTTTTTTTTTAGTACAGTGACTTGCCATCAGCCTGGAAGAATAAGCAGACACTTCCTACTTACTAGTGAGCAAGGTGCAGGAGCGCTTACAAGGCTGATGGAGCGATCAGGGTCATGGCAGGGCAATGTTCAGCATGTGTCCACATTGAGTTCAGCAGAGCCCCAACAGCGTCCTGTGCTCACTTAGGGTTTATGCCACTCTTGGTTTAGAATAGAGCCAAAGGTCAGTGTATTTACAATAGCGACCTGCGCAGTCATCGTTATTTCGCTTTCCCAACTGAACCATGGCTATGAAACCCTCTATGCTTGAAATTACATTTACCTGCATGGCCATATCAAAAGGGGCGTTTATACCCCAAAAATGACCACCTGCTTGCTGCATCACTGCCCCGCTGCTGCTGGATTTTAATCTTTTTTTGAAACAGAAATAGGAAAGGGACTACGGACTGTCCAGGGTTCCTGTGCGGTTGTTCACCCACCCAGACCAGAAAAAAGCGGTAACACTGGACACTGTATTCTTACTGCCACGCAAGTAGGAATCCATGGCGGGTTCGGGCCTCTCCGCCCGCATCCTAATTAACAGCATATCCCAGACACAATTCTAGTCCAATTCAACTTGATGGGATAGATTTGCAACCGTACGCTAACCATTTACTTGTAGACCCCCAGGACCTATGAGCACCTTTGAAGAGGATTTATCGAGTCTCCTCTCTAACAACACCAAAGACTCCTCACAGCTCCTACTTTTGGGAGACTACAACTTGGGCTTCAATGACCATGAAGACAAACACACCCAAACTATAGCAATTATCCTGGCCGAGCACTGTCTTACCCAATATCTTCTTGCTCCCACCCACATCAAAGGGAGAACATTAGACTGGGTCGCCGACCTAAACTGTACCATCTCCATTACTAAAATAACCCCACAACTATGGACGGACCACCATTTAATTGGCCTCTCCTCGACTATAAAGCCTCAAAAGCTTAAAATCCTAGATATGGTACCCCCCCTTCCTACCAGAAGCAAAAAAGACATAACAACTGACAAACTACTCCCTCACATCCTCCCGTCCCTTAATTCTCTCCCTAGTAACCTAATTTAATGGTAGAGAAATTCAACAATACCATGACCAAAGCCCTCGACTCCACTGCACCAGTCAAACTACGCAAAAGTGAACAGAAGGCCCACCTTAATGCAAGGTTCACCCCCCATCTTAAAGAACTTAGACTCCAAAAAAGAAAACTACAAGTTTATGGTGACACTCCCCTATGGATGAGAACAAAATCCAGTTAACTAACTTTACCAACATGTATAAAAAATAAATAATCACTACTAAAAGAAACACATTCAATGACAGAATTTCCAAGGCTGACTCTAATACCAAGGAGCTATTCACCATTGTCCGGGAAATGGAGACCCCCATTTCACCCACTGAC